>NC_053120.1:37632694-37947694 GCF_010015445.1 Perca fluviatilis
AGTGTTTTATCATGTGGACGCGCCAACAGTTTTGTTGTCATTACTTAAAATTCCTCATGGGGGCGACAGAAACTACGCACTATAGCTTTAACATGCCCCGTACAAGTGAACAGAAAACTGCGTTTGCCTGTATCTTTTCACAGCAACCCTCCATAGAGATTTATCAGCCTACTTTAAGTAACTGCGACAGTAAAATATTATTTCACACCATTATTATGGTTAAACTTTGCAATTAATCCAGGTTTCACATGCATTCCGAATCGTGAGTGTTGATCTGTACGGACAGGGGCGTAGAACAAAGTTCTGGGCCCTGTAGAAAGGCATTTTCTATGGGCCCCTCCCCGCATCCACAGCTATTCATTCTAGCATCTTTTTGGGCCCTCCTCACATGAGGGCCCTGGGTACTCAATCCCCTTTTTTCACCCCAGTCCGACGCCCCTGCGTACGGACCACTGATCAGTGATGGTCCGTTACACCGCTAGCATTAACAAATCCTTGCTGTTAAAACAATGAAGTGATCGATACAAATGCTACGAGACACCAAAGTAGCTTCCGCAATAAATCGTTCGCTTGTTCCTCTTTATCTGTCCGTAGAGATGCTGCAGATCAGAAGCAATGCAGACCGCTCGGTGATTGAGTTCTGAATCGCTGACTTGGCAACAGGTTACTTGGCATGCACGTCAAACCCGTACACAGACCCCCTCGACACAGACATATTCAGAGCAATGTTTTTTACATTTAAACGCATATTAACAGCTTGACCTGACATTGAGCTATACCAAGCAAAAAGATAATGGGCTTGAGTATTTGGCCAAAAAGACAGTCCCTCCAGAAAAATGCGATTATGCGATCGCATAATTCAATGCATAATCAGCCAAAGTCCGCATATTCATGCGGGGGCCGCATTTTTTCAAATATGCCGCACTTTCGCCGCATAAATTGCCGATTTCCATGCAAAATATGCAGTGCTTGCATGATTTCATAATCCCTGCATTTTCGTTGCAAAAAAGTCACATATATCTTAGCAGAAAGTTGAAAAAATGTTGCATTTACTTCACACAAGAGCAGCCATTTTCCCCTGTTGCCATGGGAACGTTATGAAGTGACGTTATGAAGTGACGTTATGAAGTGACGTTATGAAGTGACGTTATGAAGTGACGTTATGAAGTGACGTTATGAAGTGACGTTATGAAGTGACGTTATGAAGTGACGTTATGAAGTGACGTTATGAAGTGACGTAATTACGCGACGTGAACATCATGGAAAAGCCAAGGGGGTAAGCTTCGCTTCAGAACTCGAACCTTCGATGGCGCCATTTTGTTGCTACAAAGGTATCACCTCCTGCTAGCATTCCACTGACCGCCATTTTTTTTTTACGTCACTTGACTGCGAATAACTTTACATCTGAAGCGTTTAAAGACTCTATTTGTCCGTTGTTTAGTTCTAAAGAAACACGACAATGTATAAAAGGCTCCATTACCTTGTATCTCACGTTATGGCTCCGTAGCAGACGTTTTTGTAAAAATAGGCTAACGATTGTGTCATAACTAAGTGACTTACTGTCGCACAGTAGAGGAATTACCGTATAGTACAGGAGAAGCTCACAGGCAGTTTCGACTTACGTTAGCTGTTTAGGTTTAATTACTAATGTTAACTAGCATGTTAGTTAGCAATAATTAGCCTGTGCCTATGTTATCTCCTTACATATACCTACGCTCTCCGTCTCTGTAAGATTGGGAATGATTGAGATTTCTCTTGTCACAGCTACCAGAAGACTTCACACTTTCAGACACGTTGCTCACATCACATTTACGTTGTCTCTCTCAGTTGGAGGCTGCGTAGTAAAACAAGAGATCACCGGAAAAGTGCTTCTAATAGCCTTCACTGGTCTCCGTCCAGAGCAACGGGGTCTATTGGTCCATTATATATATATATGTCGATGGGAAAAGCAGGTGTTGGAGGTTGAATTTGACATGTACTTTGAGTTTCTTAAGTTGGTATCCAATAAGAAAGCTATCTTAATATCTGATGTCTACTCAAATCTCTTTAAGCGCTCCTGCTGTCTATATTATTAACGATTTTTGAAAGTCTGTCTCTTTTGTATCTTTTATTTCCCTCTGTTTAGACTATTACTTTTATTTTTACTTTAATATTATATAATTTGTATATATTTTTGTATCCTATTTGTTTACTTATTGCAATGACTGAATATCTGTAAACTATTTGTGGAAATTAAGTTTAAAAAAAGCAGGGTGTTGGGGGAATCCCTTTTTCTTCTCTTTTTCATCAAACCGCAGTTTTTGCAAGTTCCCACATTTTCATCACATAAAATTGTGTAAATATCCCGCATATTCCATTAAATTTTTTAGGAAAACGTGCCGCATAATCAAGGATTTTTGCCCGCAACAATCACAAAAAAACTCGCGTTTTTCTGGAAGGACTGAAAAGATTTCCTGTTATACGATATCTGAAAATTCTGTTAAATACCATCTGAAAAATGTACAGTATCAGGTCAGTGTATCAGAAGATGAATCCTTCGTATTTATATGTCCTATCTCTAAAGCAAGTAAGTGGAAAGTTGTTGCTGTATGTTGTTACACTGCTGCTAAGTGGCTGTGTGACGCCCGGCTCTGGGCTTTAGCTGCTCTGTGAGTGTGCTACCCACAGGAAGTTCCCACTGCTCTGGCTATCAGGGCGGAAAATGAGTGTTTGTCACCCACTTTAGTCACAACTCTCTCTCTCTCTCTCGCTCTGTCTCTCTCTTATACACACAGTTAAACGCAGACCATGGATCATTGCCTCACATCCCTTTTCCCACAGCAGCAGAAGCAGACTAACAGGGATCTAACTGTTTAATTGAGCCTGGGGCGCTGGATTATTCTAGTTGTAGTTTTTAGGAAGTAGGCTCAAATACCCAAAATTATTTCATGAGAAAGTTTTTTTTGCTGTCAGTTTCATATCTAGGTCATTTGGTTGTTGACTATGTCAAAACATGTTAAATGTAAGACAGAAATAGCTTTGGATATGAGTGGACAGGGTGCTTTTCATATGATGCACCTGTCTTGTGATACAGATGTGCAAATATTCATTCGCGTTTGTCATTTAAAGTGCTCATATTATGCTTTTTGGCTTTTTCCCTTTCCTTTATTGTGTTATATATCTTTTTTGTGCATGTTATAGGTTTACAAAGTGAAAAAGCCCAAAGTCCACCCCAAAGGGACTTACCATCTCCAACAGAAAACACTGTTCCCCAACTGCTCCAAACAGCTCTGTTGTAGTCCAGCCTTTACTTCAGAGACAAACGTGGTCACTTTGTAACACATTACGTTATAATGCTCGCCTAGCTGCTAGCATGGCACGCCCTCATACTCTGCTTCTGACTGGCTAGTAGTCCTTACCTAGCTACTGAGCATGTGCAACTCCCAACAAAGATGGAACAGAAGTGAGATGTCTCACTCTGTAGCTATAACAGAGAGCTCAACACACAGGGTGAAAAGAGGAGCTGCAGCAATGTGCAGTACAACAAAAATATGGTGTTTTTTGAACCTGAAAATGAGCATAATTTGAGCACTTTAAAGACTGTCAGACTATGACAGTTAAGTAGCCAAATGAAGTATGCCTCTAACACAATGATATCTCTTTTTTTTTTTGTGAGTGCACAGTAAGTGCGTACATGGCTCTGCATTCTCGCACGCATGTACCTTTGTTTGGTCCCAGTGAGTGTGAGGAGCACTCACTCAATATAAGTTCAGCAGGTTTACGAGCTTTGTTTTATTTCTCTAGTGGAGCTTTCTCTTTGTTGGTCACAAAGCGTGAAAAAACTTGCAATAGAGAGAGCAGGAGACGGCGATAAAGAAAAGAGAATTCATGAGTTTAGAAAGGGTTATTGTGAGCGTCATGTGTGAAGCCAGAGTTGGCCGGTGTATAAATGGGTATGATAAATGTCAGCTGGCTTGAGGAGTTTTCTTTTTTTCGAGTGTGACCTCATTTCAGCAGAGAGGAAAGCGGCGAGAGGTGGAAGGTGGCTTGAATCACATAAAAGTTTAGAAAAATGGTTCTGATGAGGGTCCTCTCTGGGCCAAGAAGTTGAGAACCATGGGAAAGACATGAAAAGTCACGTCCTGGTTTAAACCTGGCACAATTAGAGTACCATCCAAGACTAAGCAGAGCAATCTGCAGGATGCAAGGTGGAGCTGATTAGAACTGACAACATTTAAAGTACAGCAAGGAGACAAATATCTTCTTTAGTTTACACAGAAATGAGCTCTGTCCTAGTGTGTAGGTGGGAGCATTGCACTATTTTTCCATGGAAACTCAGTTGGATTGTCTATTTTGTAATCTTTTATACATTTACAAGGTTTAAACTTAAGGTTTTTGCTTACATTTTTTTCTGTCAATCCAAGCGTGCCTTATTTTAAAATGGATTACCATACTGTCTTAAAAGAAAGCTATACTCTGTCATGGCACTTTGAAAGAATGACAACACACCAGTCTGCACAAAACATTTACTACAAGTAGTAAGGTACAAAAAAAACACACACTCTGGGCGCCCGGATAGCTCAGTTGGTAGAGCGGGCGCCCATATATATAGAGGTTTACTCCTCGACGCAGCAGGCTTGGGTTTGACTCCGACCTGCGGCCCTTTGCTGCATGTCATTCCCCCTTCTCTCTCCGCTTTCATCTGTCCTGTCAAATAAAAGCCTAAAAATAAACAAAACACACACAGACATTATTCCTCGAAAAATTACAAATCCTTTTTGCCATTTTCTTAATCGATTTTTCAAATATTTACACATGAGTGGGATTGTTGTCCCCCGCAGGCTTATGTGGTTCATGGGAGACTGAGAATGGGACTCCTTCCAGTGGGATCACTGTGGAGCAGGCTTTGATCAGAAAACTGTCATGCAGCCCGAAGCTACAGCAAACTGTTGGCATGACCCAGCCACCAAAAGAAGAAAATTTGTTAACCCCACACAAACTACTGCTGCAACAGCAACACCACAATATAACAGTGAGTAGATAAATAACTCATAATCATACATATTGAGCTTTTCAATTGCGTGTGCAAATGTATATCTTCATGGATGGTCCACTGATACTCGGCTTACAATCAAATAAATCATCTTTGGCTGCGGTCGAATAGTCACATTTGCTTAGGAATTGTCTAAGTGATAAGGAAAGGTGCTTCAGTGCTTCCTTTGTTACCTCCTTTAGCATAGGATACACTGGACCCTCCTTTATGAAAGGAAAGGAGATAATGCCGTCCTCACTGTAGCAAAATTTAAAGTGACGCATCACCATTTCACGGTTCATAATCTAATGTATAAGGTGCGCAGTAGCGCCGTAATCCTGTACGCACCGTGCGTACATTTTATTTTCAGTGAGACATTGCAAAACATCTAATAGGCCTAATAATGATAATGCACTTTATGGCACTGTTGTGCCGGTTATTGTGAAAGATATTAGAAGCACCTTTCCAGTGATAGCTGAGCGTTACTGAGCAGCCTCCAACTGAGCTCAAAGACGTAGATGTGACATGAGCAACGTGTCTGAAAGTTGTAAGTCTTCTGGTAGCTGTGCCAAGAGAAATCTCAATCATTCCCAATCTTACAGAGACGGAGAGCGTAGGTATATGTAAGGAGATAGCATAGGCACAGGCTAATTATTGCTAACTAACATGCTAGTTAACATTAGTAATTAAACCTAAACAGCTAACGTAAGTCGAAACTGCCTGTGAGCTTCTCCTGTACTATACGGTAATTCCTCTACTGTGCGACAGTAAGTCACTTAGTTATGACACAATCGTTAGCCTATTTTTACAAAAACGTCTGCTACGGAGCCATAATGTGAGATACAAGGTAATGGAGCCTTTTATACATTGTCGTGTTTCTTTAGAACTAAACAATGGACAAATAGAGTCTTCAGATGTAAAGTTATTTGCTGTCAAAGTGACGTAAAAATGAATGGCAGTCAATGGGATGCTAACGGAAGGTGAGTGCTTGTTAGCATCAAAATGGCGCCATAGGAGCTATGGGTTGTGGAGAGAGGCTTACCCCCTTGCGTGAATAAAGGTTGCGTTTACTTTAAACTGGTAAACCCCGTGGTGCATTCAAAGTTATTGTAAAATATGCTTTTATGATCTGTTTTTGTTGTTTAACAGCAATTTACTGGTGAAAGAAGTTATTCTTTAAAGATTATTTTTGGGGGCATTTTAAGGCCTTTATTTTCACAGGACAGATGAAGACATGAAAGGGGGGAGAGATGGGGAATGACATGAAGCAAAGGGCCGCAGGTCGGAGTCGAACCTGACATTTCAATGCCCAAAACTTTGTTTTCCCTGTCTACACGACAACACACAAACGGTGTTTCTAAAAGTCTTCACCCTGGCCGGACTCTTCCAAAAGCTCCGTTTACAGCAAACCTTAAACGTTGTTTGTGTGTGTGGACGGAAGGCCACAAACGCGTAGAAAAAGCTTAAAGTTATCGTTAATGTCACTCCTCAGATACACCACTCCAGTCCTCTCTCATTTCCTTTCCACTCTGTCTTTCTGGAGCTCCCCAGAGGGTCTGACGTCCCACGGCCGCAGTGTTTCATTGCCTCCATACTTTGACCTCTCAACAGAATTATTTTTCATCACTGGGTTACGTCCCGCTCTGAGCCCCAAGGCTGGTCAGCTCGGATCCATTATTCTCTCACACTGATCTCACAACAGATTTGAAACACAGCTTCATCTGAAACCAACTGTCCAAACATCAGGGTTTAGGTGGGATTGTAAGGCAGAAAGAGACGGCAGGCATTTTTTAAAAATCTGCTTTATCTACTATATAACCAAAACAACAGCTAATAGATAGTGGTGGCGAGGATTTGTTTTTCTGTTTTGAGGCGACACGGAGAAAAAGAAACGCTCCAAATGTTGCTTTGCCAGCATGAAACTAACACTGTGGTGGCCCCCCAGCAAAGCGCCTTCATCCAGACCCCAGCAAAGGCACTAAATTTGATTTAACCCTGAACATTTTCCAAACTGACAGATTAGTAGTTCATACACACTGCTCAGGTTTCTCACTCAAGGGCAAAATATGGTTCTTATTCTTTTAATTCCCTGCAGACTTGACTTCTCTTGTTGACTTATTTTATTAGTTTTTTCTAGTTAGTGGGATTTTTTATTTGTTTCACATCACATTTATTTTTACTCGTATAAAAGGCTTTAATATTAATGGAGTGTTTTTGAGAGGCTGTCATTACGTTACCCTGGTTTCCAGGAAAGCCACTCCATCTGGGTAAAATAGCACTACAGCATTTTTCAAAAATTATAATTTGGCTTTATTAATGGTTGTGTAAGGCCCAAATAACAATATCATAAATCCCTGAGCATTTAAATAATCACTGTTATGTCTTAAGTTTTTTATTTAGTATAGGCCTATGTTGCTGTGATTGACCAATGGCACCTGAACATACTTGCCCTGCAGCAATAAACCCCACCCATTGGTTTATACAGGCTGAAGAGAAGGCCAAGAATGATTTGGGCAATGTTTCTGGAGAGCAGCTTTGAGCCACGTTAGGAATGTGCAACACTGCACTAGCACAGAGATCACAGGTCGCGCACCTCCAGTAGTGAAAAAGAAATCTCACTTACCCACATACATGCATTGGTAGAGTAAAGAAAGGAGCCTCTGGCTCACAAATCACAGACTGCGGCCCCACAGAGAGGTGTGACGCGTGTACGAGAGCTGGCAGGACTATCAGGAACGTTCTGTCCTGTTACTGTTCAGCTCCACTTTGCCTCGTACACACACAGAGGAGATCGAGGCAAAGGGGCAAAAGTGATGAGTGGAGAACAAAACGGAGAGGGTCGGTACACATGCAGTGAAAGACTTGCATGATTTGAAATCAGAGCAATGGTTTAGAGATCACTGATAAGGTGGAGGCCACCCCAGTGTTTTTACTGTCTCCCAACATGTTTTAAAGAACATCCGTGTAACGCTAAATACAAAGCTACGGCCAGCAGCTGCTTAGATTAGCATAGCACACACTTAGCAAACAGGGTAAAAAGCTAGCCTGATCATGTCCATGGTAGTCTCGCATTGCCAGACCTTCCTCCACAGCGCTGCGGAAGAGGGTCTGGCTACTCCACACAGCATTCCGGGATGGGAGAAAAACCTGCTCTGGTTTATTGGCATTTCTTTAAACCAATCACAGTCGACTTGGGCAACGCTAGGTGCCGGACGGACCCACGGTGCCTCTGTGAAATAGCCATGGGAAGGAACTTGTTTTGGTGAAACAAAAAAAGTTGTTTTAGTCGTTCAACAGAAAACTCCGATTGGACAGATAGTCTAGCTAGCTGTCTGGATTTACCCTGCAGAGATCTGAGGAGCAGTTAACCATAGTCCTCACAAATCCACCGGGCTTTTAGAACGCCAACACAAAGAAGGTACATCCGGTGGAATTTCCGGCGGCACCTTAACAATCCCGGAAATGAAACGTTGATATAGACTACGTCCAGGGTAACAAACGCTGCCTTCCGGCACCTCCGAAGCTCACTACGGCCCCTTTCACACATGCACTGCAAACCAGAAATTATCTAGACATTACCTGCCGGAGCTGTATGTGAGAACGCAAATGTCCAAATCAGTTGGACGGACATTAAACGGTCTTTACCCTGCCAGCTCCCTAGTACAAAATAAGCCCATGTATGAATAGAGCAGGTCATTGTGAGAAGAATTTACAGCAGGCAAGTGGGCGGTGATGATGACGTTTCAAACATGCATCTGGCACGAAACCAGGAGAATACAAACATTCCAGGGTGAAGAAGAAGGGTGATTTACACGAAGACACCAACGAAAATGTCTAACTGGAGTAACTACGAGATTCAGGAACTTCTGCGGTAAGGTCCGGTGCTGCAATCGCAAATTCCAGGAATGGCAAGAGACTCTGTGATTCATGACCAAATTACGAACCGGCTACGTGACAGCGATGTAATCTACGCCAAGTCCTGCCTCCTGCACGCTCTACACAGGCCCCACCTCTTGCCTAACCCAAACAGAGTTTCTAGTTCTCTCTAGGTGAGAGAGCATCTGAGAAAACGGCTTAATTAACATGTTAGATGTCTTTTTTTTGGTGTAAAAACAACAACTTGTGGTTTCACTGGGGGTTATGGGCCGAGATATATTACAGACATGAGAGTGGTATTAAACTCTCAGCAAGAGAGCAAATTTGCATGTTTCCCAAAATGTCAAATTTGATGAACTGTCCCAATAAATCTATTTTAGCACTTTTAGCACACAAACGGAATACTAGGTGCTCATGTTCAAACACATGCTCACATGCACACAACACACACACTCACACACACACACACACACACACACACACTGGTATACCAGCAAACAGGAGGAAAAGCAGGGGGGTTATGTAGTAAATGTGTTTACATTGTAAATAATACCAGTGGAATTCATTTAGCTGTGATTTTACTGCTGCCTCCATCGTGTGTGATCTCCGTATAGAGGCCAAGCATGGACCAACTGTACTCAGTTTATAGGTGAACCACTAAGTGGCTTAATTGAACACTCGTGCCTCAGCAAACACATTAGCACCCGTGACACAGACAAACACACATACACACACACGCACATAAGTAGCTGAGCAGTTGTATTAAGTTGAATGAGGGAAGGATGAACCAAGCGTTTACATTGATTTAATTATGTCTGCTCAGAAATAGATGATGTTTCAGCTGTGAAACGAATAGGATAAAAGCCATGTGAAGGAGCCATGCTCGTCATGTATGTTGTAGAGAGTGATGTGTATGTTTCACAGATGTGATGAAAGCCACAGAATGGGAAACATTATTGGAAGATATTTGTCAGAGAAATGAGATCCACGTGGGATCTGGATTCAATCAGAATCAAACTCTTGTTTGTTTGTGCACCGAGGGAGACCGCCATCTGATTGATTATTAATAGACTTAGTCATGTGTTCGAGGAAGGAATTTGTGTGTGTGTGTGTGTGTGTGTGTGTGTGTGTGTGTGTGTGTGTGTGTGTGTGTGTGTGTGTGTGTGTGTGTGTGTGTGTGTGTGTGTGCGTGCGTGTGTGCGCATGTGTGCGCGTTTGTGTGAAAGCGCTATCTTTGTTGGGACAAAGTATTGAAGTTGGCTCAGCAACAATTCCAAGACATAGCCAAGAACATAAACAAATACTGGAGGGGTCGATGGTGTATTTCTTTTCTGTTAAATAATAAGTTCTCACGAAATAGACCACCACCATTAGCAGAGGTGGGCTCACCCCTCTCCGTGCCCCTTTTTTCCCTCTTTAAACTCACTCGCTCTCATTTCGACTCTTGATTCAGTAATGAATGCTCACCTAATTCAACACAGATTGAGCAACATGACTCTACCATGACTCTGACCCAAAATTTAATTGAATTCAAAACATTCAAACAATCATTTCAGGACACTAACATGGCTCCAATGTAACCTAATTCTCTAATCCCTAAGGTAACGGTACGGTTGAGCCGAACCTTCAGCGAGCGGTGTGTTCACAGTCTCACACACACACACACACACAAATACACACAAACACACAAAAGACATGTAGAAGATTACGGCGCAGATTTGCCAGTTTGTTTCTGCTCAACATGTTACTGTCAAAAAGTATCAGTCAATACAAACTTGAAAGTCAAACCCAACAGTTGTGCAATTATGGATCCCACCAGGATTATAGGCAGAAGCTGTAACCGGCCTGCCGAGGTCGGTGTTCTTGTTGTTGCAGTAGGGACTCCTGCTGGTGGGCTGGCAGAGCCTGTACAGAATGAGCTGGGGTCTGAAGGGCCAGGACGGTCTCACGCCAGGTCATGAAATAGTCACGTTATTTTGATTTATTAATTTGTGTACAGGTCACGATTTTGACATTTATTTTGTGTACACGCCACGAATTTTGAACGTGTACAGGTCACGGGATTTTCGAACCTGCTCTGGGGGACGCAACAACGGGGAAATGAGGTGCCACACGCCGGCCACAACAACGGGACGGACCGCCACATGTGGGATGCGATCCCCGGGCGCATCCCCAGGCGCAGGGGCACACAACAACGGGGAAACGAAACGCCACACGCTGGCCACAACAACGGGACGGGCCACCACTCGCGGAACGCGATCCCCGGACGCAAGGGCACACAACTACGGGGAAATGAAGCGCCACAACAACGGGACGGTTGTGGTTAGGAAAAGAAGAACGGGGAAAGGAACCGTCACACGCGGGACACGCTACAACAGCGGGATGGTTGTTGTTAGGAAGAGAATAACGAGGAAAGGAACTGCAACACGCGGGATGCGATCCCCGGTCTCCAGCGTCATCTCACATTCCCTTTAAGAGCAGGCGCGCTTGTTCCATGGCGGATTGCTATTATGACGGCGGATTTGCCCGACGCACGCCAGCGGGAGCTGTCTGGGATGCGGCAAAGTAATAAATGCCCGTCTTGACCGGGTGGCGATGGTGCTGAAGGGCATTTTCAGTAATATTTTTCCTTTTAATTATGTATGGTTTGCAAAAAATGGGAACTGCTGAGTCTGTGTAGATGAGAGAAGCAAAGTGTGTGCGCGTTATGGCCAAGCATGCGCCCCAGAAATAGCATCTGAATAACGTGCCACTGACTTTAGACTAGCGCCACTGACTTTAGACCAGGTTTTTCCTGGTCTGTGGCAGAATTGTTTTCTGAAACTGCAAAATAGCACCAGGGAACGTTTGCGCCTGAACACGCCCCCGGGAGCGCAAATACATTCCCTAATTTACCGACGTGCTTCTGTGGAAGGAAAGGTCCACTGTGCTTCGGGTGCAAAATAGGAATGATACATGCGTCGGTGTACAAAGGCAATTGCGCGGAGTACAAGCTAGGGCCCGATATGTGAAAATACCCTCAGACCTCACAGGGTTAATGTGTCTGGGGTGTGAGCCAGACACTAAACAAAAGATAAAAGGTCCTGTCCAAATATCGAAAAGCCAACGTACATCGTTGCTAGTCCAGGTCATACCTTGATCTATTCTCAAGCTAGATGCTAGCAACTGTTGATTCCGCTCATCTGCATCCCAGTATGAAAAGCGCACCTAGCAAAGACGACTGTTTAGTTCAAACTTGCAGAGTACACCTTCGTCACCTTCCTAAAATAATGGCCAAGTCAAAAAGAAATGTCGGTCAATGGCAGAAATAAATCGTTCACTTGTGGCCATTAACGACACTTTAAAAGAGAAACAAAAACCTGAAGAATAAATAAAAATGTTGTGCATCGACATGTTTCCTGTATTGAGTATCATTGCCAAACATAACACTATACCTTTTTAAAAGTGAGGAATAATATCCTGTCTCCTTCGTATAGCCCCCAGTTGGGGCCGTGCTGGACACTGCTCTCTGTGAATCGGGTCATCTGGCTCCATCACTACATTTATGGCACCCTGTTTTCCTGTGCAATGTTGTGCAAAATCCCACAGGCTAAAACAATGTTGCAGACTTTTTCTGCCATGTATATAAGACAGAGCCATCTGCCCTTAATCAATCCGATGGAGCACTCCACCGTGGCCCGTGCGCGTACGTGTGCACTGTTGTACCGGCGCATAGAGGTCTTCTAAAAGAGCCAGATCTGCCATTGCTGATAAGTGATCAACTGATGACTTCTCCTTCTCTGATTATATGCTGCACCGCACCGCATACAAGTCCACACTGACTCGAAAACTTGCGTAAACGAGTTCAGACCAGACGTGAGATTTTATCGCAGCCTACGCTGACATTCAAATTGATAAATGCTGAGTTTTGCGTAGGAATCGGCGTACGCCCATCCTAAGCCTGTTTTAGGTCGTACGCACGTTTCATAAATGAGGGCCATTGTCTTTTAGCCTAAGTCACATTCTTGACATAGGCCATTATACTAAAGGTGTAGAATCACATGACCTGTTCAACTGAGGATAGGCAATGGTGGCCAGCACCATGAGGAGATGATTTAGGCAAGAAAATAATGTTTGTCAAAAAATGACTTAGGCCATTATTTTAGGAATGTGACTCCTTGTTATTGGATGAGATCGAGGTTGGATCACGTTCCCACCACAACCAGACCGCTCTGGAATTCGTTTGTGGCTGGTGTTTACCAAATTTTATTGCAATCCATCCAACACTTGTTGAGATATTTCACTCAAAACCACAAAAAAATCAACCGGCTGGTGGCGCTAGAGGAAAAGTCTGTACAAAGTATCATGGGAATCAATACAATAGTTGTTGAGATATTTCAGTCCGAACCAAAGTAGCGGACCGACTGACCGTCCGACTGATGTACAGGCCGACAATGGCTGGAGCCTTAAAACACAAAAACAAAATAAAGGAAGGATGAAAATCTTGAAGGGATTTCCGTCATTGAGAATGCTGCACTGCGAGGGAAATGCCCCTGCACCGCCACAAAGTCTGATACGCGCCATTTCATAAAACTAATTGGCTCGCCACAGTACCAAATGGCTTCACATCCCATATGTGACGTGCACGCATGCATGCGGGCTTGTGTTTATATGTTCATGCCGGTGTGTATGTAGGTTTTAAACAGGGAACTGAGGAAGGAAAAAACACTAGTAGATCCTGTGTGAGGAGGCCACTGACCACAGACAGACCACAGAGTGAGAGGAGCTCCACCACAGCCTGCGTGGTGAAACAGGAGAGGTTTGAGATGACCGGGCACCCAGCATTCACCAGGACTGTGGCAAAAGGTCCGTGTAACAAGATGGATAGTGTGGCCGATGCATATACACCATCGTGCATGCAGGCCCACGTTCACAGTTCTCATCTGGCTGACATATGTCCTTTTGTTGCAGTTTGCACAAAGTCAAACACAGCAGCTTGTGCTGATACAGTACAAGCATTTCTACTAAATGAGTGCAAAGTCTTTATAAGTGCACCAGTCCCTTTTTATTCCCTGTATTATAAGCTAGCTCCCATACAGATAAAACCGGGATTGATATGCTACAGAGGCCAATAAGCACCTCTGCTCTCCCAGAGAGAGCACACTAGACCAGGGGGGCCAATAATTCAGGGATAACTTTTTCGGTTCTATTAATCTTAGCAATAAAACACGATGCTCTTCTATGAGTCATTTATTACTTTATCAGCTCCAATCATCAGGGGGTTGTCAGGGAGTAAGGGAGGGCGACAGAAAAGCAACACGAAGAAAGTAATAGAGTGATTGTGAGGTGAGGGATAAGAGGGATAGCAGGATTCCCAGGAAATGAAGATACAGGCCTGTGGAGAGAGAAAGGGGGAAGATGGAGAAAGGGGATCGAGAATCTGATGTGGATGAGGGAGGGCGAAATCAAAACCATATGCAGGTTGAATCTCCGGTATTGTTCCCAACTGAAACCAGCTGTCCGCTCTTGGCTTATCCATCAAAATAAACATTTTCTCGATGGCCACGAGCTACACCGGCCTGTTAGTCATTAAAAGAGCTGCAGCCTCACACTCACTCGATATCAGCACACACCAACAAACCTACATGCAAAAAGAAGAAAAGAAGAAAAGCTATCATTTTCTGTACAACCACAAGGTGCACTCAACTACAGTATATGCACCGGTACATACTACAGTTGCAACAATTGAGCGATGATTTCGAGAGGCGTTAGTTTTGTTCAGCAACGGCCTCGCCTCTTTTAAAGCTCTTCAACCTGAGTTTACTGGCTCGAGGTCAAAGCATTCTGAAACAGTTACTTCAGGGCCCTCGAAGATGAATCCCACATTTGTTTTGCTCTTTGCTGGATTCATTGCTGCCATTAAAGTTGTCATCAATTTACAAACCACAGCAAGCTCTTCAAAGGCTTCCTTCAGCACAGTGCGTCTGTGTGGAGGGGGGGTCTGTGTTTGGGTTTGGACGTGCATGCCAAGTAACCTGTTCCCAGTTGAAGTCAGCGCTTTAGAACTCAATCACTGAGTTGTCTGCACGACTTCTGATCTGCAGCATCTCCACGGACAGATAAAGAGGAGGAAGTGAACGATGTATTGTGGAAGCTACTTTCGTGTCTCGTAGCATTTGTATCGATCACGTCATTGTTTTAACAGCAAGCATTCGCTTTAACACATAATCAGTTTGACAGGGGAGCATGTCAGGTTGGAGAAAAGCTAAATCTAACAAAAAGTAGGCCAACATATGTGTTCCTAACGGTTTGATAAACACATGAGGACATAGATTTACTAGATAGACCAGACACAGACCAAATTTACTCACTTATTCACTTCCTGTTATACAGTAAGGGACTTTATGTAGAATATTATACTGTGTTGTTGTCGCTTACTACTTTTATTGTTGCATCGTGTTATCATTTGAGGTCACTATAGGTTATAATAATCCTCACAAGAGAATTGACACTGCACTAAAAATAGGAAACCGTAATACACTGTATATAGTGAATAAAAACACACAGCCATAATCACTTTAGGTCCTAGCCCCACAAAATGGCCTTGAAATCCTCATCTAGCTTCTCCGTCCATGTTTTGACGTGTTGCTGCATGAAACAGGATGTTTGGGCTGGAGTAAATGATCTGAGGAACACGATTTGAATTTAAATGTAAGCCACTTGAACTGCAACCAAAGCATTTTAAGTTGGAAACAATGTTTTTTTGCATATACCCAAACATATGCTGACCTGTTTTACTGCAGCTAGGACAGCTGGCGGCTGCAATAATGGATTTTTACATTACACGTAGTCCTTTGATACATTGTTAATAAAGATTTTGAATAGTGCAACTTTAAAGCCAAACAAACGCCACCAGCCTTTTTTTATGGGATGCAGGAAATTCCCAGTGTTTCTACAGCTTAGATATGATTCACCAAAAGCATTCAGACAGGAAGAGAAAACGTGAACATTTTTAACCCTTTGAAGTCAGATTTGCAATAGAAATGGTCCACCAGTGCCTTCATTGGTATTCGTTTGTGTAATTTGATGTCATTTCTTAGAGTATCTGTAAATGCTTCATATCCATAAAATCTTTACAACCTAAGCTAAAAGGTTATGTAAATCAAAACATAATAATTGATAAAAGTATGGAAGTTGTGTGATAAAACATATTGATCCAAAAGATTTGAGATAGGCTCATTTTTATGAGCAGAGTGTAAATGCATTTAATAGTTTCATCTGTATCAGAATGGTGTCACACAGTTTTGCACCGGATGTCAGGCAACGTCATAGCGTTACCACAAGCGTACAACGTAAGGTCGCGAAAGACCGAAGCCTTAGCTTTCTGCTGCAAAAAGAACGAATGCTCTAGCGGTTATGGTTTTTATTTTAGATTGATTTAATTAGGATCATGTGAACAACTTCCTGTGGACCTCCTGTGGCCGCCGGCAGGAGGCCTGTTCTCTAAGGGTTAACAGTCCATAGCAGAAGAATAGAGCTACCGTAAGTAATAATGACACTAAAAAAAAGGGCATTTTTAATTTCATGGGGGGATATTCAATAGTTTTTGAGATATTTCAGTCTGGACCAAAGTGGTGGACCGACTGCCAGTGCCATCAATAGAGCCACACTGCTAAAATGGCTTTAAAAAAAACCTACACTTTATATTTTAATTATTATTATTATTATTATTACAATAAATGGCCGTTACCATGTGCCATAGCACTGTATATATTGTAATACTGATCAAAAGGGCTGCAACAGTCTGGCTGAGTCAGAAACTAAAGATAGTCTGATTAAGCAGCCTAGACATATCGCCTGCAATAGCACCTTATCTCACTGTACACACACACACACACACACACACACACACACACACACACACACACACACACACATATATAGAGACATGTATGCAGGCCTCATTCAGGGACCAACACAGTTGACCGCAGTCAGCTGCAAACCTAAGAATATAACACACGCATCTGACAGCACTAATAGGGGAAACATAATACACACATATTGTGTGGTTTGCAGATGCTCAGGGAAGAGAAGGTCCTGACAGTAAACTGAGACTCTGACGCTCTCAGACATCTGGCATCCACAGATAAACTTAAACAACCCCAGTCATAAATACACAGTGCCATGCACACCAGACATGACATGAGACAGAGGTGCTGGTAAAGGAGAGAAAGCAAAAATCTGAGACAGGTGGGTAAGGAAATAGGAGGAGGATGTTAAAGCGTAACTCTTGCCAAAATGCAACCTAGGGTCTTTTTGTGAAGGTACCCGAGTCAAACTTTCGTTTAAAAGCATAATGAGGATGGAAGCGCCACTTTTAAGATTTACCGTATTCTCGTTTTTCGGTCAAATGGTCTTTTGAATGGGAGTGCTAGGGACACTACTATGATCACATCAAAATCAAAAAAAATAACAAGGCTCTACCACAACATGAGATTCTTTACTCCAGTATCACCAGGGGCTCTCACACATAGGAACTCGCAACAACATTGCTGTTTCACATACTTTACAAAACGCAGAGGAAGTGGTTTTGAACGACTCACTTTAGCTGTTGGTGTTTCTGCTCGCCGCCATCTTGCCAGTCAAAAAGAGTCGATCTCCAAATGCAACGTAACAGGGAGGAGACTAAAGACGGAAAGCTCCTAAAGCTTAGTTCCATATAAATGTATATATAATTTGTTGTTTTGTCGTTAGTGAAAAACAATATTGACCTTGTAATTGAAAAAGGAGCCTCATATAAGAATGACATTTCCTCCTACGGAGTCCGTTCAATCACATTCGGAGATCGACACTTTTTGACTGGCGAGATGGCGGCGAACGGAAACACCAACAGCTAAAGTAAGTCGTTCAAAACCTTTCTTTTTAGTAAACTCTGTGAACACAACCAATGTTGTCAGTGCTGAGTTCATGTGTAGAGCCCCTGGTGATACTTGGAGCAAAGTCTCATGTTGTGTCGAGCCTTCTCAGTCTTTTAAAAATAGTGATTTTGATGCGATCATAGTAGTGTCCCTAGCACTCCCATTCAAAATGCCATTTGACCGAAAAACGAAAATAAGGTAAATCTTAAAAGTGGCGCTTCCGTCCTAATTATGCTTTTAAACGAAGGTTTGACTCGGGTGCATTCACATAAAGACCTTTGGTTGCATTTTGGCGATAGTTACACTTCTAATAAATAGATGTTAAAATATTAGCCTACATATAAGAGAGGATTCATGCAATTATAGAAAATAAAGCAACAAGATGGAGGCAAAGAATGGTTTGATGCAGTATAGAGAATACTTATATAACACATAAGAGGAAGGGGAAGACCAAGAGGAAATGGAGAGGAAGGGGTTGACTCTTTTCCTAATGCAGCAGAGGAGAGTTTTGTGTTTCTCTTTGAGTCCTTTTGCCGCTGTCTATTGTCCTACTGTCCATATGTTTCCTACCATCAAGCGGTTATCTGTCAGACAGAGTTATACTAACGGGACCAGGACTAACCTCTGCCAAAAGACAAGGGCACGTTTGCGTGGCCTTGTGCAGTCTCTGTGCAGCATCCTTCCTCTTCATACGGAGCCGCACATTAGCGCTGTGTTTGTTCGGTTTAAGCGTTTTGGCGATGAAGATGAATTGAAAAGTGTCCTGTGTTTATTTCTGTGTGTTCGGTACTGAGGGTAGGGCCGGCTCTTTTTGACCACTAAGCTCCTGCTTTTCCCCAGCAGGCTTTGCTCTGTCCAGTGCCAAGAAAAACAGCACAGGCTTCAGACCTGGAGAGACGATATCCTGAAGCCTCATAGGACTATAGGGGTGTGTGTGTGTGTGTCGGTGTGTCGGTGTGTGTCGGTGTGTCGGTGTGTGTGCGTGTGCTTGAGTGTTCAAGAATGTGTCTGTTTTGAGTTGGGTGTGTTTTGAGTTGGGTGAGTTAGATGTGCGTTTGTGCGTGTACACCTTTTATGTACATGTGTGTGTGTGAGGAGATGGACAAAAATAGTTTGAGTCTGCATGCATATGTTAACAAGTGTCGAGGTGAAAACATTTGTGTGCATGTGTGTTTATCCCAGGTTTAGGCCAGGTTAACTCTTTCCCAAACCTAGTCTCACATTGCCAGACCTATCTCCACAGCGCTGTGCAGTAAGGTCTGGCTACACCACACATACATTCTGGGATAGCAGATTTAAAAAATGCTCTGAGTTGTGTGCATTTTATTAAAACCAATCACAATCGTCTTGGGCAGAGCTAAGCCCTGCAAAATGGTCTCGGGGAAATAAACTTGTTTTGGTGAAAGATTTGCACCACACAAAAGACAACGCCACAAACAATATTAAATGAAGTTAACTGTTCACACAATACAGCAACATGAGCTATTTAAATTAGCTAGATACGTGGTTAAACGTAATTTGCTCTTACCAGTGTATCGCTGTGTGTGTACTTCGTCCACAGCGATCCAACCAGTCAGCCCCAAAACGTCCCAGTTAGAGAGGAAATGCTGTAAACAAGCAGGCCTGCCATGTTCAGCGTGTAGCTTGTTAGCTCAAAGTTTGCTGTTTTTTTTTTCCGGAAACGAACAGAGTTTGAGAACGGCAACACACGGAGAGCGGAAGGTGAGGGACGCGCCGGGTGTCAGCCTTTATTATGGAAATGTACTTCCGTTGATGCAGAATAACCCAAACCAGTCCAGCTCTTATGACCTCATCATGCTACTTTCTCTCTGACAGGATGAACAGGCCTACTGCATCACATGACCAAGAGCAGGAACAGCGTCAAAGTCACTTGTATTTTCACACATAAATTGCTGCACAGTAGACACACACACACACACACACACACACACACTGTAAACTTTCTGCGGTATGAATGTATTTCTCTGGGTATGAATATCAACCCTAGTGTAACCCCAAAAGGAATCACACAGCAGCTACTGTTTAGGCCAGCTTTTAGAACGAGCTGCTCATTACCTAACCAACAGAGACAGTTTTGTGTATGAGAGGAAATACTATATGCCCTACTGGTTATACAGCAATTAGTGTATTAATAGACTGGGATTCAAAGCAATTTCAGGAATGCAGCATGTCATACTGTCATTTAGGCTATGGATTCTTTCATTGGAGTCTTTAATTGCGACTAATTCGTCAATTTGTGACGTGATGTGATGTGCCATGAGTCACAAGGACTGTTAGTGCTGTTATCTCGATCTTACCCAATTATACTGCCGGGCATGAAACAACCAAGATAGAATTTTTTTTTTTTTTAAAGTGCACAAATTAGTGTTTGATTCTGTGACTTCAAAGTCGACTCTGATGTTAAACCTTTTCCAGCTTTTTAAGAATGGGGGTGCGTGGACCTAGCATATCCTCGGCCCTCAGGGGTACTAAGAGGGAAAGGAAAAGACAGAGACTCTCATTGACACTTAACACAAACTGCTGACTGTTTTCTCTCTCCGTGGGACAAACTCTCTCCCACTCTCGTGTTGCTTTCCTGTTGTTTAATCAAAAGACTTGACAGTTTAACTCAGGATGCAGAGTTCACTGGCGGGTCTCTTGTGTCGCCTCTTTTCTCCCAAAATTCTCAGACTCTTTCCCTCTGCAAATCTCTTGAGAAAATGAATCACGGATCAGTCATTTCTCTATAGCAGATACATTCCTTTTATCAGTAGGAGTATTTCTCAATGATAAAATCATTTCTGAAATGGGAACTCCGGGATCTCTGGAATCCTGTGTTGTACAGTTGGTTTTTCCGCGAGTAGTGGGGACGTTTCCTGTGAGCTTCCTGCTGTACTTCAAAGGTAACTCTGTGGTTAAAGAAATATGTTAGGTAAAAACCACAGCTGGAGAAGTTGACCTGCGACTTTTTCTTTCATCTTTATTTATCATTTGCCAGGCTCGAAGTTGAAAAGCGCTTTTGCAAATGCAGATGTGGAATCAAAACTGACACTGGTAAAGTCATTGGGTACAGTGACTTAAAGCAACACCAAAGATTCTTTTGTACCTTAAAATAATGTTTCCAAATCGTTTCAGTGGTTCATCAACTCATAACAAGGTGAACGGCACCCGTGTTCGCTTTGAGGCCCTCTATCTGCTAAAACTGCACTATGCAAGTTTGCCAGATCGGGTAGCAGATCTGTAGTTCGAATGAGAACGGTAATGGACAATTCCTCATCCAACCTGTAGGGGGGCCGAAGAGGAAAAGTGCTTTGGTGTTGCTTTAAATCCACTGTATGGAAAACTAAGATAGAAACCAAATTAAAGCATTTTATCAAAGTCGTCAGAGTAAAATTAAATGATTTATTTTACCCATTACAAGGAAACGTTTAACATTTTGGGAAATAGTGATCAATACCACCATCATGTGTGCACGTTAAACATAAAGCTAAAGCCGCAGCCGGTTAGGTTAGCTTAGCATAAATACTGGAAACATGAGAAAACGGCTAACCTTACTCTGTCCAAAGTAAAAAAAAAAAAATCAACTTACCAGCACCTTTAAAACTCATTAATAATGAATTAATCCGTTCAAAAACCAAAAAAAAGTATTATTTAAAGTGCTCATATCATGCTCATTTTAATAATTGTATTTAGAGGTTGTACCAGAATAGGTTTACATGGTTTAATTTTCAAAAAACACCATATTTTTGTTGTACTGCACATTGCTGCAGCTCCTCCTTTCACCCTGTGTGTTGAGCTCTCTGTTTTAGCTACAGAGTGAGGCATCGCACTTCTGTTGCATCTTTGTTGGGAGTCGCACATGTGCAGTAAGGACTACTAGCCAGTCAATTGCAGAGTATGAGGGCGTGCCATGCTAGCAGCTAGGCGAGCATCATAACGTTAATGTTTGTCTCTGAAATAAAGGCTGGACTACTGTTTGGAGCAGTTTGTGAACAGTGTTTTCTGTTGGAGATGGTAAGTCCCTTTGGGGTGGACTTTGGGCTTTTTCACTTTGTAAACCTATAACGTACACAAAAAAAGATATATAACACAATAAAGGAAAGGGGAAAAGCCAAAAAGCATAAAATGAGCACTTTAAAATAACAGAAACACCTTTACAATACAAAAGTCCTGCAGTAAAAACAAATTTGTTGCAAAATGTTTTTTTCATTTTGTTTTATAAATCACAAATTTGTTTTAACTTATGAGACATTTTTTGAAGTATAATCTGGCTCAACCCTGTTTCCTAAAAATTTAATTTCCATACAACGTAGCTGCATTCTCAGTTACCTTTCGAGGGGAACATATTTTCCAGCGAATGGCGCAATTTGTGAAACAGTCGTTGTTGTAACATGTCGTCAACGTTGTGACTTGGAAAAGATTATGGTTTGGGTTAAACAAGTCTGTTACGTAATTCAAGTTACATACGTAAAGTTATGTACGTTATGTAGGACTTTGATTAGAAACGTATTTTTGCCAACGTCAAATACGAATGGAATCCATGACTAAATAATTTTCCCTCAAACATTCGTTGTATGGGATCATAACTTTTAGCAGACAGGGCTGTGTGGCTGGGCCATGTGCTGCTGAAGGGTAAACCTATTATTTCATCATGATTCATGATCAGAAATCATAATCAGCATTGATGTTTAATTGTGTCCACTCATCACAGGTTGCATGTGAGTTGTGAGCAGTTCAGCTGGAAAGTGATTTTCCCTTCTCAGATTGTTGCATTTAGAAGAGGTACACACATCGGTCTTTTGTGTTTTTCTCTACCCTACTAACCACTTATTTTATCTCGCTTTACCTTGGTGGGCCTAACCAACCCCCAGGTTTGAAACAACTGCTAATTCTTCAAAGTAACCAGTACAGCTGTCAAATAAACATGGAGACACGCTGAAACTTAGTGGAGCGAGACTTCCCAACAAAAAAGGACAGCATTAGTCGTTTCAGCAAGTGCCCCAAAACAACATATGTTTAGGTTCAAATGACAAAGACCTTTAGGGGGCGTTGTAATTGTAATGGGAGCAAAAGAGGAAGAAAAAGTGAGGTGACATTGTCATAGAGTGAAAATGTCTGCGTAGGGTGGAGGTCGGGGTGGAGGAATGGGTCAACAAAATATTAGGCTTTAAAGTGCCCATATTATGCTCATTTTCAGGTTCATAATTGTAATTTGAGATTGTATCAGAATAGGTTTACATGGTTTAATTTTCAAAAAACACCATATTTTTGTTGTACTGCACATTGCGCCAGCTCCTCTTTTCACCCTGTGTCAAGAGAGCGAGACCTCTCAACTTCTAAGTAACTAAGTAGTTCTATACAATTTATTTTGTAGATTAGGGTGAATTTGTGTGTGTTGTAGCAGTGTTTTGCCATTGAGAACGAGCTAGCATGCTAACGCTAACATGCTAACGGTTAGCCCCCTAGGCCCCTCGTTTCGGCTAGTTACGTAGAAAGCCGTGCAGATTTTGAACAGCTCACCCGGAGACTGAAGGCAGGACACATTCAGAAACCCGTCTCTCACTCAAAACAGCATGGATGTTTTTCTTTTAAAGTTTGTATGCGTGTGGAAGCACCAGAGACACAAAATAACACCCCAAATCCCAGAAAAAGTGATTTTTTCATATTATGGGGACTTTAGCACGGGAGACGGCTGTTTGTTTCCCGCTTTCCAACCAACAGCGTTGTGTATTTTAAAGTAGGACCATCATCTTTCCTAACCTTCACCACATGTTTATTATTGTAACCATGACAATAGTCCCCTAACCTTATAAGGAAGTCGTCTTTTCACCAAACAAAGTCATTTTTGTGCGTAAATGTAACCAAACCATAAACATAATGTTCCCATCGTCAAACTGATTTATTGTTCAACAATGATTTGCAAAGATTTTGGAAGGCACAAACAAATGGTGTCAACCTGACAATAGGAGCGTCAGAACACAAAATGCCTCTATGAGTCGTATAGGGCATGGACAAACAAAGTACTTTGTCGTTTAGTGTGGAGGACTTGTTGGACCACAAGAGAAAGAATGTGTGTTCATCATAACTATGATCAGATGCTGCTTTAATACCACAATGCCGCGTGGTGAATGAAGGGTCTTACACCATTCTACACACCCAAAATCACATTCAGATGTGAGCACACACACACACACTCGCACCTTATCTTTTGCACCACATACTGAGGCAGTTAAATCTAATGGGCCTATTCTTATGTCGCAGTAATGAGGAAAGCAAACTAAGTGTAACCTTCTTTGCAGCTTTCCCCCAGAGAGCTGGTGTGTAGCTGGCCTCGGGCTGGGAGTGATAAAAGACTTGTCAGTGAGGGAGTCAGGATGATCTCATATGTTGTTCTATAGTCTTTTCTCCCTAACTCTGGGTCAGGACACACACACACACACACACACACACACGTTCAGGCTTAGCAATTGTCTTGGACTCTGATTTCTCCACAGTGAGGTCCCAGTGCAGGTGTCAGCCAGTCCTGAGTTAGCACTGTGAGTGATGTGGAGGGCTTTGTGGGTGATACACTTTGCCAAAGTGTGCTAATCGCAAAGAAACACTGCCTCCTAATGTAAATACACCTGTGTCCTATAATGATGCCAGCTACACCCCTCCTCACCCTCAACATTCCTCCCTCTTCACCTGTTTCTCTGCATCCCTTATTCCATTCCTGACATCCCTTCTTTCCCCCTCTCCTACGATTTACTCCAGTTTTGGTCTAATGAACTTCTCTGTTTCCATCTGTCCTCTCGTCTTGCCCATTCTCAGAAGTGCCATGTACTTATAAGTACCATACAGACATGCACACACGCGCACGCACGCACGCACACACACACACACACACACACACACACACACACACACACACACACACACACACACACACACACACACACACACGTACATGTGAAAGATATATCTGTTTTTGTGTGTGGATAACCCCTGCTGTCATGCACTGCTCACATCTGCTTTCCATTTACTTTATGCTCATCTCTCATGTATCCATCCATCCACTGGGTACACACACATAAATACACACTGCTGTTTCTCCACAGTGGTCTCGGTAACATAATCCTGTCATGTAATAATGCCTGTAGGCGACTGAAAAATGTGAAATTAAGTGAACCTATAAACATGAGATAAGACCCTCTACCATAGGGAGGTCTGAGGTCAGGTAGAGGGCTGAATAGAAACCCCTGGATAAGGTCAGGATAATTTGGATCGGACACTGGATCCAGCTGGAGGTTACTGGGTCAGTGTGTCGGGACGGTCATGTGTGTGCATGGTTTTCTGTCTGACACATTCACACAGTATTGGGCAAGTTACTTGGTAACAAGGATTATAAATCACTTGTTACCTATTACTCATTTAAAAACATAACTCATTACTAATTAACAGATGTAATTCGTTATATTACTCAGACCAGCTTCAAAGCCTCCATACCCACACACATAGAAATAAAAATAGAGAGAAGAACCACTCGTACAAATAAATTTGTTCCTATGTGGCACTTTCGAATCACTGAATCCTGATGTAGGCCGATGCAGGTAAATGCTTGGTGCTGGTTCAGCTTGATCTTAGTGCCGCTTTTGACATGGTGGATCACAGCATAGTTATTGATAGGTTGATAACCGGAATCTCAGGGACTGTCTCTTCATACCTTTCTAACAGACAATTAGTTGTGTCTATAGATGGTTTTACCTCCTCTCAAGTATTATTTATGTATGGGGTGCCGCAGGGCTCTATTATAGGACCAATTTTATTTATTCCCTTTGGGCCACATCATCAAACAGCATAACATTTAAATGTATTGTACGCAGATGATACTCAGCTGTACTTGTCCTGCAAACAGTCTAAAGTAGCTAAGTTGCCTAGCTTAGTCGTTAAGGATTAGATGGCAGACAATTTTCTTCGGCTAGTTCCTCCAAAACAGAAATCCTATATATCCTATAGACCCTGAGCACAATTGTGGCCAAGTTCTGCTTGCTCTTGGCACTCTAGCACAACGGGTTGTACCCACTTGGTGTTATTCAAAACCTCAATTTCGAGACCCATGTTAAAAGGCTAGCTCATGTTTTTTTATTTTTCTTTTATAACTTTTTATGATCTTCAAAGAGTTAATCATGCTTTTATTACTTCCTCTCTGGATTATTAAAATTACGTTTTTACATGGCTTGGCCAAAACATGATTAGATGGCTTCATGGTGTCCAAAATGCAGCCGACATAGTTTGCCCTACATTTAATTAAATTACATTACGTTAATTCCTTTACTTTGCAAGGTGAGGTTATGTTCTGAACTGTCTTATAATCAGTGTTCGAACTATACCGTGGCCTTCGGGGGAGCCCACTTTTTTTCCACGCGGGGGTTGGGGGGTCGTGCGCTTGCAACTTACAATGACTTACAAAGATACATAACAGCTACAAGTGTATGCACTATACAGGATTTACCCTATCATACTTTATCGACAGGAATAGATAGGGCAAACAGCCACCCACAAATATATAAACAATAAGAAGAATACCAGAATTCCTCCGTTCAATTAGACCATAGCGACGCACCCCAAGCTTCCATCCTTAACAAACAGCCATGTATATGGGCTCTTCCAGGCTCTCCACTGCCGGCTGTTCCAATTTAACGGGAGAGAGGAGCGAGACGGGTTAGGATCATCTTCAGCCAGAGAGGACATTATTTCTTCAGCTTCTTCTTGCGTTGTCACCCCGGGGGGAGGTGTGCTAACAGGGCTTGCAGCAGGTGAATTAGTCGTGCTATTAACGTCATCGCTACACAGTTTCTTAGTAAAACCAAAATTAATTAAACTGCCTTGTTTTCTTTTTGCCATGGCTATATGATGCTTACTGCAGAATGGATTTCAAGGACTTTGCGCACCGATTAATGGCCTCCAATGTTTATATTTTTTTCTGAATCTTTGAGTTAACATGTAGCCTACTAAACATGAGTTGGATTTGCACCAAGCGCCCGCCCGCCTTGATGCTCATAACAAGAATAACATGTATAGTTTTCTTTATTGAAGTGAATTGGGTTTAAATCACCATCACGCATGAATTATATTTTTGCAGTTTTACACATTATAATCCACGATGATCACATTACACAAAACTGAAATTGCACGTCAAAATGACACATTGTCAATATTTTTAGAGACCCCCCAAAATTTCACAAATCACGTTTTCAGGGGAGCCCATGTCGTATTAAGGGGAGCCGAGCTCCCCCTAGCTCCCCCGTAGTTCGCACCCTGCTTATAATGCTCCGTAAACAACAATCATAACAATGTCAGTAAATACTATTTCGTTATTAAAAAACGCACATAAATATGTTTACCCCCCACTACATCCTTGCCTGTGATACAGTTCCAGAGTTGTAAAATCCTGTCTCGTAGTATTATAAACTTGAATGCCTCGGCTTCTGATAAGCCTTCAGACTTATGGATCTCTTACTCAAACCGGCCTTGATCCTGTTTCACCAGTACCTGAAACAACACGCCCCAACTGACGCAGCCCATTGCATTGTTTTAAAGCAGGGCTATTTTTGGTCTGAACACCCACTGCTAACACTGCATTTACATCTATAATAGCACAAATACAGACATTGCAGACCCCTATTGTACATGTGACATTAGATGCAAATGTGTTTGCACATGTAAGTGAATCCAGACCCTCCCACATCAGTGCTGCTTTTCTGATTACACATCTGGAGGTAGTTTGGTCGCATCTGACTGCATAATTTAAAAACAGGACTTGTTTTTTAACGTGTAAATGTTGCAAAATGTATGTGGCCCCATGTGACTATACAAACAGACTTATCATTAGCATTACAATACTTCTCTGCCCTAATGACAACCCTCTGAGCGAGCCAAGTCAATGATGGAGTGCTGCGGTGCTGTCATTAGCTCTTACACAAGAACTGATGAATTGAAGAGACCTGGGGATTGATCCCTCAAGCCTGCTGAGTAGAGTTAAATTACGTTTGCAAAAATACACACACACAGAAAAAAATTACAAACTTGTGCGCCTGGAGAGGGAGTAGGACCAAAACAATAGCAGTTACATAACCTAATAAATACAGAAATGTGAAATGGTGCTTTCTTTATGAGGTCACACTGACATGAACTAATCTACTCAGGTTGATCTGCGTAACCTGAAACATCCCTCAGTAATCGGGGAATGAAAAAGGCCCAGCCAGACTTTTCTAACAAAGACACTGAGCAGGCTGAGGTTCTGCAGCAACAATACGTTTTTAATCAATCAAGAAAAACCTTTAACAGATAAAATGTAACAAACCAAAAGACAATGCGCTCCAACTCTTATTGCCTTTTCCACAGACACGATTAGTCTGTGATATTGTTAGGTCATCCATGTGGGTGTGTGTGATTACAATTGCCTATACATGTTGTAATGTGAATGCCAACTGGAGAAATCGTTGCCCACTCCAACAGGAAAAATTCAGAGCCAACAGTTTAGTCACCAGGGAGGGGTAGGGGGAAGGATACGTACTATACTGCAATATTTCCACGAATCCAGCTCCACACTCGCCTCACTGGGAGATCTCTTATCAGCTGATGATAGGAAAGTAATAGATACATGCTGAGACTCTGCAAAATGAGTAGTGTCAATCAAGGGAGCGGCCTAACCCGTGGCCTAGAATAACTGCAGTGAGATCTGTAATGCGTGTTTCTGTTGAGCATCGGCCATCCCTGCTCTGCGCCTGCCTCACGTATAACCTATGATAATGATCCATCTATGCCTCACCTCCGACCCCACAAAACTAAACCAGGTGCACGCGGTGTGAGCGCAGAAGGGGGAGGCATGAATGTGTTTGTGTGCACGGAGGACCCCTGCCTATGCTGAGTGACGGGTCTGAACTGTTCCTGGTACCGCAGGGCTGATAGAGCTGAGTCTTTCTTCTAGTTTTGTCTTCTTTCCTTCTACCCAGCAGGACACGTGTCTGTCCACATGTTTACCATCTAGACCTTACCCTGCTGAAGATTACACTGACAACCATTACTGAACCATGGAAAGAAGGCAATGCTTGAGCAGGATAGAGGTAATTATAATAGCACAGTGTTTAGAGTCGTGACTATAAACAGCCCATCGTGCAGTGTCCTGGTGGCCTTAGAGCAGGGACAAACAGAAGCCAGGTGGCCTGCACAGGGTGATTATTAGCAGGGGTCAGGTGCTGGTCTCACCCCCCCCCCCGCGTCAGACACACAGTGCACCAGGTAAACAACCTGCTGACAGGAAATCCTGTCTGTCAAACACCAGCAAGACAGTGATGTCAGACTCCTGACCCCAGAGTCAGCAGCTTCCCCCTCCACCTAACCCCCACACACACACACACACACACACACACACACACACACACACACCTGTTTTAAAAATAGGTGATTTTTATGGAGTGCACTTGTTCAAAGAAGTGGGGTCCTCTCTTTCAGATGCAGAGATGAGAATGTGAATCGTAAAAGATATATTTATTTAAGTATGATTTAAGTATGACACACACACACACACACACACTGCTGGTCCTCCATTGTGGTCTTGGTAACATCATTTCCATTTCTTTTTCATTTTAGACATTTGTAATGCAATCTTATGCATCTTGCAATAAACGTTTTAGTTAAACCCTTGTGTTGTCTTCGGGTTCAAATTTGACCCATTTTCTAAATGTCTATATCAGAAATATGGGTTTCTTTTTAACTTCCTAATTTTAATTACCCAAAAATAACATGGATGATTCCATACAATGCGCTTTGCAAGTACAACAGAAGATCGAATCTCTACTTTCATTGAATTTGGGGTGTTTTATAAAAAAATTTTGCATTTGAAAAAGAAATTGAAACATCTCGAAACAGTATCCCAACTGAACGTTGACCAGTCTGTGATTATCCTTCCTTTAATATTAGTCTAAATAGTTCATAATTTCTGCTTGGATTAGGTATAATTTCCTATAAATGAGGTTTATTGACCATGAATTCCAAAAATAAGTGTAAAACTAGTAATAAGTTGGTGTTAGTGGTGTTTATACATGGTAGTGAAAAGAAGTGTAAAATGGCAACAACAAAAAAGTGCCAAAAACATTGAAAAAAGCAACAAAGGTGTCAAAAAAAGGGACAAAAACGTCCGAAAAAGTGTGGATTTTTTTTGTTTTGGCCCGGGAGGACGACAAGTGCATGGTCCAATGGAAGACAACACAAGGGTTAAAGGGCTAGTTCACCCAAGTAACACTCACACAGATCACTTTCCTCTCTTTAAAACTTGTTCAAAACTTGAGAAATTACATTTGAAACAAGACTAGGAGTCTACAGCCATGCTGGCGGCACTGTGTGGTAGAGTGCTGCGCGGGCTGCATCTTTCTGTTTCGAAACCGACCAGGGCCGAACCAGACAGGCATTCTGTTTCTTATGTCTGTCCCTTTGTGTTACATGGATATTTACCGCCTGAAATAGCCTATGCGTTGCGTTCATGCGTTGTCTATCAAACCCCAGCACTGAACAAGAAGCAGCCCAACACAGACAGTTGGTCTATCATTTTTATTAATATTAGACTATATTTTACACTAAAAAAAGAACTTAAAGCACCATGTTAAGTAGGCCAGACCCGAACCCAAACATTTTGTCTGATCCCGGCCCAACCCATCAGGTCCCATTGGGCTCAGGAAATGTTTTGTCACTTTTTGACGTTTTCTCACTTTTACCGAAGTTCTTACTCATTTTTTCCAATGTCTTTGTCGATTTTTTTCTGCGTTTTTTACTTTTTCTTTTTTTTATGTTTTTGTTGTTTTTTTCCCCACCTACATTTTGGTCACTTTTTTCAGTGTTCTTTAATCAATTTTATTTTCTTCAAATGCTATAAAATTTAATAAAAGAATTTCAATTCCAAATTCAATGACAATAATGAGCTGATCAGTTATTTAACTTGTGAAATTTGTTGTATGGAACCATTCACGTTATTGTTTTGGACAATTTGGTTGAAAGAAACCCAAATCTCTGATATAGAAACCTTTTGAAAATGGGTCAAATTTGACCGAGGACAACAGGAGGGTTAATATTACGTATAATGTTTACGAGTTAAAGTTCACTCACCATGTTACCAATGAGTGACTGGGACATTGTTTCTGGTAAAAAAACATTGTTGCGGAGGTTTTTCAAATGTAGTTGCCTGGGTTCATAAAACTGCAACCACCTGTAAGACTGGATACCAAGTGATTTGGGTGAACTGACCCCACCACAAAATGACTCAGATTCCAGAAGAATGAACACACGTACCCCAAGATGATGTATAAACACTTCAATGTATATTGAAACCAACAGATTTGTGCAAATACACCTCCTACTTCCTCACAGATCATTTACAAGCAACCCCAAGGCTTTTCCCCTTACTGTTCATCCACCAGACTCACTGACCTGGAATCCTCTCGTCTCATAGCAGAGGTCACAATACGGATAACACAGTTCCCAAACATTCCTCTGATAGTTACACTACCATGGATGTATGAGACAAGGGCAGCCGCTGTACTGTCATACTCCGAATCTCACATGAAATATTAAAGGATTTCAGTTCTATCTTATTTCTAGATGCTGTTGCGTGTGGCACAACTGTGGACAGAAAATATCGTGCAGAAGGAGGAGTTGTGTTGCCCCCTTTTAAACAGCACAATGACTAACAGAACCTGGCAAACATTATAAAAGAGTGAGCAAAAGCCGTTAACGCATGTTTCTGTTGCTAAGTCATTAGTCAGTCTTTTGTTGGCCAAGAATGATCAAAGCCCAGGGGCCCTGTGTATTTATGAGAGTTGGGGGGGGGGGGTATGGTAGCCAGTTGCGAGCTTTATGTGAGTGTGTGTTTATGCGCAAATATGTTGCGTTTCTTTTTGTGTATATCTGGGTTTAGGCCCAGTGTTATCACACTGCTGTGGATGGATGGACTCGACTCAATGGTCCCTCAGGATGCTGTTTTTTCCAAAGGTTTGTGTTAGTGGTGTCCTCTGATCCACTGCCAGGCACACAAAAGGGTGTGTGTGTGTGTGTGTGTGTGTGTGTGTGTGTGTGTGTGTGTGTGTGTGTGTGTGCGTTCATGTGTATGTATGCGTGCTTACGTGCGCATGCTCCTGCTTTTATAATGTGTTTAGTTTGGACGAGGTGTAAAGCAGCAGATTGCCAGGGAATAAAACAGTCCTATCTGGCTTGAAGGGGCCTAGTGGGGGTCTCACGTAACTGATCTGAGTTCAGTGGGTGGTGGGTAAATGGTTTGATCAAGGGGTCAGTTTGCTGGTCAGTGTTCCTCGGGGCTCAAACCGTGAGATTCAGTATTTTTATTCAAATGCCAAGTGCAGCAAAGCCTCAAGGATGTGTCAAATTGTCTTTCAAACAAACCCCTTCATCTGTGCTCCAAAACCCCCCAAGGAGTCTCCACCTCACAAAGACTCCGCACAGCTTTTCACCCTTTAGTCGTTCTTTCACTTCCCGTCACTTTCAACTTCCTTCTCCTCTTCCTCTCCCACTGTCTCTGTCCCTCCTCCTTCCTCTCATCTGCTACTTTTGAGCATATGGAAATCTCATTCAGTATTCCGTGTTATAGTCGTCTGTGGGACTGTCGCTCGGTGTTGAGGTGGACATCCGAGTCTGGTGCCTCCCTGCCTCCCCGCGCTCTCTTTGACAGAGCTATTTCAGAGCTATGATACCGGAAAAAACACACACACACACACACACACACACACACACACACACACACACACACACACACACACACACACACACACACTCACAGGCCTGTAAATAGAGTAATGGGCTATGATGCCCTTTAAGAAGCTGGGTGGGGAAGCTGCTCGGCAAGGATTGAGTTTCCTGATGGTATCTAAGACAGGATCCCCTGTTGAGTGTATGTAAATGACTGGATGAAGAGGTAGAGGAAGGGACAGGAGAAGGCAGGAGAGGACAAGATGTGTTGACAGTGGACACAGAGTTTAACAATATCTTTATTAAAGGCGCTTTTTCTGCATTTTACATGTCTCCTTTCCGCCGAGGTAAAAACTGGTGAAATAAATTGTGCAATCGGCATTGGTCAATATGGAAAACACCTGTTAAAGTAAACCATGTTAAAGTTTGTGAACTCTTGGGTTTGTGCAAATAAAGATGGCACCGCAAAATCTGCTACGAAGGAGTCCAGAGTGGAGTTTCCTACCAACATTTTACATTGGTTTCTATTGACCCAGTCCATTATCCACAGAAATTATGATCATATTGGACGCTTATGCACCTCAGGATCCAATGCCAACATTGAGTGCCCGCGCAGGAATGCTCTTTATGTATCAGAAAGTCGGGGTGTGATGGTGGGGTCGGTGGAATGGCATGTGGCATGTCTGAGTGTCATTCCGGAGACCAGAGCGGGCCTGCTGTCACAGACATGCATTTAATGTTTGCCTTTTTAGCCATGCTGGCTGCACGAATCTATGGATGGCATGTTGGTCTGTTGGTCACTCCACCATATTGGCGTTGGAATATCTCAACAATAAATAATTCTTTATAGTCTTTAATAATCTGTCTTGCCTAACCTTAACCATATTTTATTTGCCCTAACCACGATTTTTTTCCCGTTGTCTTCCCGTAGACCATGCAACTTTTATTTTTTCTGGGTCAAAATTTAAAGTTAAAACCTTTTTACAGAGTTCTTTGTCGATTTTCTTTTTGGGGGAAATTTTTGTTGTTGTTTTGACCAAGTTTTTGAAGTTTTCTATGACATTTTTTGTCACTTTCTGACGTTTTCTCACTTTTCCCGAAGTTCTTTGTCACTTTTTCAAATGTCTTCGTCGATTTTTGTCTGCGTTTTTTTTGTTGTTGACATTTTCGTTTGTTTTTTCCCCCCTACATTTTGGTCACTTTTGTGTTCTTTAATCAATTAATTTTCTCTTCAAAGGCTATAAAATTAAATAAAACACCCAAATTCAATGAAAATAGTGAACTGATCAGTTATTTAACTTGTGAAGAGCGCTGTAAGGAACCATCCACGTTCTTTCTCTAACCTCAACCAATTAGTTTTATTTATTTATTTATTTATTTTTATTTATCTCGAACAATCACCATACTGCAAAAGACAAAAAATTCTGATACAATTACAAAGATAAAACAATCATATACAAATCAATCCAATTCAATCAAAGAACAAAAAAGGATGACTTTAAGACGGAGCAGGCAGAAGCATAATGCTTATAAAGTCCTGCCCCTACTTTACAATGTCACATTTTAAAGGAAAAGCAAATAGATATGCATATAGAGCATACAAAAATTGTAAGTCATATAATAACTTACAACAACATACAACAATACACTGGGCCCTATTTTAACGATCTAAGCGCACGGTGTGAAGTGCATTGTGTAGGTGCGTTTAGGGCGTGTCCAAATCCACTTTTGCTAGTTTGACGGCGGAAAAAAGGGTCCGTGTGCTGGGCGCATGGTTCAAAAGGGTTGTACTTAGTGTCTTCATTAATTCATAGGTGTGTTTTGGGCGTAACATGCAATAAATCAATCAGAGATCATCTCCCATTCCTTTTAAAAGCCAGGCGCGTTTGTACCTCGGCGCATTGCTATTATGATGGAGGATTTGCACCGTAATATTTTTATTTGTAATCTTTTGCATGTGTGTGTGCTGCTGCGCTTCCCTGTGTGTGTGTGTAACAAGCATAGTGTGCACACGGTGTGCACGAGCCTTAGCGCATTTTACTAATTTGCTGTTAAAATAACATTGAAATGCTGCGTTATTGACTTTAGACCTGTTTTTTTTAGCAAAGACACTTGCATCGGACTTTGCGCTGCGCTGCGCCAAGGGTGCAAGATAGGGCCCTCTGTGTTTACATTCCCATTCATATATAGGTCACCTTTCTGTATTGGTCAAGTATTGTTTTCTTGAATCTATTTTTGAACTGAAAAGTTGTAGCCTAAATTTAACTAAGTCATGGGCGCCTTCTCTACCAGGTGAGCTAGCCAGGCCCCCATAAAATGGATTATTAACAAATTATAGTATACACACATGCACAGACCGTACAAACAGCTACGCAGCCAGTCTGTTTTTATAATCATCACCATCCTCTTCCCTGCATGGTTTCCATCTCATGGGCAGGGCAGGGCCTGGTCAAGGCTGGGCTGGTCCCCTGAGGTCAGCTTATCAGCTCTCCCGCCTGGTGCATCCTATACCTCTGCCTCTGAATAGCCACTGGAAATTCTTATTGTTGCACCGCTACAGCGAGGAATTCATTGGACGTGTTGGAAGTCTGGACGTGACTTATTCACCTGGACAAAGGCCACTTTCCACGAAGGAGAAAAAGAATGTGTGCGTCCCTTGGACCTCAAATAAGTTTGTACTCTCAGTATCTGTATGCGGAGGGCCTATAACATCATAAAACTATCACACTGTGTTCTTGCTGCATCACCTCAAAATAGTCATAGTGACTCAGAGAGAACGTTACATCATGCCTGTCAGAATATAATTGGCGGTTCCTTTGGAGCCTCAGGAGAGGCTTTGTGTCCCAACAGTGCTGTGGTCAGGGCCAGAGGTTACTTTGTGCAGAGGTGAGACAGTACAGTACAGTGTGGGAGGTACGTTATGTTTGAGAGTGTGTGGTGACATGAAGGGTCCCGCCATCTGCACATCACCAGATCCACAGTGTGTTATTAAACAGGATCCTTGACTGTATATAGGTACAAACCGGAGAGGAAAATACACACCCTTCAGCATCCTCATCTGCATCCCAACAGTTCCTGTTTTTGGGGCCAACTATATAGGGTATCACTAATGTACAAACACACACACACACACACACACACACGCACATGCACAGCGCTGCCAAGCAAAGGAGGAAGGAGGGCTGTTGAGAACCTTTAAACAAAAAGACATTTTTAGAAAGGTCCTCTTGAGCGGGGAAACAAAGGGGGGAAGTGACATGACGTCGCGCAGGAGGGAATCTGAGGGTCACCGGTGGCCTGACGGACACGCCTGTGGAACAGTCACACACATACACATTCACAACCTCATTTTAACACAGACACGCACATTTGATAAATACAGTCAAGGTCCTTTTGCGCTGCTCTCAAAATAGCCATTTCCTTGTCTCCCTGCTTATTTGCTGATATTAGAATCATGAGGATGTTTTGTATCCACATTCTCTTTCCTTAGGCAGAAACCGCAAAAAAAAAAAACACACCGTGTTTTATCAATTGATGTTTTAAACATCTGTCTTGATCCACATTTAATCCTGTGATAAACGGTGATGTAACATGGAGGGAACACTACTTACTTTTTCTCTCTGCAGACTAGCCTGACACGTCAAATAATGTGGCATTACTACAATTATTAACCTGGAAATGATTATGATGCATTTGGTTGTAGTCTGGTTGCTCGCATGAGATGCACACTCACTACAACATCCAATTTCACTCGAAATAGGATACTGTTGTGTTTACAGGAAGTGTTTACTAACCATCCAACCCGCTTCCTTTGCTTCGAAACATAGCTTTGGGCAAGAAAAGCTACCGCTACCGGGGAGGGGGGGGGGATGAATGTTTGGAAATAAGAGGCTGCTGGTGCCCCGCCGTACAGGTTGAGCAGATGCTGCACAATTTGACCAGCGGGCAGCGGCCGCACACCAGGCCGCCGGATGGTGTTGCTAAGAACTTGCGATGTTAAAACTATTATCAGGCCGGCCCTCGCGGCCTGGAAACGCTACCGGCCCACCGGGAAAAGTCCCGACTCTCCCGATTGCCACTCCGCCTCTGCTTGTACCTCAAGCCAAACACACACACACACACACACACACACACACTAGCTCACTGCCATTCATTTCAGATGACTATTGATGACTATTGATTATATATTCATTCCTGAGAGAGTGATACTTGACCAGAAAATGAGGAAAAGATTGTGGAGGCCGGTCTCGTTTTCTCATGCGCGCACACACATGCACATAAAAACACATACACACACCTTACATCTGGTGTATGTTAGATCTGTTACAGAGTGCATGAATCGCCAAACCAGAGGGGGGTAAAGCTATCAATCATGCCTCCCCCTCTTTCTTTTTTTCACTCTCCTCTCGCTTAAGGTTACGAGGGGAAACATTTGGGTTTACTGTGATAGTAAGGTGAAGCTGAAGCCTTTTTCCTGTTTCAACTCTACTGTAACGAGAACGAAGAGGGGAGCTGCATGCTGGTTAGTCGTACACTAATTTAAAACAATCACAGGGAGGGATTGTCATCGTCAACAGGGAAACTTGAGGTAATCAGGGTAAGCAGACTCTAGTCCGAAGGGTAAATACGGAGATTCAGTTACATATGGTCCACAAAGAGCTAAGAGCAAAGAGTAACTGCTTCTGGGGAAAATGTGTAGCTGCTGCAACACACACACACACACACACACACATACATGCATGACATATGTGTTTAAGTGGTGCAGAGCTAACAGCATTTTCTCATTAATCCAGGTGTAAGGCCATACTTGTCCTAATTCAATATGTGGACAGTTCCTCCATGTAACGGTAGACTCAGCTTTGATAGGATAATGAGGGTTTGGAGACAGGGAGGGTGTAAAATGTAATAAACAGGGGCACACTGCAGGAGAGCGTAAAACGAGGATCCACACTTGTGCCCAAGGTCATGAACATAAGAACTCACAGTTGGTTTGATTTGATTAATTTAGAACATGTTCTAGGAAATATTTCGGATTTTGACAGCTAAATACATAATTTTAGCGCACTGTATGGGTGAGAAGTTTTAGAAAAGTCCTGGGCAGCCACAAATTCCACTGTTCCACAATTGTGCGACAGCACTCGCCACTCTGACTCCACTGCGTGCACCCTAACATCACAGAAGCACACTTGACATCATTAGCCTATTTCAGTATAGCTAAGGTAAATTACTTTTCTGATCGTCAAAACCACACCACAGATGTTTGGCTTGAAAATATATGCTAATAATCAGGCTGCAATGACCTCGCCAACAATTTCTGAATAGCCTAACTTGTGCCTTCTCCACAGCTAATGTGTCCTAACCACGTGACAGCGGTTTCTATCTTAGCGACTCCAACAGTAAAATTGTTATTATTTACTTACATTAATCAAATTCTTCACTGGTTTGTTAAAGGTCCAGTGTGTAACGTGTTTAATTGTTCATTATCAAAATCTGTGTTGCCCGTTCACAAACTTGTCCTTTTTCATGAATATTTTACCACCACCATCAATTCCAAGTATTACTTTTTGCTTGAAATTTTACATTTCAATTCGCATGACCTGGGTTAGACGCTCCATATTCATGCGCCATCTTGAAATACATTAGCTGGTAAGGGACATACAGGACATACTGCTCCGCCTTTCACGTTTTCACTGTCACATGATAAACTCACAGGTGCTGCTAACGCTGCTAATTGGTATCGTAGCTTCCCGGCCCCGGCAAGTTTGAAGAAGGAAACATGGAGGACCACACATATTCAAAATCCAAATTTCAGGAACAGGAGTCTTCTTCTTCGTCCAGAAAAAGAAAAAGGATATTGAAAAGAGCAAGAGACCGGCTTTTTGAAGCGTGAAGGCTACCGTAGCTGTAGGCTAATACGTACATTGAACTGCGTGGCGCGAGAGAGTTGATTGCGATATATGATCTCAACGCTAGATTGGGAGAAATTCCTACACATTTTCCTTTTAAGGTTAAAGTGCCCATATTATGAAAAAATCACTTTTTCTGGGATTTGGGGTGTTCTTTTGTGTCTCTGGTGCTTCCACACACATACAAACTTTGAAAAAAATCCATCCATGCTGTTTTGAGTGAGATATGGTTTCTGAATGTGTCCTGCCTTCAGTCTCCTAGTGAGCTGTTCAAAATCGGCGTGACGTCACAGTCCGAAATGAGCTGGCTAACCACAACCGTTAGCTCGTTAGCATGCTAACCGTTAGCATTAGCATGCTAACGCTAATGCTAACGCTAGCATGCTACGTCGTTCTCAATAGCAAAGCACTGCTACAACACACACAAGTTCACCATAATCTACAAAAGAACTACTTACATGTGTGCCCTCATTTAGAAGTCTCCCAGCTAATCCTGCCTTGTAACTGACCAAAGTTGGAGAAACAGGCTTTCTTTTACTGTCTCTAGAGTTAGCTAGCTGACATGCTCTACATCTGAGCTACTGAGCATGTGCGAGTGCAATCAAAGATAGTACAGAAGAAGATGATAAAAAGAGGTCTCACTCTGTAGCTAAAACAGAAACCAGGTGAAAAGAGGATCTGCAGCAGTGAGAGAGAGCTGTGCAGTACAACAAAAATATGGTGTTTTTTGAAAATTAAACCATGTAAACCTATTCTGGTACAATCTTAAAATACAGTTATGAACCTGAAAATGAGCATAATATGGGCGCTTTAAATAGTCTGTCTCAATATTGTGTTGTAAATACAATAATAGTCCATTAGGCCTACCTGCTCATGGATGCTGCATTTCTCTTACATTACATATTATATTACATGTAAAGAACAGTAGATGGCAGTGCACTCACTATAAATCATAAAGAGGCTAGGCTATAAGTAAGTAAGAAAGAAATGTAGGGAAAATGATGATTCAATTTAAAAAAAGAGTTGTTTGAAACTCTTCAAGCAAGAAGCTCCTGAATGTTATATAGCCAGGGTAATCATATTTATAACAACACACCTCAGTTGAGAGAAAGCCAAGTGATGAGAGCCAACTGAGTAAAACGTTAACAAGCGGTAGCTATTTATCATTACAGCATTTGTTTTTTCCCAAACCTCCTTCCAGGATAACTGAAGTTGCTTGGCTGACAGGGCTTTTCGAATCCTTCTGTAAAGTTAACGTTCAATGTTATGATGGTGCTGCTAATGTTAGCCGAGTTGCTCGCTAATGTTATTTCAGACTCTGGCTCTTCAGCTGCCCCAATAAAGTTAACGTTAGATGCTATGATGGTGCTGCTAACGTTAGCCGAGTTGTTTGCAAACATTATTTCAGACTCTGGCTCTTCAGCTGCCCCAATAAAGTTAAAGTTAGATGCTATGATGGTGCTGCTAACGTTAGCCGAGTTGCTTGCAAACGTTATTTCAGACTCTGGCTCTTCAGCTGCCCCAACAGAGTTTGCCTTGGCGGTGGACGAGGAAACATCAACTGTAACATCTACAGATGAAATCTTGCTAATTTTAGCCGCATTACTATGCCGGAAGAAAAAATCTTGTATCCTTTTCTGCGACATACTCTTTTCTACAACAGCGTTCCAGTCAACTAGCCTCAGCCTGCTCGCTTCTCAGCGAGTCACGTCACTTGACTCACTTTCACTTTGACCTCTTTGACAACTTTGACAGTTCATTTTTAGTAGGCTATATTTGAGCCTATCCATAACCCCTTTTTGATATTTGCCTCATTATTTGATATACAAAAATATAAATAATGTCAGACAGCGAATTAGTAATTATAAATTAAAAACAATCCAGCTCCTGCCTTGGGAAAAGTTGCTTTGAGATTAAAACTCACAATTCCAGGTTGCTCAGTAATGCCAAGCATTATGACATATTCAGTTAAAGGTGCTGTAGGTAAGTAAGTAAAGTAAGTAAAATGTATTTGTATAGCACATTTCACAGATAGAAATCACAAAGTGCTTCACAACAAATGGATGGATACACAACATTTATACATTACAGTACATAATCAAAATCAAAATAAACAGAAATACAGTTAAGACACATAAATCCGGCCTAACCACCCTATGGTCTATTTAAACGCCTCTTTAAAAAGAAGAGTTTTCAACTGAGTTTTAAAATTTGTCACTGAATCCAAGCAGCGTACGGAAGGAGGCAATGCGTTCCACAGCCTAGGTGCCATAGCTTGAAACGAACGGTCCCCTCTAGTATTAAAATGTGTACGGGGGGCAACTAAAAATCTCACCTAACCCTAACCCTAACCCTTTTACTAGTGTGGGTTAAGAGCCTAGCAGCAGAATTCTGGACAGTCTGTAGGTGACAAAGATCTTTCTTATCAAGACAAATAAAAAGACTGTTACAATAGTCTAAACGGGACGAAATAAATGCATGATGCAATGAATGATCATCTCCAATTCGGCCTTTGATACCAAGGCTCTTATCTTAGAAATGTTCCTTAATTGAAAGAAACAGTTTTTAATAAGTTGCTTCGAGTGTTTCTCCAGAGACATGGCAGCATCAAAAACAACACCTAAGCTCCTGAGACTCAGCTGAACAGACGAGCCTAAGGCACCGAGATGCTGTTTTATCTGAGCGATGCTCTGCTCAGGGGCAATGATTAGTGTTTCAGTCTTAGCTGAGTTCAGCTGTAAAAAGTTATAATTTAGCCACTGCTTAATCCCACTCAGACAGTTGAGTAAGGATGACAGTTTATATAACTCAGTAGGCTTAAAAGAGCAGCATAACTGAATGTCATCTGCATACAAGTGATAAGAAACATCCTTAAACTGGCCGATTATAAGTCCTAGAGGGAGTATATACAAAAGGAAAAGAATCGGTCCCAGGACAGAACCCTGAGGAACACCACTCGATAGACCTGCGGTATCTGACATGATCTGATTTATAAGAACACTAAAACTTCTACCGGTAAGGTAAGATGAAAACCATTTTAAAGCTGATCCAGATATCCCTAATAGATCCTGTAGTTTATTAATCAAGATATTGTGATCAATAGTGTCAAAGGCAGATGTAAGGTGTCATGGTGCTGTCTGTTTTCCCTCTCCCTTGTTTTTTTGTCTGTCATGTGCTGAGTGGGTGTGGCGCTCCTGGCTCTCTCTCCCTCCTTGTCAAGACACCTTTGGCTTCCTGTTCACCTGATTCACATCCAGCAATCACCACTCCTGTTTTAAAACCCCAGCCTTCCAACCAGTCTCTGCCAGATCGTCCGTTCACCCAAGTGGTAACACTCGCTACGGCCATCCTCAGTGTTTTTGAAAGACTGCTTTTTTTTGTATACCTGTTGCAAGCCTGGTTTTGACTTTTTGTGTTTTTGTGTCCAGATTCCCACTACAGCCCTGGAAGCCCAGTCTGCCTACCTGAGCCTTGTTCTTCTCTCGATCCTGCTTCTCACCTGTCTGCCCGCTCTCAGCCCCAGGGGATATCCAGCACCTGCATCACTCATTGTTTTTGTTCAATAAACCTCAATACCTTTTTCCGTGTCTGCGCTTGAATCCAGACAGCCCAGCCTAACATAAGGTCCAATAAAACTAACACTGTATGCTTTCCACAATGTGCTGACATCAACATATCACTCGAAACTTTAACTAGTGCAGTTTCTGTAAAATGTTTTTTACGGAAACCTGACTGATGTTTGTCAAAAATATTATTTATCTCTGATGAACATCGACAACTTCTCAGTCCCTCCTCCCTTTCTGCTGAAGCCCAAATCGTCTCCTAAGCCCCTCCCACACAATGGAGTTTGACACAACTGCCTAGGCATGTCAGACAACATTTTCAATAACTAAACATTAACACAATGTTAACTTTACTCACCAACAGTAAAACGATGCTAACTAGTAGGCTACTGTTAGCCATTTTAGCATCATATCTGACCGACCACTGTGCAAACGTTACTATCATACTCACCAACCTAGCTTTAGAGACTTTTGACTACTAATAACCAAGTGAAAGATAAATCATTCATGGAATTTTGTTACCTGTCGAGAAGAAATGTGGCTACATCTGTATCGTTCTTCAGATCTTTAAAATCTCACAGAGCTCATGCCACCTCTGAAAAGCCACTCCAATATTCACCCGAGTTTTGGGAAACCTTTCTGCAGCTTGTGCGCGGGGAAGGGGGAGGGGAGAACGCTATTATATGCGTGTGCATGCATGAGCAGTGATTGACACGCAGATGCCTGTTCTGGGATGCTGGAACATGGCGTGGAGCAGTGGCGTAGGCAGAAGTAGCATTTTGGGCGGGCCAGTACAAAAGACGTAGATGTAGCAAAAAGGACAAACTGAAAAAAACAGCAACTATTTTAACTTCCAACATACTGCATTACAACGGCTATAGCAGTACTGTCTACAACATGCTCAACCAACAAAGCTCAGTCTTTGTACACAACAATATAGACAAAAACCGATTTTCGATTTTTACCTATTCAGGCTAAAATTTATTTGCACCGGCAGAACCAGCAGCATTATAAAATTAACCATTATATTGCACAAAGTGGCAACTAAACATGAACCCAAACACCAGAGAAGGCGTTTACATACTGCACGACATAGAACAGCCTACATCAGACAGGAATTGCACATGGAACATATCCTTTGTGCATTCATAACAGCATTGTTACTTCAGGACTATGGTCGGATCATGAGCAGCAAATGCTCTACCAGCAGTAAAAGAAAATCAAAGAATGAAAACTTCCAGCCAAGCATTGTTTGAATCATGAAAGATTTATATGAAAAGTGGCCAGCAAAGACAGTGTATCGAGTCCACGGCAGTGACAGGATCAAAGAAAGCAAAAAAACTACGTCACTCACAGATAAGTTATCTTCTTATTTAATGTGGGCAAAATACAAACGTGTTTCAGCTAGAAGCCATCATCAGTGTTCACCATTTCTTACTAAATAGGAAGGTTACTAGGTTACTTAAATAATAACGCAAGAAGCATGAAACACGTTTTACTTGATGTTTCCTCTGTGTGGGCCAGCACTCAAACAAACCCCTCTCTCGCTCGCTGATGGGAAATGTCAAAATTACGAATCCCACTATGGCCACGCCAAGACTCGCCCTACGAAGCAGCTCGATTGGTTGGGGTTAGGCATTTCACCTTGAGTGCTTAAGGTTAGGATAGCCGATTGGTCAGGGGATAGGACCTGTACAAATCAGGTTACGTTGCCTTGCGTAAGCATGGACGCCTGGCCAATAGTAGCTATTCAAGGGCGGGTCTTGGAGTGGCCATAGTGGGAAATAAAATATCGCTGCCCGGAGAGTCTGCCTGTTGTTACCATAGCAACCACCTACGTTCCGAAGGCTTCCTAATTGTTTGATCCTTATCTATGGTTTAAACAGTTTCGTTTTAATCAGAAGAGAAGACACATAAAACACACGCAACTAGATCTGTTACTCTTTACTTTATTTTTACATATATTTGAATATTTTTCATAAATAAACATATTTTGATCAAACTTGGCTGGACGGGCCAATTCAATTCAATTCAATTAAATTTTATTTATAGTATCAAATCATAACATAAGTTATCTCGAGACACTTTACAGATAGAGTAGGTAGTAGTAGCAGTGCGCCAGTGAGTAAAGTGGGCGGGCCAGTGCCGCCCTGGCCCATTACTGACTAAGTTCCTGGCGTGGAGCCTTCTCAGTGTCGTGGGACCCCAGAGAATGGTGTGAAAAGTTTTTGATAGAACTTGTTTATAAGACTTGTGAACTGGATAAGCACAGAGGATGGCTGGACAACTGAGCGTGCCATGGCATTTAGAAGAAACTGTCTATCAACCCAGTTGGGCTTGTAGCTTAGCCCAAGCGGAGACAATGCAGATATAAGGTCTGGTGCAGCAGCTGGGTATCTGCTCTTTGCTTGTGGGGGGGGTAGGACTCAGGGTTAAAGATGGCATCACCTGTCAGAGGGCTCAGTAGATGTATGACTTATTAATACCTGGCTTCCATAGGAATGCTTACCCAACCTTTGGCACGTTTTTCAATGTAAGAAATCTAAACTTTATTCTTAATGTGTCAGGTACAATTGACAGTACAATGTAATAAAATTGTACTGAATTTTTTTACCCTTTATTTATTCAGGGAAGGTTCATCTTGGAGGTTGAAAAACAAAATAGACAGTTAGTTTTTTTAAGGACAACACCAGAAAGAGAAGGCATGGAGTTAAATTGCAGGAGTGCTTGGACAGCAAGACGCTCATGCTGGCCACTGAGCAGCTCCACTGGAGCCATTTGGGTTAGGGCCTTGCTCAGGGGCACTTCAGTGGTGGTTATGAGGGAGGGACAAGCGCTGTTCTTTCACTTTCCCCACCCAGATTTTTTTATCCTGTCGGTCTGGGGATTGAACCGATGACCTCCCGGTCACAAGCTCGCTTCTCCAACCACCGCTGCCTGTAATAATCCATAACTCCTAAGGTTTAGTAGCAGGTAGCTAATCACCTTCTTAAAGGAACAGTCACCAGAAGAAAAAAAAATTGTTTTCATTTTAACCCATCCTAAGTATTAGGAGCAGATGACAGCAATTTGGGGTTCAGCGTTTTGCTCAGGGACACTTTGACATGTGGCTACACTGGCTGGAGGAGCCTGGGATTGAACTGCCAATCTTGTGGTTGAGGCCAGATCCACTCTACCTCCGAGCTACAGCTGTTACGTGTATTGATAACCATTGAAATTCTAACATTTGAATCCCCATCTCACCACCTCATCTGGATTCAAAGTCAGAATGAGTCAAATGCTGGCTCACAGTTGGAATGACAATGCTCATGTACACCCACTGGTTCATGATGTTGACCTTTCAATAGGAAAGGCGTTTCCAAATCATAAAAAAAAAAATACATTGAGAAAGTTGGTGTTGGAGCCCAAAAGAGACAAAAGAACCACCTGATATGTTTGGCAGCCTTATGCTGACCCCATCATGACCTGAGCTCAGAGTTACTGTAGCACCACCAGCTAAAGACTACACACACACACACACACACACACACACACACACACATACATACATACACAGCAGAACTGAGCAGGTAGCCAGCTGAGCCAGGTGCAGTTATGTTTATGTTCTCTCAGTAATTATGGAAAATATTATTGCAGCCCGCTGCCCTCGACTCAGCTCTGATGGTGCACTTAGTTTGGACAAGTGGCCAAAGCTCATTCACACAGAGTGGGACCAGTTGAGAAAGAGAGAGATCACAGCAGCTGCAGACGGTTTGATCCACATCCTTTAAACACAGAAACAGGCAAAACATTCAATGGACTGAAGTGCTCTGTTGATTTAATTATTCAATCTAAGATGCACATTTTATACAGACTCTCCTCAGGTCTCTGTACAGTATTTTTGTACAGTTTGTCCTGTGGCTTTGTTCCACTCTACCCTGCTAATGTTGTCCATACGCTGAGGGAAATAAAAGCATGTCTAATTCAATGTTCTGTTGAATTTCTCTCACACTGCTCACATGCACTCATTGGTAACACAGAGCAGAACATTCCCATGTCCTCAGTTGTCTCGGTTTCAGTGAGACACAGGGACAGCTTTGGACTGATGACATTACAAGCCAATAAGTAAACACTGTGTTGCACTTTTTAAAAGAGATGTTACAAAGGGGTTTAAAGAGGATTTATAAAAGATGAGAGAAAAATGGAAAGGTAGAAAAAAAGAGACAGCCAAGATGTAAAATTCAGAATCTAAATAAACAAATAAAATCAAAAAAACATTTTGAGAAAGTGAGTGTCACATAGAGTAATCCAAGCCAATAAACATTGGCCATTGTGTGTGTGTATATATATATATATATATATATATATATATATATATATATATATATATATATATATATATATATATATATATATATATATATATACACATAAAGCAGCACAATATCAAGCAGAAGCAGAAGTGCAGTTTGAGTAAGCATGATTGGAATTAATCAAAAATAATAATTAAATTTTTTTTAAATTCAGAATAGGAGGTAGATCTGAATGAAATATCTGTGTACAATGTTAGTTTTCTGCCATTGAGGCTTGACCTTTCTACAGTCAGGATTCATCAGTTGAAACTACAGCATGCATGCTATTTGTTATCCATTGAGAAATGGAACTCGAACAGGCAGTGCAGTGGAGATCAAAGAAATAAACAATTATGCAGAGGTTGTTGTAGGGTCACTATTTGCCTAATCAGTAAATTTTGCTAAATCTTACCGAAAGAAGCACATAATTTAAAGGAACATGCCGACTTATTGGGAATTTAGCTTATTTACCGTAACCCCCAGAGTAAGACAAGTCGATACATACCCTTCTCATCTCCGTGCGTGCTGTAACGCTGTCTGACGGCTCCAGCATTAGCTTAGCCCAGCACAGATCCTGCAGGTGAATGGTTCCATCTAGCCTACTGCTCCGAATTGTGACAAAAGTGACAAAATAACGCCAACATGTTCCTATTTACACGTTGTGATTTGTATGGGATTAGTTTTGTGACTTTAATTCCAAGCAAAACTTCTCAAGTATCAAACAAAAAACACTAACTCAAGCAAAAAAATTGTCACCTCAAAGGTAAAACTTAAAACTTGCAAACAAAACATTTGTCTAGTTGTAAACTATTGGTCTTTTATTTGTTTGATATTATGTCCTTTTGTTTACAGTTCCCTCTGCTTCTTTCTCAATGATCAGTCTTTTGCTCTCTCCATCACGTTTGCAGTCATGCTCCCAGCTCTCTCCTTTGCGCTCCCTGAGTTTTGCTTGCGATTCTGACACAAATATCTCGCGTGGGCGGGTCTTACAGGGGTGCGTCCCCATTGGCTAATGAGTGTTAAGGGAAAGTTAAGGGGAAGTTTGAGTGACAGCTCAGCCTCAGCGCAGGTAAACACACGTTAGAGACTCAGAGTCTGGTCTGGAGGACACACAAGCCACTCCACAGGGGATTACTACAAGATTAATAAAGTGTAAGTATTGATCATATATATATTATCTGTGATCTACGTTGCAAGCATGGTTACTAGACATTTGTTGTTTCGTTGTGTTAAGTTACTAGCTGGCTAGCTAGTAAAGCTTTTTTAAGTTAGCATTTAACGTTAGCTATACTGCTAACGTTATCTAAAACTTGTAGCCACCGGCTACCTTACTGAGCTAATAATTTACCATGGGAATCATGTATTCTTCGTGAGGCCTTACTCAATGGAGCTGTATTAATTATCGTCTTCTCTCTGTAGAGACCTGCAGGACCCGAGCAGAGCTACGATGCTCTCCCAGGTAACCTAAAGGTTAGTAACGTAGCTATATTATGGTCTATTAGGAAAAATTATTATCCAGCTAACTACTAATTGTTGTGGTTGCTATTGGCCTGATAATACACAATGCTAGGGTATTGGTTAAGTTGTACAATGTGGAAGCTGTGAATGTAATGTATTATATCTAGAGGTCGACACATACTGTACAGTACAAATGCAGTGTTAGCACTTCTTAACTGGTTCATCTTTATAGTTTTGTGCTCATCTGTACTTTCCTAGTTATGACAGACTGGCTATCAATTCAATTCAATTTTCAATTCAATTTTATTTATAGTATCAAATCATAACATAAGTTATCTCGAGACACTTTACAGATAGAGTAGGTCTAGACCACACTCTATAATTTACAAAGCCCCAACAATTCCAACAATTCCAGTAATTCCCTCAAGAGCAAGCAGTGCGACAGTGGCGAGGAAAAACTCCCTCTTGGGAAGAAACCTCGGACAGACCCAGGCTCTTGGTAGGCGGTGTCTGACGAGCCGGTTGGGGGTGTGATGAACAGTATCCTAACTCTAATTACATGTCTTCTGTTGCATTTGCAAGCAGGTCAGCATAAGGAAAATGTTCATAGTGTTTTTAAAGGCTACACATTTGCTAATGGCTACTGAAAAGCAAGTTATTTTAATTGTAAATCACACAACCTTGGAAGCCTCAGTTATCAGTAAGAACTTTGTTACCATTTGATTTGTGTAAGAAACTTTGTTATAATTTTCTATCACAGCTCACGTCAGGCAGCAGGCAGACCAACCAGGAGGATGTGGGAGCAGCAGAGGGAGAGGAGCCTTCGATCTCTCTGTGGAGGAAACACTGTGTGCGAAGGCTTCAAACAGCCAGGGTATAGACCAATAGCGTATGTATTGATCATATTTTGCTCAGATACTCAATGAACACTTACAATAACCTTTTTCTTAAGCTTTCATTAGTGTACTTGTAGTTTCTTAGTCCATTGTATGTCAATATATCCTACTACAGTATACTGTCCTGTAATTTAATTTGTGTTTACATTGTCTTACTGTAATTATATTTTAAAATGCACATAATATATTAAAACATTTTTTTACATTCACCCTTGTCCGTTTGGTTCATTATATAAAAGGAAATAAGGTTGAGACTATTATAATGTTTTATTTTTAGTCCAATATAAAACTTCACACACATAATGGATATTTGAACATATTTTGCTGGGGCTCCGGTGGTAGAAGAAGCTGGAACTCAGTGTCAGTCATTATTTGCAGTACATCACAGGTCAGGGTCAGTTTTTCATCACCAACAATACACAAACATACTGAGTAATTGGGTTATGTATATATTTCACATATTCAGTTTCACTTAAGGCAAGCTGTATTTCTCTGCTGACTTGTGTCTGCAACAACACTTCTGAGGGTCGTGCAGGAATATTACACACAACTCCTAGACGCCTGCGATCATCTGGTCTCCTGAGCTCACTGATGGCCCACCGCTCCAGTCTGGACGACAGCCTTTCCTGCAGGACAGATTTCTGAAGGGCTGGGATGTGGCTGTAGTCCTTCACTTCCTTGACTTCTTGTTGTAAAGCTTGAAGTACCTTATTGGATGATAAAAAGTGTTTGAAATTAGCTTAATAATAAATAATTGTAATAAAGCCTGCACTCTAGTAAAATTTTTCTAGCTTTCCTGAACACTACTGGAACACTTATTTCTGGAATATTATTGATCACACTTTCTAGATTCCTACCTCCACGTTGACTACATGTGTAAAGTAAGATATGGCCAGCCACCAGGACACATGCACATCACATCAGACCATAAGGATCACTAAGCAAAGTATTTGTCAAGGGCCTGGTGTGTTAGTTAAAGTACATAGTTTGGACAGTAGTAACACTATGCATTAATTCTAAATATTGTTGACATTTACAGCGCTAAAAAATACGTCCGTTATCTGCCATCTTAAGGTAGTGCAAAGAAAGAAGAAGCAGTTTGTACAGATGGAACATTATCTAATGTATGTGTCAAACTCTATATATATATTACATTCACAGCTTCTACATTGTACAACTTAACCAATACCCTAGCATTGTGTATTATCAGGCCAATAGCAACCACAACAATTAGTAGTTAGCTGGATAATAATTTTTCCTAATAGACCATAATATAGCTACGTTACTAACCTAAGCTTAGGTTAGTAACGTAGCTATATTATAGAGCTACGATGTTCTCCCACATCGTAGCTCTGCTCGGGTCCTGCAGGTCTCTACAGAGAGAAGACGATAATTAATACAGCTCCATTGAGTAAGGCCTCACGAAGAATACATGATTCCCATGGTAAATTAGCTCAGTAAGGCAGCCGGTGGCTACAAGTTTTAGATAACGTTAGCAGTATAGCTAACGTTAAATGCTAACTAACTTAAAAAAGCTTTACTAGCTAGCTAGCTAGTAACTTAACACAACCAAACAACAAATGTCTAGTAACCATGCTTGCAACGTAGATCACAGATAATATATATATATATATATATATATATATATATATATATATATATATATATATATATATATATATTAATCAATACTTACACTTTATTAATCTTGTAGTAATCCCCTGTGGTGGCTTGTGTGTCCTCCAGACCAGACTCTGAGTCTCTAACGTGTGTTTACCTGCACTGAGGCTGAGCTGTCACTCAAACTTTCCCTGAACGTTCCCTTAACACTCATTAGCCAATGGGGACGCACCCCTGTAAGACCCTGCCCGCGATATTTGTGTGTGCATAGCATACAAAACATCAGGAAGAAGCATAAAGGAGAAAGCTGGGAGAGCAAAAGACTGATCATTGAGAAAGAAGCAGAGGGAACTGTAAACAAAAGGACATAATATCAAACAAATAAAAGACCAATAGTTTACAACTAGACAAATGTTTTGTTTGCAAGTTTTAAGTTTTACCTCTGAGGTGAAAATTTTTTTGCTTGAGTTAGTGTTTTTTGTTTGATACTTGAGAAGTTTTACTTGGAATTAAAGTCACAAAACTAATCCCATAGATTTGTAGAGTCACAGCGTGTACAAAAAACAACGTAACATGAGACAGCCATCTTCTAACTGTAAACAAACCGGGAACTATATTCTCAGACAGGCTTGCTGCGAGCATATCACTCCGCCCAAGTACTATATTCTTCCGCCTGAGAATATAGTTCCCGGTTTGTTTACGGTTAGAAGACGGCTGTGTCTCATGTTACGTTGTTTTTTGTACACGCTGTGACTCTACAAATCACAACATGTAAATTACAACATGTTGGCGTTATTTTGTCACTTATTCGGAGCCATAGGATTACTGGAACCATTCACCTGCCTGTTCTGTGATGGGCTGATGCCACTGGAGCCGTCAGACAGCTTTACAGCACGCACAGAGATGAGAAGGGTATGTATCGACTTGTCTAACTCTGGGGGTTACGGTGAATAAGCTAAATTCCCAATAAGTCGGCGTGTTCCTTTAAATGTGTGCCTGTGCTGGACAGAAATAGTGTCTTTGTGTGTGTCATTACTGAGAACCAATCTAAGATGGTGTTATGTTGTTTGACAAGTTTTCTGGTACTGAATGTTTATCTCATTTTGGAACAGCCTTTGGGGCTTTCATACCAAGATGAGTCAACTCTGTCTTTTAATGGCTTTTGGACAATTATTACTCATTTGGATGAGCTAATGCACACATACTGGATGAGCTAATGCACACATACTAAAAGGAAAACACAAGCATACACACCCACCCACCCACCCCCCAAACACACACACACACAAACACACACCATGCATCACACAAAAGCCCTTTTGGAGAAAATTCTAAATTGCGAGCTAATTATGAGCTACTGACATTTTATTCCTGATAAACAGGATGTCTTGTTAAAAAGGCCACTGTCCCCGCCAGAAATCCCCTTTATTACTCAAACATGGTGGTCTTAAATATCTCAATCAAAATAATGAGGTAATGGCTGCTGTACTGTATATAACATTTTTTGATTACTTGGCATTCAAGAAAAGGAATCACTTCTTATACAAACAAAGACTTTTAAAGCAGCAATACTAGTAATAATTATTTGGCCACTTGGCTGGGGAACAAGCTGTAAACACAACATTGACATATTATTACCTTAAATAGTTGTTATGGCAAATGTGAAAGCAAACAGGTGACTATTTAAACATCTGGTAACTTTCATTTGGCGTTATGTTTCTGGTGACTTAGTTACGGCAATGTAACGCCAACATTCACTCTCCTTTTTTGCTCTGGTTTGGTCTCCACCAACTCCTGAGGCAAAAATCTGCCTTTTTAGCAACTAAATGCTCCACTATGTCTGACTGCCATTTAATGCTGGGAAGGTAGTGTACAGTGGGTTTATCAGAGCTTTTTCTTTGCTAAAAAAAAAGTTTCCGGTGGGCCTCATTCACCAACCGTTCTTACGAAGAAATGTGTTCTTAAACCCCACTTACGCACTTTTTACGAAGATTCTGACATTCACTAATGTTTTCTTATCTTGGATTTGTTCTTAGCTAAGAACAAAATCTACGAACACTCAAGACCACTCTTACACACATTTGAGTGATGACAATTTTCTCCAAATAATTGGTTACTTTTATTTCATTCTACAGTCGTTTACAATGATAGTTGATAGTAAATTATAGTAATCATTTGTTGAAAAAAAAATCATAGTATGCAAAGAAACACTAACACTGCAATTTACATCAGCAATTAAACTGATTAAATCCTGCGTTATTTGGTGATTGATCGCGCTATTTATGGGGCCAAAATGTAGTGGTAGAATGTAATGAAGTACAAATACTTCGTTCCTGTACTTAAGTGCATTTTTCATGTATCTGTACTTTACTTAAGTAGAATCAATAGTGCATACTTTTGATTTTTACTTTACATTTTGCAGCAATTATCTATACTTTCTACTCCACTACATTTCTACAACGTTGCGTTACATTTTCTGATCAGATTTTCCCCCTGCCAAAACGTCTTCCTGACCGTCACACGTTTGTCTCACCAGTGAAGTTTGGTTGCCGTAGATATATGGGGCACCGCCGATCCTTCATTGGCATCCAAGCCGGCTCCGGTGCTCCAGAGCCCGGGCGCAGCGCCGCTGACCCTCGGTAATACAGCCTCCGGTAAAAGTGATGATGAAAATTTTTGTTTTTTATTATTCCTGTTTTTTAAAATCATAGTTGCCTCTCCACAGCGTCGTTTACTTCTCCGCCAGGCAGCGTAAGACGCGTTCATATCTTATTTATTTGGCTGGACCTCTTCACATCTTCCCATGTTCGCTGCTTCACACACTTTATTTGCTTACGCTCCCATGGTTAAAGGAAATAAAACAGTCTTAAAATACATCCATGAATAAAACCAACCGCATTCCGATTCTAACAACATATTTCCGTTTTATGCTGGTTAGGATAGGAACTTCTTTTAAAAGCCAGGCCTTGTTTGTGGTTGTGGACATCTTCTGCTTTTACTAAAGTAAATATGTCTCTGGTTATTTGTACTTTTACTTAAGTACTGAGATTCAGTACTTCCTCCACCACTGCAATGTACAAGTCATCTGCGACTCCGACGACCATCTCTTGAACGCAGTCTCCCGCTTCCCAGGAGGTGCACAGGAAGTGTCATGTCCTTATATGGGAATTTGCGGGGCGTTTTCCTATGCTAATTAGGAACAACTGGCACGCGCTTTCAATTACGAAGATGGGATTCATCAATCCTAAGAACACAGGTGCGAACAATTTTGTTGTTTAAGAACACGTCACGAATCCGACGTAGACTTTTCTTAGGGACTTTCTTAAGAACATATTTAAGAGAAAACTTAGGAAGATATTGGTGAATGAGGCCCATTGTGAATGTGTGTCTAAGAGATGCTGAGTCCACTTGGTGACCTGGTGGTGGACACGCTGCACATGAAAGCAAGACTCCTCACAGAAAGTCAAAATGGGAACAGCAGCGCACAGGGAGACACAGCAGGACTAAACTAATATCCCATTTTAACAAGGATTACAGAGGACAGTTCTCAGGTGTTGCTGGGTACAACCTCCTGCGGAGAAAGGATCCTCGGTTCACTTTCCAACCCCAGGAGCAGAGCTTGATCTGAAGCCGGAGGCAGAAGAGTCTGATACCAGGACTCTCCATACCTGCTGAGAAACAGCTGGGCTCTGTCTCACATCCAAAATAGCGCTGCACCTATATTGTTTTGTGCCGCGATCCCATCTGGTCTCATTTTAGATTTGTAATAATGGAGTGACGGCGTGGACATTTTTGGTATAATCAAAATGGATTGCGTTCATCTTGTGTTGGTCAAAGTGTTCCAAAGACTACATACCTGCCAGACGCTGGCTTTTGGGCTTGAGTTTCAAAGAGGTCAGATGTGACATGTGGGTTGTGCGCGGACGTGTTCTTGCATCCTCTTGCACAGTGTATGATGAAGGTGTGAGCAGCAGAGTGAAGTGAATGATTGTGGTGCCAAACGTTGACCTCATGTGGCTTTTCATGCCCTTCTCGTAGAAGGTATTTGAAGTTTGACTCAGTCCCTCAGATCTCACATGTGGCTTTTATTTGCACTGAAATACCTCCCAGAGCTATTGGCTGCTTTGAAATGGATGTAAACATGAAGCTCTTTGCCATTTATCTCAGGCCATTTGGCTGTCTTTATAGTGTCACTGCTTTACAGGGACATAGGAGGGTATTAAAATTTGCAATTATGGGGGGCTGTTTATCCCATCACGGTCTGTCTGAGTGTGTGAAAGAGAGTGAAAGACAACAACGATAAAGAGAGATTTCACAATAATACTAGATTTGTTGACGTTGCCCAATTAAGTGAAATGCAAACTGTGAGCAAGGCCGAAAAAACACAGAACAAATGTGGTTTAAAAAATGACTTTTTGAGTGTCCTTGTCCACTCTCATTCACGAACACAGAAATTTTCCCAAACTTTGTGCTTGCTTACACAACACTGCGGTGTGGCATGCTGCCCTGTTATTGTTAACTGGCCCAGTCTCCACTTTAGACTTATGGAGAAAACAACTCCTTTGCTGAAGCTGATGGCAGACATGTGTTTGATGCTTTCTCAGTCACATTTCTGGGAGTCTCCTGAGGTCTGTCAGACCAAATCAAATTGAGGCTGTATCATTTCAAAAGATCTGAATTGGAATCATTTCTTTGTTGAATTAGGCCTATTTGGTCCATTTTGCGTAATCTGTATTTTAAATTAATTATTTATATATATATATATATATAATTGAAGCCACAGTATATGTAATTCAATCAGAATTATTCCTATGTAACTGATATATAACCTGGCATTGTATGTGACATGTGTTAAGATATATGTATGCATTGTCTCAGTCTCTTCTCTCTGTATGTGTACAGTTACATTAGTAGATGCTGGAAAGCGGATGAGGTTTGCAGGATCATTTTTAGAACATATTTACAGGAGAGCCATTGTCTGCACAAAGTCCCCTGCTGTTTGTGGTGTATTTCAACCCTGGGAATCAGCATTTACATAGTGGATAGGGATCAGGAATATAAAAAAGGGAGTAAGAAGAGAGATGTCTTTTCTGAGGAACAGAAGGAAATCATATGTTTTCTTGTTATTATGGAATCTCCTAAAAAAATGGCTTGTTGGTCACTGAGTGCAGCTGAAAAATTCTCATTCTGAACTTATATAGGGTCAAACATAATCATGTTACATGACTGAGGATGGCAGATGCAAGCTAGTAGTCTCATTGCACGGCGAGATATGAGTGGTGTCAAAAGTCTCCTCAAACTCTCGACAATAAAACAAATAAGTGTATTTCCCAAAAAGTCAAACTATTTCTTTAATGCTTACTAAAATCTTTAATGCTTACTAAAATCTTTAGTGCGTGACTTTTTGATATTAATGAACGTCCGTTACATTCAAGCCACTGCCAAATGAGTTGCCACAAAGCTAATTAAGACTCTCAGCTCCACACAACTCTCTCTGGAGTTCTTAGTATGAATGTTCAGAAGATTGTGGCGTCCGGCTGTACGCATCACCAGGTTCCATTCATTACTAAGCAGAGCTGTATAGTAACAAAGTAGAACTACTTCACTACTGTACTTAAGTACTAAAAGGCTGTATCTGTACTCTACTACTGAGTATTATTTTTTTCTCCTACTTCCACTTTTACTTGAGTACATATTTTCGATGAATGAAATACTTTTACTCCGATAGATTTTTTATGTGCTGCATCGTTACTCGTTACTGTTGTGAATTCCTCACGCTACGGAGACTGTGGAGGTTACAGTGTGTGTACGTTAGTTACGTACGCTAATTAGAAATAATAAGAAATCCCCAAGATCGCGTTGTGTTTCTTTTCATTACGGCGGTCGCCTGTTCAGAAGTCAGAGACGATGTAAGTTTGTACTCTTTCTATTTAGTTATTGTTGCAGCAGATTAAGCTAGTCCTGAGTTGTTTCAGTCTGCAGTGAGTCCTGAATGTTAACCCTTTGACCCTGTGATTCAAAGCTGCTAGTTTATCTAGATGTTTGACCCTGTGATGTGAAGCTGATGTAGTTTATCTAGACGTTTGACCCTGTGATGTGAAGCTGATCTAGTTTATCTAGATGTTTGACCCTGTGATGTGAAGCTGATGTAGTTTATCTGGATGTTTGACCCTGTGATGTGAAGCTGATCTAGTTTATCTAGATGTTTGACCCTGTGATGTGAAGCTGATCTAGTTTATCTGGATGTTTGACCCTGTGATGTGAAGCTGATCTAGTTTATCTGGATGTTTGACCCTGTGATGTGAAGCTGATCTAGTTTATCTGGATGTTTGACCCTGTGATGTGAAGCTGATCTAGTTTATCTGGATGTTTGACCCTGTGATGTGAAGCTGATCTAGTTTATCTGGATTTTGCTAGCTTGCTAACTTTCCTGTAGCTACATCACACATGTTACTAGCTAGTGTGTGATACGTTTTTTGGGGCTTTAATCGTTACTGTGCTGGAGAGGATGTTCATTTGACTTGCACAGTGTGATAATTGATTTTATTTCAGTATTTGTTTATATTTGTTATTTTTAATATAGTATATTTAATATTTGTTAATTCCTTTGGCTACAGCCTTGGCTAAACATTTGAAATAATATAAACAATATGATATTCAAACTTTTGACTGCTTTCTTTAATAACTAAACAAAATACTTTTACTTTTACTTTCAGTACTTGAGTAGTAGATTTTAAAATAAACTATTTGCAGTACTTAAGTACAAAAAATGTTGAATTCTTTAGTACTTCTACTTAAGTGTTGAAGTGCTCTTACTGCATGAAACTAGACAAACTGCATTGATACAATACACACAGACACACACACACACACACACACACACACACACACACACACACACACACACACAAGATAATCCCAGCCAGTGGAACACATTTTCCGTTATCAATACCATGAAATAATTACACATCTGCTCACTTGTTCTCAACGTGTGTGGCTGTTAGACGATGCTTCTGCGTTGAGTCTCCACACGCATACACAGTGGCACGTGGGAACACTTTACTTATTAGGTCTCCACTGGAAAAATATGGGATATAAGATAAAGGAACACTGGCTACGTCATTTTTGACCCGTATTCCTATTGTTTCATTGCTTCCTTTTCTGTATAGGCAACACCCTAGAATAACAGCACTTTCTTTAGAAAATAGGATTTCTAGATAGTGGGATGTTAAAAATGGGATGACATCCTGATAATGCTAATAATGTCTTCTTAACAATTCGATAATTAGTTGAGTTCTACCTAGAGTATAGGCCTGACCTTAAATCTGTACTTTAGGGTGACAAGACGTCCCCGGTTTGGGTGACCTGTCCCCAGAAATGTCCCCGGTTTTCACTGTGACTGACAGACCCGAAATTGGAATGGACATTGACCAAACGTATAGTCGCACACCCTACACGCGCAGGCTCAAGACAGCCAGAGCAAATGCTGCTCAGAGCTCAACTTTGGTAAAGTTAGAAAGATATTCACAGATTCGAACTTCCGGGATTAATTACTCTAGCGAAATGTTATTAAATCACAAACGATGCATCTTTCCTACCGTAGTAAGGTAAACAACGAGCTACAAACTCATTTTCATCAAAACGAGCCCTCCTCCAACCTGGAGAAATGACTTTGGTCTCTACGAGCAGCTGGCGGTGAGACGGCAGTGAGACGAGTGCTTAGGGACCGTCTACAAACTGCAACACCGAAAAGAGATAGGCTACAACAAAAAGATTTATTAATTTAATGATTAAATAAGGTAGTGTCTCCAAACTTACCTCAATTATAACTTCTCTCCTGTTAGTTGTACTACAGCACTTACTTTAAAAATTTTGGGGAATATTTTTTGCCATAAAAAAAATAAAATGAATATGTCATAATTACAAAGAGGCATGTCTCCAAAAATACTCCACATAGAACCCCCTCCCGCGGTTGTCTGAATTTATTTTCAAAGTGCACCAGATTGATGCATTTAAACGTTAAAACAGGGGAGCATGCCTATGTGTGCAGCCCTAGGTGTAGTGGTCCCTGAGGCAGTGTCCCCGTTTTAAGTTTACAAAGATAAAAACATTACCGGTTTTGGAGATATTTACACTTCGGAGCTGAAAATGTCCCCGGATTTTGTCTCAGAAATCTGGTCACCTTACTTTGCATCCACCTGGTCTGAAAACCACACATTCACATTTTGTGCAGAATATGGTATGTTTCCACACCCAAACTATATTGCTACAGTATGGTCTAGTTTTGTGGTACTCCCCACACTTATCATAAAAAACGTTTTACCTATGATTACTATGTTACCTTCTCTTCTATGCTTGAATGCCTCCTGGCACTCACATTTAGCTTTCAGAAAACTACCCCAAAATCATTTAATAGAGCTGATTTGAGAGCCTTTGGGAGGAGAGCTAAATGTATGCCCCAGGGCTCTGGAAAAAGGCAGAGAAAGGTAGAGATGGAAGGATCACAGTGCAACAGTAAATAATGTTACAGTATGAATAATGAGCTCCCTCTGTACCGGGGCCTCAACTGGACTAATGACAGAGACCTGTTTTAGATTAGGTCTTGCACAAACATATACACACATGCATACATGTGCATGACCCGACACACACAAACCCACACACTCAAGAGGGAGGTCCTGTCAGTTTAGATAATCTGTTGCCCATGGCAAAAAGAGCTCTGGGTTCTGCTCTGGGACAGCTAATATAAAGGAGGAAACAAAGGAGGCAGAGGGCATCACACACATACATCTTTAGTCAACCATTTTTTTGAATTGTCAACTATAAAGTATGTTATCTGTTTTCCTCCTTTGGTCCAACTCTTTCCAGTAGGGCTGAACGATTAATTGCATTTGCAATAATTAGGGATGTCCAGATCTGATCACGTGATCGGAAATCGGGCCCAATCACGTGGTTTCAGAATCGACTTGGATTGGATATATATGTATATATATTCTCATTATTTTTGAACACATCTATAGTTATGCGGTGGCACAGAGTTAGACCCTTTTGACTCCACACAGAAACAGCAACGCGTGCGGCATGACATCGCTTTGTTGCAGAGACGCTATTGGTTAAATGCCGGCAAAGTAGAACACGGAAGCAGCTTGAAGCGGAAAGCGCGAGTATGTCTGCGGTCTGGAGGTGAATTAAATAAAAAAGATGTTTTTTTCGCTCTTCTTTATTCTTTTTATAGAAGTATCGGATCGGTACTCGGTATCGGTAAAATCGAGTAAAATCAAATGACTCGGACTCGAGGGCAAAAAAACCTGATCGGGACATCCCTAGCAATAATATTGCTATATGTTAAAACACGATTTCCTAATCGCAAAGGCTGCTAAGTGTGGTAAATGTGGTTTATATTTCTGCAATCTGCACTTTAGTTTGTGTGATTTGTTTCTGACTTTCATATGCATGTTTACACCAGGCTTGGTCAGTGCTCAATATGCTACTGTGATTGAAATAGTTAAATAAAAGATGTCATTCATATAAATTCATGCATCACCTAATTTCATCATCACATCCAGGCCTGGCCTCCAGGAAAGAACAGTTTGTTTAATCTATCTAATTGTGTGTTGTTCATACTATACAATGATTTATTGTTTTTGTTGAATAATACAGAAGACAAAAAGCTTAAAAATTAATTGCATATTAAATTGCAATTGCAATATTTGGGAAAAAGAAATCGCAATTAGATTATTTTCAAAAAATGGTTCAGCCCTACTTTCCAGAGTCTTCCCTTTTTCTGAAAATGCTGTAAGTCAAATCTCCGTTCAGCGGTGGATCGGTTTTCCAGAGTTTCACAATATTTGATACATTGCATTAATGCAAGTCCCAATCATGGTGCAGGTCTGCCATCTGCTGTCAGTAGAAGGTTAGTTTTAATGAAACAGCCATTCAATAATATGCACATCATGGTTTATTTGTTTTAGAAACTCCAGTTTTTAGTGGAAACATTTCCACATAGACATAATACAATAATTCACCCATATCAAATATCTTTCATTACACAATATAATTCACCCATATCAAATTTTTCATTTTACACTGCAAACTTTTAACTTGCTCTACAGAGTGTGTGATTACCAGCTGCTCTCTACACCGTAACCATTTTTTTATAGCACACTCCATACAAGTTAACCAGTTTGTTCTACCATTTACACTGCCCAGAAAACTAAATGTGTAAAAACAAAAGAATCCCAATGTACATGGCAGGCTACTAAGTCGGAATCGTATCCGTCAAGAGGTTGGGTGCCTGAAATGCTCAGACTAAGAAGGCTGGAACTGGCTGGATTAAAAACACATATATGAGCATGCTTCATTATGTGAATATCTACATATGACAAAAGTATTGTTATATCCAGTCACAAGTCTCAATACCAATCTGTTATGTTTCTTTGTGTCTAGTAGTAAATTTGTATATTCTGATTCCACCACTCAATCAAGATGGGATAGTAATTTAGGCTGATATTTTTCAACATAAAGTGTATCTGCAAAAGAATGTGGGTACACACACGCTCGTTCATCTTGGCTGCACAATTGCTGCCAAAATCAGGAATACTGGAGTTAAATCTAAGCCAAGCACTGCAGTACTAATTCTTGTGCCTTCAGCTGCTTCCTCCCGGGTCCTTTCTATGGGTCAAAGTGGCTCGGACTGTTTGTTGTTTCAGTCTTAGTTCACATCCTCCCCGCAGCTCTCGGCTCCACTAGCAGGGAGAGAAGGCGGTGACGCAGGGTTACAGAAGGTGAGAAGGCACCATCATTTTTGAGTCTCTTTTTTTCTCCCACCCTCATCGTTTCTCAAGTTTTTTGAATCTGGCCTCTGTAAAGATAAGAAAAGACAAGAAGGTGATCACTCTTTAGCTAATGACTGTTCAAGTCCAAGTGCAACAAGCTCTGGTGATATTTGGCTGTCTTTGTAAGCTGTAATGTCAAAATTTGTAGGTAAGGAATTGTCTGTGGTGTCACAGCGCCACCTGCTGGTGAACTTCATAATTCTTTGCAATTTGAGCCGAGAGCTGTACTATTATTGGTCTGTGCTACACATAACAGACAAAATAGACAGCAAATAGAGAGAGGCTATAGACCTTTTTCATGGCAGACATGTTGACATGTCATAGTAGGAAAAGCACAGGAGTGTTCAAAATCATTAATGATGGCCACATTCCACTTTTGCTACGTTTACACGTGGCCGGCTATTTTTATAAACGGACATTTCAACCGCAGTCTTCAAAAATAACATTATGCACAGCTGTCAGTTTTCAGAAAAGTGTTTGTTTACATGTACCCATGTATATATGCCGTCAATGCAGTCAAGAGCACGCCAAACCTGTAGGTGGCGGTGTAACGAGAAGCTCAAGCCCACGTTAGCCAATCAGAATCCCGAAAATGGCAACAACAGCAACGAATCACTTCCTCTTTTTCTCTCTCTCGGCTGCCTAAACCTCAGTTTGTCTCAGTTTACATGTAAACGTGCAAACGAAGATTTCAAAAATCTCCACTCTGGCCGGAGTTTTTAGAAAGACTCAGTTATAGAGGCGAATTCTCCGTTTGCGTGTAAACGAAGGGTACAAACGAAGGGAAATGTCTGTTTGTAAAAATAACCATGTACGTGTAAACAGGGTCTTAGGAGAGGCCCTGGTATTGTGCATGCTGACTCACTGAACTAGCTTACTGGGACACTTGATGGAATTGAGCCATCGTTAAGGTTATACATTTCAGCTGTGCTTTTCCTACTATGACAAGTCAAAATTTCTGCTGTGAAAAAGGTCCATTATGTTCCCATTGTCATGTGGGGAGTTGCTCTCATTGACAAAAAAGAAAAAGAAAAAAAAGACAAAACATTAAAAAGGTCCCATGGCATGGAAATTTCACTTTGAGGTTTTTTAACATTAATATGAGTTCCCCCAGCCTGTCTATGGTCCCCCAGTGGCTAGAAATGGTGATAGGTGTAAACCGAGCCCTGGGTATCCTGCTCTGCCTTTGAGAAAATGAAAGCTCAGATGAGCAGTTTTGGAATCTGCTTGTTATGAGGTCATAACGAGCGAGGTTACCTCCCCTTTCTCTGCTTTGCCCACCCAGAGAATTTGGCCAACCCATGAGAGAGAGAGAGACATCATGGCTTTCAAACGAGAAAAGTGGCAGTTGGTCAAGGCCACACCCCCACCCTCCACCTTGCCACTCCCACTCTCCTCATCAATAGCTTCAGACACAGAAATGGCACATCCTAGGGAAAGCTCATTGTAGGACTGGCTCTAGTGGCTGTAGTTCTGCACCAAAGCTGAATTTCGGGAAAGAGACTTCAGATACAGTATTAGGGGACCACTAAGGTCTATATAAAAGAGACTTCAGATACAGTATTAGGGGACCACTAAGGTCTATATAAAAGCATCCAAAGAGCACCATGTCATGGGACCTTTAACCAAACATAGTAAAGTAAAGTAGGCATATTGTCCGGGATTGCTCCGCTGCCGCCGGAAATTCCACCGGATCACTCTTTTCACTCTCTGTCTGACGCCCCCAGCGCTAGCCTAGCTTAGCACAGATCCTGGAGGTAACCGGCTCCATCTAGCCTGCAGCCTACTGCTCCCAATAAGTGAAAAAATAACACCAACATTTTCCTATTTACATGTTATGATTTGTATAGTCACAGCGTGTACAAATAACAAGGTCACATGAGACACAGCCATATTCTAACCGTATACATACTGGGAACTATATTCTCAGAAGGCGAATCACTGCTACTTTGGCGGAGTGATTTGCTCGCAGCACCTGAAGCCCTGTGGTGAGGAGCAGAGAGTTTGCTCAGAGTTGGAGTAATACAGTCAACAATTACTAGATAGTAAAAGCATAGTGACCTTGTTATTTGTACACGCTGTGACTATACAAATCACAATATTCAAACAGGAACATGTTGGTGTTATTTTGTCACTTATTGGGAGCAGTAGGCTAGTTGGAACTGGTTACCTGCAGGATCTGTGCTAAGCTAGGCTAGCGCTGGGGCCGTCAGAGTTACAACACGCACAGATATGAGAAGGGTATGTATGGACTTATCTAACTCTGGGGGATACGGTGAATGAGCTAAAGTCCCAATAAGTCGGCATGTTCCTTTAACTGCTCCGCAGATCTCTGCAGGGTAAATCCAGACAGCTAGCAAGACTATTTGTCCAATCTGAATTTTCTGTTAAACGACTAAAACTACTTTTGAACGTTAGATATGTTCCACCAAAACAAGTTCCTTCCCAAGGCTACTTTTTTGCAGCGGCACCGCTGCTCCGTTCGGCTTTTAGCGCCGCCCAGGACAATTGTGATTGGTTTAAAGAAATGCCAATAAACCAGAGCACGTTTTTCTCCCATCCCTGAATGCTGTGTGGACTAGCCAGACCCTCCTCTGCAGTGCTGTGAAGGAAGGTCTGGCAATGCGAGACTATTACTAAAATTGCAGGTATTAAATTATAAAATGTAGTGATGAATTTTAATTCATTTGAATAGAATCAGTCTCACTCAATATATTCTTGGACTGAACATTTTATACATGCACACTTCCCTTCATTAAAGTCTTACCCAGTTTCTTGGAGTATGCGTCCAGTTTGTAAGCAGCTTGTTCAAGTGAAGACACTTGCTCCTCAATCTGATTTATCTGGTCCAAGTAGGGCTGTAAGCTAGCATCTAAAGCAAACATACATACCAACCAGATTGTCATGCTGTAGTATTAGACACACACACACACATACATACATACATACATATTTTAACTAGAAATACACAAGAATATAATGACAATTTTTCTTAGTTTTTGAGCAAATGATGAATCTCAATTTACATTTGTTGTTGAGGTCCTGCAGGTTACGGCTGATGTTGATGCTGATGTCCTTCATTTCCATGTACTTCAGACTGGTAAGCTTGTTCATGTTCTCCAACAGACGGTAATCCTCACAAGTTCCTGAACAGATAAGGACACAGGGAGAATATGTACGAGAAAGAAGGAAACAAGAGGGCTAGAGAGGTAGTGAGAAATGAAAGGAGTGCATCTGCATGTAGTTTTTGTGCATGTAGAGGAAAGAAGGGAAACTGAAGAAGTGTGGAATGTGTTAACGGACCAGTTAGTTCTCCCTGCAGGAAGATGGCCATCTTTTCAAACATATCAGTGCACAGCTCATTGATATCGGGCTCTGCAGGCTCCAAAGCCTCCTCTGCCGTCTCCACACCACCATCACCTGAACACAAGCATGGGGAGCAGAATAAATACACAGAACACAGCATTTCAATACTATATCTCTCTCTCTCTATATCTATATATATATATATATATATATATATATAACAATTCCAATTTCCACAATGGAAAACCAATAAGCCAAATATAAGTAAAAATACGAAAGCAAGAACATTTACACTAATGTATACAATGTAACCCACACTTTTATTCTGTGCTTCGTTAGCTTTGGCAAGCTAAGGAAGCTGCAGGTAAACACCACTCACTGTTTGTACTGGGCTTTTTGGGAACAACCACCGGGCTTTCCGCCACATTCTCCGGGCCTACTGTGCGACTGCTGGAGCTCGCAGCCGCGTTCAGAGCCGCTAAATGAGCCGCTGGTGCCCTGGAGATGCTGTCCATGGCTGCGGCGTCGTCGCCCGTTGCAGCCATTTTGTTCCTGTTTTGACTTTCCCTTGTCACATGATGGCAATTGAGCTCAGTGTTCACGTGACGTCCGTCTGCCGCCACCGGCATCCCCTACCCATTACCATTGCCCATTACTCGCGCGCATTGCCACGCCCTGATGTTGCTTGAGGTTGGAATGTGAGGCATCCGTGGTAAATTACAGTCAGTAATGTTAATACTAGGCCTAATTTTTATTTTATTTTTATTTTTTACATATTTTACTGGTAACAAAGTTACTGGTATAACCAAACTGGCGCCTTTAAATTAGTATTTATATACATAAATAAATATATATTCTTGTAAAAACAAGAAAGCAAGAAAAAGTACACTTGTCCAAAGAAAAGGGTCATCTGTAAGTAAGTAACTAAGCAAGTAAGTATGTGGTATGGAGGCTGCAGTGTGTCACTGGAATAATTATAGACTTTTACAATTAATGTCGTAATTCAAAACAAATAAATACAAAGATTACTGAATTTGTGAGTGAATTTGCTACTCCAATTTTAAAATTAACTTATTATTTAATTATTCCATTATGCTTTCTGCTTTAACATTTACTGTTTCCATTTTGTGATTGCTTTAATTTGAGGACAGTTCTCTCTGCAATTTAAAGGTGAGAAAATGAGTGTGCCACCTAAAAATGTAATGAAACCTAGTATTCTATCACCATTTTAAAAACAGGCACAAAACTATTTTATAGCTTTAAGAGGTCGCCCTTCTTCCCATGCTAAAGCATACGTTTTGTTCCCCAATAACAATAAGTAAAGCATATATAATAATAGCTATATTAACTTTTTACAATTTAATTAACCAAAAGTGAATTGTTTTTGTTTGTAAAGTGTAATTCTAAATTAGATACCATAACCAATTTCATTGCAATATTTCACACATTAATCTCTTACGTTTCTCTTTGGACGGACACAAATGGTTTTACCAGCATACATTTTGGGCAACTTTTACTTGACAGTGTGAACAGATTTAATAACTTCGCTGAAATAACAGGAGATGCATTTTTTCGGATGCATTTTATAAGGTTTATTGTTATTACAGAAGCCAATTTCTTACAGGGAAAAAACTGATGAAAAGTTTAGAAATTATAAAAAAAAAAATGTATTCATAAATTGAGATGGTATGATAGTAGTAGTAAGTCCTCTCACAGTCTGATAGGATCTCTATATTTTTCATTTTTTATTAGGCAAAACTTTTAATTCTTTTTTTTTCCTGGCGAAAATAGGCTCTCATAGTTCACTGATACCCCCGACAGTAAAACAAACAGTATTTCATCTTATAAATCATTACAAAGTTTTTGCTGTGCGCGCTCCCGCGAGAAGCATGCAGTTCTTGGCTGGCAGAACTCGGCATAACACCTGTGTCGGCGCTGTTGTGGGGGAAGCCAGATCGTGACAGGCTAGCAGCAGTGGACTGTAAACATGGCGGCGTGCACAGCTACAGGGCTGTGCCGAACACCCCGTTACTATTAGTCTGAGAGACAGAGACATCCCAAAAATGGAGACCGAAGAGGAGCAGCACATAACGACGCTCCTATGCATGGGTTTCCCAGACCCCGACGTGATACGGAAAGCGCTTCGGCTGGCAAAGAATGATATCAACGAGGCAGTGGCGCTCCTGACAAACGAAAGCCCCGGACTCGGCTATGGATATGAGCCGATGGAGAGTGGGCCTGCCCCCGGCGTGGGCTCGACTGGAGACGGGGAAAACAGCGGGAGGACTGGGACGGGAGGTTTTGATCCCCCGCCCGCATACCACGATGTAGTGGATAGCGAGGTAAGATAAACTAGCGTTATACCAAGCATTAATTAAAAGAACGAGTCAGGAGAACATGGCTAATTGCAACTTAGTGGGAAACAGTGGGCTCGCCCATTTAACTAGCTAAACTTAGCGGCTTCAATGCTATGTGCACCTAGCCCAACGTGAGCTGTCAGAGCAGGGGGTGCATTACTCTCCAGTGCTACGGGACAGGACATGTCACTGGCTCATAGTGACTGGAGAATTGTGTGCTTAAATCAAGCTAGTTAGCTACTTAAATGATGAACGTAACATAATTCTCTATTCCAAACTTACAAGCTAACCAAGCTAGCTAGTAGCCGGCTAGCTAACGTTGGTTGAGAGTTGAACGCGCCAGTAACTGGACTAGGTGTAATGTTAGCAGCACAGAGGCATCCCTCTGGAGAGTTGCAATCACATATTTCCACTAGCATTAGCAGCAGTAGTGGGTAATCAACCCTATCAGTTAGATTGGGGACAGTTGTTGGATCATTTCAGTCTGCTTTATATCTGCTTTGCAAAGGTTAGCCAGCGTTAGCTTTCAGGTTGGCTGACAGCGTCAACTGTGCAGTCCACTCGAACCGCACTTAATAGCGGTTTCGCAACGTCTTTGGCATTCGTGGCCATTTTGATCATTCTTCTGTCCACATTCTGCTGTCAAAATGTCAATTTATTGTGTCACTGAGAGATAGTTACTTGTAAAGAGTCTGTGTGAGGACCGTTGCATTTGATGCTTTAAGGCCAGTCACTGGTTCTTTAACAGTTGTCAGTGATTTACCTACAGGTCGTTTAATTTCGTCCTAGTTTGCTGTGTTTATGTGATGTTGTAACAGCAAACTGCATTGACTACTCATAAATACCTGTCTACACAAGACATGTCAGGATTGCTTTGACTGGCACCTTGAGCAACTCATGGATGTTTGCCTTTGGCAACTAGACCTCAAGCCTGTAGATCTTTTACAGTAGATCTCCTGAAACCCTGCAGGGGCTGTCAAAAGAGATCAACACTTCCTTTTAAAAAGCCACAAATCATTTGAACTGTAAGATTATTGATTCCGACTTTACAAACACTTGTTGTATCCAATTGATGGCTGTTTAAGTTGCTGTGATTATGGGTAAGCAGAATAGGTACAAATAAACGATTCTGGCCCCAATAATGCCTGGTTTTTCTTTCACCTCTCTCCCACTGCTGTCACACTTTGATGCAGGCTGTTATAGTAAGTGTAGTATAAACAACAGTTGGCATTCACAGTATGCAGAACATAGCACACACTTGCAGGGTACTGTAGATAATATGCCTATTAATATTTAAATATGCCAAATTGCCAATAATGATGTTACAAACTAACTCATCCCAAAGTGACTCACTCTCTCAGTTCATTACATCTCCCTAAGGGCTGCCAAAATTATTTTTACCTGTATGTCCACATGTATGTCATAGGTAAGAAGTCTTAATTTGAACTTAATTCCTTCCATCTTAACCAGCTTGTCTAATGAATGATTCATGTTTTATTGTAATGGCTACAAAGCCATGTGTACAAACACATGTATATTATTGAAACATTACAGAATTAGTTTTTTTGTGAGATGGAGAAATTAACAAGTGTCACTCTCCCATGTCATAAGTTCAGAAACATGCAGTATATGGAATAAGCTACAAGGATGAAAGTGCATTATTTCCTTACTTTGCTTCCTCTGTTTGCTGTATTTGTGCTTACAAGCAGAGCCAGCCCAATGCAAAAGCAAACTAAGCGGCTGTTTAGGGCCTTGTGGCTACCAGAAGGCACCCAAGAGCGCTTGAATGTCCCACAAGATGATGATGATAATAATAAATAGTATTTTATATTTGAAAACCAAACCCAAACCAAATCCTGCTTAGGGCCCCCAAAAGTCTAGAGCCGGACCTGCTTAAGAAGCATGTCATAGGTCTTTGGCCCGGTGTTATGCTCCTAAATATAGCCCTGCAGTCTCTAACAAACACAACACACATTGCAGTTTTTGCAGGGGCTCCCAGGAGGGTTACAGGGTGCATAGTAACAGAGTGGCGCCAAGTTACCTCATCGACCTGAACCTTTCCCCTAAGAGCTTTAGGTTTTGTATGTATGTATGCACATTTGTTCTCCTGTCCTGTGTGATGATTATTTGTGAGAGGTTCTGTATATTGTATACGAACACAGTAAGTTTCTTCTTTCTCTATGCTGTCATTCTTATTTAAATCAAAGGCACCAGTTTTTATACTCGAGTGAAATTATGAGTGGGTCTTGATTTGGAAAAACTCTGCCAGTAATAAAATCGTTACTCTTTGAACCTAGTGTTTTCTAAGACCGGTGTTGGGTTAGTCTCTCGCTCGCTTTCCTTCCTCTCGTCCATCTATCTGTCATTTCTAATCATCCTAGAAAGGGAAGGGATGAAATATGATGCTTCTCTGTTGCTTTCTCCTCCCCTTCCCTTTCTCCTGTACTCCCTACTTCTTTATGTCCAGTCCATCACTTTATACTGAACACATTGACTATTATGTATGCTAACATGTGGCAATGTATTCAAAATGGCCAGACTTGACCTAGCTATACTTTGCCGTATTAATATTTGTACTGCACGGTGCCCACAGGCAAAATTAACAAATGAGTTGGAACCGTTTTGGTCATTCATAATGTAGTGAGAGCTGAATCCCAGGGCTCATTCATAGTTTTAGATTATGATACAAGACAGCAGGTCAGGCCTCCATAGATACTATACTTAAATGCTTCACACAATTACAGTGCCAACATAAATTATGGTGATGATTTCAAATGTGACGCGCATTAGTGTTGCACATGTGTTCTGAAATGTTCCACTGAGCAGCACTCTTTCAGAGGAGGGAGTTCCGCAATTTATTATGAATAGTCAGATGACTTCATGAATATGTAAACAACTTTATGATGTAAATAATTCAATAGTCCTTTGTCTGCCTTCACCACATGGACTCGTAGACTTCACTGCTACTGGCCATTTCGTTTTTTCGTAGCAACAGTAGGCTGAGCCTGAACTCAGCATTTTGAACCATCCATGCAGAAGGTATGAGAGGTGACTTTGAGGGAGTTGAATTTTAACTTGCCTTTCACAACCTGTTCAGGTATGACCGCGGACGATATGTCATTGTGGGTACTGCTAACAAGACTGTGTCATGTCATGTGGCAGGGTGCACTCACACCCTTTCTTACACATCGCAACCCTTTTGAGTTTATCGCAAACGAGCACCTGTCTGGATTTGTTTTTTTAACACTTCTTGGTAGGAAATAGACTTGGTAGGAAAAAAAGATGCAGAGACGGAAGGCACATTTTTTTTGGGGAGAGGGCACACTTTCCAAACGACTGCTATCGCTCTTCCCTTCTCCCAGAGGGAGGAGAAGAATCCAGCATCATCCTGTCTGACTTTTATCACTGCCAGAGGCCGTTTAGATTAACCTCATGCAGAGGACAGCTGCAGTGTCCTAGAACAAGGGCCGACGCAGGGACTAGCTGTGTGATAATAAAGTCAGCCATTGCGCTAGGTCCTAATTATGTCATGCATGTGTGTTTGCAGCGGAGCAATGATGAGAACGGGAACTGCTCCGGGGGCAGCATGGAGTTCCCCACCACCAATCTGTACGAGCTGGAGAGTCGAGTCTTTACCGACCACTGGTCCATACCTTACAAGAGAGAGGAGTCCCTGGGCAAGTGTCTCATCGCGTCCACCTGCCTCGCCCGGCACGGTAAGACCACAATTGTGTGGGATGAAAATTGTTCTTAAAGGTCTGCATGCATTAAGCAAAATGCTCTCCGTCTGCGTTATTGTGTGGGCGGTATGTTTAGTTTTTCATGTTATTTTGGACACTTGTGTTACGTGGCTCAATCTGTATCTCCTTCGTCACAGGTACGTTATTTTCTCCCCATGTATGGATGTGAGATAAATGTGTGAATCCAACATCTCCCCTCTCTGTCAGGTCTTGCTGACGCTGATGAGAACTGCAAGCGGTTCATAGATCGGTGCATGCCGGAGGCCTTTAAAAAGGTGAGAGACCAGAGATCCATGTGATTGTGTAATACTTGATTCATTTACATACATACATTTTCCTGACTTTTTCTCCTTTTATGTCTGTCTCGTTCGCCATCACCAGTTGCTGACCAGCAGTGCCGTACACAAATGGGGCACCGAGATTCACGAGGGAATCTACAACATGCTCATGTTGCTGGTGGAGCTGGTAGCAGAGAGGGTGAAGCAGGACCCCGTACCTGTAAACCTGATGGGAGTCCTGACTATGGTGTGTTCTCTCCCACTCTCTGGGTCCTATCTTGCACCCGGCGCGGCGCAGTGCAAAGCCCGACGCAAGTGTCTTTACTAGTTTAAGACCGACGCAGTTGTCAATTTTCCGTCCAACGCCCGTGTTGTTTAAATAGCAAATGCACCTGCACCCATCTATGCGCCCACGGGCGTGCTGGTCTTACAGGGAGGTGTGTTCAGATGCATTCTGGGCGTATTGCTATCTTGAGGCAGCGGGAAGTGATCGCACCATTGACCAACAAAAACCTGGTCTAAAGTCAATAATGCAGCATTTCATTGTTATTTTAACAGCGCATTAGTAAAATGCTCCTAGGCTCGTGCACAGTGCGCACACTATGCTTGTTACACACACACACAGGGAAGCGCAGCAGCACACAAACATGCAAAAGATTATAAATAAAAATATTAAGGTGCAAATCCGCCATCATAATAGCAATGAGCCGAGGTCCAAACGGGCCTGGCTTTTAAAGGGAATGGGAGATGATCTCTGATTGGTTGATTGCATGTTACGCCCAAGAAACACCTCTGAATTAATGAAGACACTAAGTACAACCCTTTTGAACCATGCGCCCGGCACACGGACCCTTTTTTCCGCCGTCAAACTAGCAAAAGTGGATTTGGACACGCCCTAAACACCTGCGCCAGGCGCTTTACGCCGTGCGCTTAATCGTTAAAATAGGGCCCTCTGTGTCTCTCTCTATTTACTAATAAGTCTTTTAATACCAACCTTTATTATTATTTTAAATAACTAAAATATTTTAATTTAAAGCAATTGATATTTTGTGGCAAATGATGAATTAAGTCATTTGTTTTAAATGTAGATTCTTAGTTCATTGGTACTATCTGACATTACATTATGATCGGTGACAATAAAGCTCTTCAATACTCCTCATGCTCTGAATCAGCAAATTACCAATACTGATGTTTTAGTGAACTTATGTTTAAAATTGAATCTGCAACTGTGGCCTGTAGTGTGAAGATTCAATGCCCATCTGTCAATTTGTCAAAGGTATTGGCCCACTTTTAACAAGAAATGCTTATTTTATATTTAGCATATTTATCACAATTGCAATTTGGGCTCCTAACGATCACAAAAACAATGCAATTGAGAAAAACAATTATTTTGCACATTGCGTTTTGCGTGTTCTGAATATGAAAAAAAAAGTTCAAACAAGAAAAGTATTTGTTTTCTCTATTGATTTGTTTAACTTTATCACTGCTTTTTAAATTCATTAGTTTAAACAGCTTTCCTTCTTTTCTGTGTTAAATAATTGTGATTTCAATATTTACCAAAACAATTGTAATTATGATTTTTTTTTTTTTTATTTATTTTTTTTTTTTTTAGAAGTCCTATTTTGGCTGTCCCTTGGAAATCAGGCATGTGAAAAAAAATATTAAAAGAATATGTATTTATGTACTGTATCTTTGTTGTTGTGTCCAGGCCTTCAACCCTGATAACGAGTACCATTTTAAGAACCGGATGAAGGCCTGTCAGAGGAACTGGGCTGAGGTTTTCGGAGAAGAGGCCAACATGTTTGCGGTCTCTCCTAGCAACACCTATCAGAAAGTAAGTGTGTCTGGACTCTTCCTGTACTCTTATGTCTTATTGGATTATGTGTGTCAATGTATCCAGATGCCCTTGCAAGTATGTAAAGCTGTGCTAGCGTTAATATACAAACTTCCTTATTAGCCTTTGTTTACTGCTCATAGTCGTGTTAAGGGGGCAGACAGACGAGTTCCCCTTCTCCAGTGTTGTAAATGGATCCCCTTTTAATATAGCGCCTTTCTACCTTACCATGCAAATCGCTTTACAGTTTGCCTCTCATTCCTTCACCCGTTCACACACCCGTGGTGGCAGAGCTGCCATGCAGCCGCCCTGTGTAACTAAGCCACTGGGGCTCAGCAAAACATGTGTGACTGACACGCAACAGCTGTCAGAAAATGTGTGCGCTTGCGTACGTGCTTGTGTTTTCCTTTCAGTATGTGTGCATTAGCTCATCCAAATTTTGTGTGTGTGTGTGTGTGTGTGTGTGTGTGTGTGTGTGTGTGTGTGTGTGTGTGTTGTGTGTGTGTGTGTGTGTGTGTGTGTGTGTGTGTGTGTGTGTGTGTGTGTGTGTGTGTGTGTGTGTGTGTGTGTGTGTGTGTGTGTGTGTGAGATTTGCAGTGTCATCACAGAATAAATCCACTAAAAACATAATTTTCTCTTTCAGGAGCCTCATGGTTGGCTGGTTGATTTGGTGAATCGAGTGAGTAATGAGCAGTCACCCAGATATTGTCTCACTATACATTGAGTATAATAATTCATAGTATCAGTTTTGCCTCACATGTCTCCTTTCCTCCTCTTTTTCGGCGTCAAGTTTGGAGAGTTGGGAGGATTCACTGCCATCCAGACTAAGCTCAACGCAGATGAAATCGAGATTGCTGTAAGAGTAACCGTCCTTACTTTAATCTTTTTTTTTTTTGCCATCCTTACAAATGGACGTATCTAAAGAGTAATGAGATAGTTCCTACCCTGGTGATGGATGGAGAGATGCACTGTAGACAGACTTTGAGGCCACCTATGCAGGCGAAAGGTCACCATGTTTCCCCCCACTGGTCTCAGCTGCAGGGTACTGAATGTCTCTCTCTTTCCCCTTCTCGCTATTATTCACTACAAACACACTCTCTCATCCTCCCGCTGTGTGATGGTTGAAATGCTCGGTTGTGTTGTGTGTTCTGAGGCATCCTTGTACTGATGCTTCCTTCTGGGAACCTGGCCGGAACCACTGCAGTGCATTGCCATTGATTCAGTGCACACAAACACACACACACACACACACACACACACACACAACCACACAACCAACCACTCCCTCTAACCATTAGCATATTAATAAAGAAGAGACTGGGTCCAGACCACGCTTCAGTGGCAGTGGAAGCTCAGTAGCGCTGTCAGATTAGAGCCCGACCGATAAAGGATTTTTAAGGCCGATATCGATACAAATATTAATTAATCCGATATATCAGCCGATATATATATATATATATATATATATATATATATAGATAGATAGATAGATAGATAGATAGATAGATAGATAGATAGATAGATAGAGATATATATATATACAGTGCCTTGCGAGTATTCGGCCCCTTGAACTTTTCGACCTTTTGCCACATTTCAGGCCTCAAACATAAAGATATAAAACTGTAATTTTTTGTGAAGAATCAACAACAAGTGGGACACAATCATGAAGTGGAACGAAATTTATTGGATATTTCAAACCTTTTAAACAAATAAAAACTGAAATATTGGTGCGGCAAAATTATTCAGCCCCCTTAAGTTAATACTTTGTAGCGCCACCTTTTGCTCCGTTACAGCTGTAAGTCGGCGGGGTATGTCTCTATCAGTTTTGCACATCGAGAGACTGACATTTTTGCCCATTCCTCCTTGCAAAACAGCTCGAGCTCAGTGAGGTTGGATGGAGAGCGTTTGAACAGCAGTTTTCAGTTCTTTCCACAGATTCTCGATTGGATTCAGGTCTGGACTTTGACTTGGCCATTCTAACACCTGGATATGTTTATTTGTGAACCATTCCATTGTAGATTTTGCTTTATGTTTTGGATCATTGTCTTGTTGGAAGACAAATCTCCGTCCCAGTCTCAGGTCTTTTGCAGACTCCATCAGGTTTTCTTCCAGAATGGTCCTGTATTTGGCTCCATCCATCTTCCCATCAATTTTAACCATCTTCCCTGTCCCTGCTAAAGAAAAGCAGGCCCAAACCATGATGCTGCCACCACCATGTTTGACAGTGGGGATGGTGTGTTCAGGGTGATGAGCTGTGTTGCTTTTTACGCCAAACATAACGTTTTGCATTGTTGCCAAAAGTTCGATTTTGGTTTCATCTGACCACAGCACCTTCTTCCACATGTTTGGTGTGTCTCCCAGGTGGCTTTTGGCAAACTTTAAACGACACTTTTTATGGATATCTTTAAGAAATGGCTTTCTTCTTGCCACTCTTCCATAAAGGCCAGATTTGTGCAGTATACGACTGATTGTTGTCCTATGGACAGAGTCTCCCACCTCAGCTGTAGATCTCTGCAGTTCATCCAGAGTGATCATGGGCCTCTTGGCTGCATCTCTGATCAGTCTTCTCATTGTATGAGCTGAAAGTTTAGAGGGACGGCCGGGTCTTCGTAGATTTGGAGTGGTCTGATACTCCTTCCATTTCAATATTATCGCTTGCACAGTGCTCCTTGGGATGTTTAAAGCTTGGGAAATCTTTTGTATCCAAATCCGGCTTTAAACTTCTCCACAACAGTATCTCGGACCTGCCTGGTGTGGTCCTTGTTCTTCATGATGCTCTCGCGCTTTACACGGACCTCTGAGACTATCACAGAGCAGGTGCATTTATACGGAGACTTGATTACACACAGCTGGATTCTATTTATCATCATTAGTCATTTAGGTCAACATTGGATCATTCAGAGATCCTCACTGAACTTCTGGAGAGAGTTTGCTGCACTGAAAGTAAAGGGGCTGAATAATTTTGCCGCCCACTTTTTCAGTTTTTATTTGTTATAAAAAGTTTGAAATAGCCAATGAATTTCGTTCCACTTCATAATTGGGACCCACTTGTTGTTGATTCTTCACAAAAAATTACAGTTTTATATCTTTATGTTTGAGGCCTGAAATGTGGCAAAAGTTGAAACGTTCAAGGGGGCCAAATACTTCGCAAGGCACTGTATAGATAGATAGATAGATAGATAGATAGATATATATATATATATATATATATATATATATATATATATATATATATATATATATATATATAGATATATATATCTATATATCTATATCATTTATTTTATTTTTTTATCCAGAAATGTGTAACAAAACAGAACATTAGTTATTTGTAGTTATTTGAGTCCTCGCTAAAATGTTGTTTTTGTTTTATTGTCACAACAGAACAGAGGAACATCAAAACATATTAAAGTTCTGAAAAATAAAATGTATAAAAATACAAACTTAACATATGAAACCTAAAGTCCTTTGAACAAAAACACAATAACAAAAAAATAAATAAGACTGCTGCCAACAGGGACAGTGTAGAGCGCCCTCTGGTGGACAAAATCTGAAATGCCAACACTCAGAACATGGTTGAAAGGTGTTTCGTCCGTTTTTATTTTATGTTTTGAATCATTTATCGGCCAATATAAATGCCGATACCGATAGTTTGGAAAATGCCTATTATCGGCCGCCGATATATCTGTCTGGCTCTATGTCAGATACCTAACCTACTCCAAGCACAGGGGGGAGAGAGACTATGAAAGTGAAAGGAGAGGAGCGGTCCTCTACTGACTCCCAGGGCTGAGTCATTCATTTGTCTGCTTTGAGCAGGAAGTCAAGGGAGAATTCACTGAGTGAATAGAGGAGGGAGGTGGGGGAGATGGGAGCTGCTCTGAGAGAGCCCAGAAGCACAGATGGAAGAAAGCCAGAAAAGAGACAAAGACAGGAACACGGGAACCATTCATTAAGCTCCTGTGATTTAGCACTGAATGACAAACAACAGCTGGAAACTCATCCACACATCTGTTTACCATCACACGGCACCAGTGAAAACCCAGTAGCAGTTGAAACACAATGTGAACTCTGGCCTGAACACTTAATCGTAGGAATCGTAGATTGCTGTTGTTGTGCAAGTCTTTTTCGATAAGCCATCAAAAGTGACCCCCATGGATACATCCCGCTCTCGCAACTATGTAAGGCCGATTTATTGTTGACGCTCCTACAAAAACAGAGATGGAAAGAACAATTCTTATCATAGTTATATAGTCACACTCAGATGGTATTAATAAGTCTGAGTTATTCTGTCTCTTTCCCTCTGCCGACACAGTGTGTGTCAGCTCTGGTCCAGCCTCTTGGAGTTGGTGCGGAATACCTAAACTCCAGCCTCGTCCAGGTGAGCCGTCTCATCTGCACACATGTACAGAAACACACCTGATGGATGTTTACTGACCCTCATCTGGTTATTTGTATCCTTTTTTCCCAATTAGTTCAACTGCTGCTACTGTGTGTACCTACGTTCTATCTATTTCTCCTTATATTGTGATTCCCATCTTGTTAGTTTTTCTTTCTAACCTTGTTCCCGTGCTATTAGTTGTTTGTTAATATGACCCTTGTCCACCATTCCGATTTTTATTCGATTTTTATTCGTTGTATCCTCTTACTGTTTTGCTGCTGCAGTGGCCAACAACGTTTCATATTGTTTTTTTCCTAGCCCATGCTTGATCCAGTCATCCACAAGATGATCACATATGTGCAGAACCTGGAGGAAAAGGACCTCAAAGACAAGGTAGCGTTTAGCCATTTGTGTTTTTATATTTGTCACCCTCTTGTCATTTAAAGGCACAGGGACACAAACACTTGACGATTGTTCGGTTCCCGGGTGTGGTACGTTCGGCTTGTGTGTACCTTTTTGGATAAGGAAGCCGGTGAGGCAGGGTTCAAAATTAACACCATCTAATAGCCAAATGCTAGTAAAATATGCAAGTGGCTGGTAGATTTGCTTCACTCACCAGCCAAACAAACCAAGGTAATCTATTGAGTGGCTGGTAAAATTTCAACATTCATTAGCCATTTGACTAGTGGACAAAAAAGTACATTTTGAACCCTGCGGTGAGGGATCGGGTCATTGTTGCTGCAATAGTGACTCCTGATGTTTGGTCTGGGCACTTGCACAGTAGAGTGCGGATCGGGCCGCATTTTTCTGTCCGAGCCCGGCCCACGTCCGACACAGTCAAAATCAAATTTTTGTTCTCATACTAATGACACATGTACGTTTGTTTGTGTGGAAAGCCCGCTTTTATTAAGCAACTGTAGGAAGGCATTTGGAAATGGCAACAGATGAGCGCATCAGCGCACACGGGGCAACAAGCGCACGTTAACACAGGCGCGCGTACAAGAGGTCCAATCATATATATATATATATATATATATATATATATATTAAAATTAATCACAAAAACTAACCTTTGCATCAAGTGAAACTGACCCGTTGGCTACCTACATAATACGATTTTTCAAATTTAAAATGTTCAATGCCTTATGTGCCGATGTGACCGAGCCCGACCCGAACATCATATCTAAATATCTGTCCGGGCCCGGCCCGTCGGGTTTGGGTCGGGTATCCGTCCTCTATTGCACAGATGATCTGTAGAAAGCGGGAGAAGTGCACAAATTGGAGCACAACCACACTCACACACATGTAAACAAAGTTTACCATCTCTTACGATATATCGCTCCTCTAGAAACTAGGACCTATAAACTTATGGTTCATGCAGTTTTACATGATGGACGGGGGATAGTAGCCCCAATGTGTGGTATACAGTATAACAAGAGATAATTGAACAATTTACTCTGCACAGGATTAGTAGCACACGATTTACTGTGTCTTTATGAACTTGGTGGTTAGGGCTGCACAATATTTTGTTTCATCGTCTACATCACGATGCACGCATGCACGATAGTCACATCGCAGGACGTTGCGATGTTGACGCTAAAACTTTTTTGCTGCTTGATAGAAAACTTTCACCGTTCTCCTTTGACGTGATTGTTACCGGCGACCCTTCCCCTTTAAGACAGGTTGTGATGTGATGTAACGTTAGTCCGACGGGGTTTGTTATGGGAAGTGAGGCTCTCCGTGTGTAGAAAAGTACGGTAAGCGGCAGCTGCCACTGACCGTGATGCACATACTTTTCCATGGGTAGTGAAGCTACAGTAGTTTGTTTTATGTTCGCTGCAAAGACGACCTAAATCACCTGATTAATGCAACATAATCGCGACATCTCCCGGCCATTTTTCACTGCATAAAGCTGCTACCAGCCGGCTTAAAGCTAATATAGTTAGCTTAAACAAGGCGTCTGTCCCAACTAACGTTACGGTTCGGAGCCGCGACGCTGGAAATGTAAAACTAATCTACAACAGCAGTCTGTGTCTGATATAACGTCCTTTACACTGATTGAAGTGTTCTTGGATACACAGTTTCTTGCAAGTGTGTGACATGCACAGCAAACCACCAATCACAATCAGTGTTGATCAGCTTATCTAACAACCAAAGCAGGCCCTGCTAGTCAACCACAACCTGAAATTTAGAGGAAGCAACATGCACGCATTATGAATGTCATTGACTTTAGCCTTGATTGATAGTATTATATGAATACAATTGTGTCATTGTGTATTTCTTCCTGATTTCCCTCTCCAAAATCACTTCAGAAGAGTAGTCACAGTGCTTCCTTGCTTTAGTTTTTGTAAAGCATTAAAGTTCAACAAAGATATATGGTTCACATAAGAAATTTTCCTTTTTCATTTTTATTTTCTATGTAGATGCACTCCCCTACAAAATCACCCCAGTAGTTGAGAATGATTTTAGTATTTCTAAATAGGGCTATTTTTGTCATCTTGTAAAAATGTGTCTTTTTTTCATATCACAATATATATCGCAGGGAGAGAAAAATATCGCAGGCCTATTGGTGATTGTGACTTAACCAAGATGTTATGACTCAGTTTTTTCCTCATTTGTCTGTTAACCGTAGCGTCTGGTGAGCATCCCAGACCTGCTGTCGGCCATCAAGCTGCTGTGTATGAGGTTCCAGAGGGAGCTGGTCACTGTGGTGGATGACCTGCGGCTGGACACACTGCTGCGCATGCTCAAAACCCCCCACTTCTCTACCAAGATGAACTCCCTCAAAGAGGTCAGCTCTTATAGGCTCTGAACTCTTGGGCCTAAATTAGACAACATTTGTGGGTGTTGCAATTCGTTTTTGATCTCATCTCACACTGTTGTTGTGTATCTTGTTTCTGTTGATCAGGTGACAAAGTTGATAGAGGAGAGTACAGTGTCGAAGACGGTGAAAAATGCCATTGACACAGATAAACTTTTGGACTGGCTGGTAGAGAACTCAGTCCTATCAATAGCACTGGAGGGTAAGAAAATCAATCACGTCCTGTGCCACTGACTAAAATTTAATGTGTCACACTTAAACAAACTATTAACTATGTAACCACTTACAAACAATACAGAAATCCTCAAAGTGGTCATTCAATATTTTTTTTTAAATCTCCCAGGTAACATTGACCAGGCTCAGTATTGTGAGAGGATTAAGGGAATCATTGAGTTGCTGGGGAGTAAACTGTCGCTGGACGAACTCTCCAAGATCTGGAAAATACAGGTCAGCACCAGTGTACACATCACAAGAGTAATCGCGCAGTCATGTCTGTGTTATTTATCAGATTTTCATTAACATGCTCATATTATGCTTTTTGGCTTTTTCCCTTTCCTTTATTGTGTTATATATCTTTTTTTGTACATGTAATCGGTATACAAAGTGAAAAAGCCCAAAGTCCCCCCCAAAGGGAATTTCCATCTCCAACAGAAAACACTGTTCACAAACTGCTCCAAACAGCTCTATTGTAGTCCAGCCTTTACTAGTGTGTCACTTTGTAACGCACGTTAAAACGCTCGCCTAGCTGCTAGAGTGGCACGCCCTCATACTCTGCTTCTGACTGGCTAGTAGTCCTTATCTAGCTACTGCGCATGTGCGACTCCCAACAAAGATGGAACAGAAGTGTGATGCTTCACTCTGTAGCTAAAACAGAGAGCTCAACACACAGGGTGAAAAGAGGAGCTGCAGCAATGTGCAGTACAACAAAAATATGGTGTTTTTTGAAAATTAAACCATGTAAACATATTCTAATATAACCTCTAAATACAATTTTGAACCTGAAAATGAGCATAATATGAGCACTTTAAGCATGTTGAAGTTTTTTCTGTTTGCTAAACTAAACTGTTACATACATACATACATACATACATACATACATACATACATACATACTAGGGCTTTGACTCCGAACTTCGTTATTCGAATATAATTCGAATATTTAAAAAAATAATGATATTCGAACGAATATTAGCCAGCCCTTAATATTCAAACCTGTTATGGGCATTATTTTTTGTAAATGAGTTTGCTTGTAAACGTTGTTTTCAGTTCAGATTCCGAGGCTTTTTCACGCATTTCAAAATGTAACTACACGCCGCCGGCGACGCACGCCTCTCGGCGCGTGTTCGGTAGCGGTGCATTCCCCGAATTCTCAAAGAAGGCAGGCTGGCCCAGGGCCAGGCGCCAGCTCAGCGTCTTTCTCCCGTCGCGGTTCGTTGTCTCTCCTACCTACACCGGCGCCGCACCCTGTCCCTTCTCCCTTTCTACCTGCCTGCTCAGTGCTGCTGCACATGAGGAGAGAGCACAGAGGGGGGGGGGGGCTGCTCCTCAGTCACACAACAGAAGAGAGAGGGGACTGTTTCGGCGGCTACAGGAGAGAAATACATGGTGTGCTCGCTGGACAATACTGGCGACTCTTTTTTATTTTACAGAAAGTCGCTGTCTTTTATACAGAAAGTCGCCAGATTTGTCGCTAGTCGCTTTTGTGAAAAAAAGTCGCCAAGTTGCCAACACCGCCCACACACACTGGCTCGACGCACACACCAGCACACGAGTATAAACATCAGACCACTTACGTAGGCTATGGTGAAAGCTCCGAACTTCCTGTCGAAAGCACACTGTTTGTGTTTAATCCAGGGTCTGACTTAATTTTTTTTTTTTAGACTGAAGGCATTTAATGGTAAAAATATTATTAATAAATATTCGAATATATTCGAATATTAATATTAATATAAAAACGAACTTCGAATATGATTTTTGGGCAAAAGTCAAAGCCCTAATACATACATACATACTTTATGTACACGGAAGCATTGCTGATACCGTATGTGTAAGCACATATTTGTAGGGATGCACCGAATATTCGGCCACCGAAAATTTTCGGCCGAAAATGGCCCAAAAGGGCATTTTTGGTTTTCGGCCAAAATACTTTTATCACCGAAACAATACGGCCGAAAATGTTGTGATGACGCAAACAGAAAACGCGACCTGCACGTGTGTCAGTATCCGATCCGTTCCACCTGCAAAGCGTCTCCTAAGCAAAGAGGTTGAGACGGACCACGGACTGAAAACAATGAGAAGTACTCTCTTAGAGTCTGTCAGCACACGTTTCACTGAGATCTGTTCGGATCCTCTGCACTTCATCGCGACTGTACTTGATCCGCGTTATAAAGACCATTACTTGGATGCGGAAATAAAGCAGAGCGCACGAGAAATGATCCAGGCCGCGATGGATGCGGAGAACCTGCGTGGAGACGGAGACGGAGCAGCGCCCAGCGCAGGAGATCAGAGCGCAGAAAAAAAGACTTGTCTCGCTGCACCAGATGAGGGGCATGCACCCTCGTTGTCTGATATGTTCAGTGAAATCCCGCAAGAAAGTGCCTCAATTAATAATAATAATAATAATAATAATAATAATAATAATAACAATAATAATAACAATAGGTAAGCTATTCTGTTCTTAGGCTACTGTATACTGTATGTGACTATCAGATTGTAGCCATATTTCTGCTAGATATTTTTTTAATTAAACTTTAATATTAATTTATACAATTGCAATGCCTTGATTTTAGTAAAGTTAGTACACAGTCATAGCCATAAATGCAATGGTACTAATAATTGGCTTAATTTCTTTCGGTTTCGGTTTTCGGTCTTGGTTTCCTCTTTTTTCGGTTTTCGGTTTCGGCCAAGAATTTTCATTTCGGTGCATCACTACATATTTGTGACAAATGTTGAAAAAGACAAATGTCCCTGCTTTTGATGGACCTATTGATTCTTGTGTGGCCACTTCAGGCGGGCCAGTCATCAACTGTGATAGAAAACATTCATACAATCATCGCTGCTGCTGCTGTGAAGTTCAGCTTTGATCAACTAACCCACCTCTTCGTCCTCATACAGAAGGTCAGTGCTGTCTCTATGACTTTTGGGAGTAAATTGACTCAATGAAAAGTGGTTTTTAAGTCTGTTTCTAGTGTTAATAATACAGTTTGCATGTTGTTTAGAGCTGGGAGGTTGAGAGTGACCGCGTGAGGCAGAAACTGCTCAGTCTGATCGGGAGGATCGGCAGAGAGGCTCGCTCTGAAACTACAACAGGAAAGGTACGTTGGTATATCTGATATCCTGTCAAGGCTCAGGACGTTGACTTTGTTTACATGCACATAATATTCCGTTTTTTTGCCCTTATTCCGATAAAGACAATGTACCGACTGAGCTGTTTACATGGCTAATGAATGTGAATATACCTCTTAATATTTCAGTTTACATGCAGCCGTGCAAAATAGTTTTTTTTTGTTCAACGTTGCGAACACAGCGTCACTCTTTCAGTCCTTCAACCACCGTCTTGAAAAGGTTGCCACGGCGACGTTTGGGCATATCCGAAAACCTGTTGATATCCAAGTCTTTCATAATGTTTAAAAAGTGTAGCTGTGTTTCTCCCCTGACCGTAAGCCGTAAACCAGCAAGAGGCTGTAAACTGCGGTTAAAAACCCAGATTGAGACGCATATTTTGAATGCCCTGTATACATGTCCAAAAATGCCTCCAAAACCTGAATGATATCGGCATATCCCACGTCTTAATAGAAAAATGCTATATTCGGAAAAAGGCCTTATTCGGGAATATCCAAATGGAATATGCTGTTTACATGACTAGGGCTGGGTACCAAAATTCGATACTTTTATGGCACCGAAAAAAACTATACAATACTCCAATCCTATGAGTATCGAAAAATGATTTAATCGGTTTTGTTCTCTTCTTGCATATTGACACAGAGCAGAGCTCCGACCGACACACACACACACACACACACACACGGAGAGGTGCGGACGGAGTAAACTGTCTGCAGTTTTGTTGAAGTCACAGAGAGTCACGGTTGGTTTCAAGTGTGGTTACAGTTTTTCAAAACTTCACGCAGACAGCGTTTGCTGCGATGTGATATTAATGGCGAGGTGAAAGCAGTCGCGGTGCTGTTGACGTTACACTTCCTCTTAGACAAGCAGGCACAACGGTGGTTTCTCTGCCCTGATGACTGACTGACAGGCTGAGCTTGCAAAGCAAGGCACTTTCAATAATGTTACTCTGAGTGAGCAGTTTTACCAGAATTTTTTAATTGTGATAACTGTTTTGATTCACAATTAAAGTGGAAAATAAAAGCTTTGTGTTTAATGTATTTTTGTTGATGTTGAAATGGATTTTAAAACATATGGTATCGAAAAAAGTATCGTTAGGAACCGGCATCGAAACTGAGGTATCGAAATTGGCACCCAGCCCTATACATGACCTGTATCAAATTCGGAATATTGTCATATTCGTAATAATGGTGGAATATGGAATATTAGTGTGCATCTAAGTGTACAAATTGAGGAGTAAATGGAAAAACATATGTGGAAAACTAGAGTATGCTCAGCTTCATTATTAAAGTGCAGTCTGAAGCATCTTGTGTTTTGTGTGTGGTGTGTTCAGGTGCTGGAGGTGCTGTGGGAGCTGGCTCACCTCCCCACCCTGCCTACCAGTCTAGTTCAGCAGGCGTTGGAGGAGCATCTGGGGATTCTGAGCGACGCGTACGCTGTCAAGGAGACTGTGAAACGCAGTTACATCATTAAATGTATTGAGGACATTAAGAAGGTGAGACACGCATGCTACACATGTGTAGTATTGTCTGTGTAGATGTGGGGGAGAGTGTTTATTTCAATTCAGTGTTTTACAAGATCATTCCAGGATCAGCTCTAAGAGTTTTTTGTTGTTGTTTATTTTGTATTTGCATATGATAAGACAACACTGTTCCTTGTTCAGCTCTAAAATGCAACTCAACATCACTCTCTGGCTCGCTTGTCAAACAAGGGTCTATCATGACTTAATTATTTGAGATATATATATATATATATAACCAGAAACACTCCACAAGTGTTTCTGGTATAGAGAGATAATTACACATTCATTTCTTCTCTTGTTTGATTTAGTTCCTCTGACTATACCAGGAACACTGTGACAGAGGCCAATGTCACCCAACCTCTCCCTTTTTACTCTCTCCTTTGGCCATCTTTCTGTTCCAGAGCTCTGCCTCCATAATTGAGCTTATTTATGAAGATGCTAACCAACTAATTTTCCATAATTCCGTCGGAATTGTCAAGGATTTGTCAAATCATTTGACAGATTCAAGAAAACCACACCTATCATTGTTAAACTCAGTGTTAAACTAAGTTCTTTAAAGGTTAACCTTCCAATTTTATTGATTAAAGTTATTTTTAAATAGTCAACAACATGCTGTATAACACACGTTAATGTAGTTGTAAGTAGATATACCTAAGTGTTTAATAATGTATCTGTGATTGGAGGCTGGTGTATGAACAGTTGATAAATGACAAAATAGTAAAACACAGTAGTAGTGTGAATTTTCCCAGTCGGCTACAAATTACAAATTATTTTACACTACATAAGTGCAATGTTACCAAAAGTAAAAAATAATTTGTGTCGGGCCTGGGTAGCTCACCTGGTAGAGCGCACGCTCCTATATAGAGGCTTACTCCTCGACGCAGCAGCCACGGGTTCAACTCCTACCTGCGGCCCTTTGCTGCATGTAATTCCCCCTCACTCTCTCCACTTTCAAGTCTAAGCTGTCCTGTCAGAAATAAAGGCCCAAAATGCCCAAAAAATAATCTTTAAAAAATAAATCATAATAATTTGTGTAGCCCCGTGATTCAGATCTGCTCCAAAATAGAATACGTCCTTCCTTGGCCCATGCTGCACGCTTCCACCACGTTTCATGAAAATTGGGCCAGTAGTCCTTTTTTTTCTTTTCCTGCTGACAAACAAACAAATAAACCAACAGACAACATATAACCTCCCTGACTGAGGTACATAAACACTTAAAATATCCTTATATCTGATTACAACTACATTATAGTGTGCTATAAACCATTTATTTAATGTTAATTAAATCGTAATGTTTGACGTAAAGTGTTACCAAATAGTCTTGATTTATTTATGGAAACTGAAATGATTAAGAGTAGAAGTAAACAAAAGGAATTAATGTGTATTTAATATTTACATATGGGAAAACGAGGGCCAGTAAAAAATATGCGGTAACACTTTACTTGAAGGTATGGACATAATCGTGACATGACACTGTCATGAACGTGTCATAAACATTATAAACCAGTCATAAACGTTTATGACTTCTGTCATTAAGTGTCATTCGGTTTTTGTCATGTCAAGTTGACATTGTTTGGGTTGTCTTGATTATGACAAGTTGACATTAATCAAAGTGACATTACCAGAAGTTGTCTTGGTCATGACAAGTTGACATTAAATTTGTTTGGGATGTCTTTGTCATGACAAGTTGACATTAAATTTCTTTGGAGTGTCCTTATTAAGACAACTTGACATTAAACAGGATGACATGATGTCAAGTTGTCATGACAAAGACATCCTCTGGTAATGTCATCCTGGTTAATGTCAAGTTGTCATTACAAAGACATCCCAAACAAATTGAATGTCAACTTGTCATGGCCAAGACAACTTCTGGTAATGTCCCTTTGATTAATGTCAAGTTGTCATAATCAAGACAACCCAAACAGTGTCAACTTGTCATGACAAAAACCGAATGACACTTAATGACAGAAGTCATAAACGTTTATGACTTGTTTATGAAGTTGATGACACGTTCATGACCCAAGTAAAGTGTTACCAAATATGCATTAATTGTGGAGATTCAAGCTGCCCCTCAAATGAAATGTATGTTTCTAGACTCACACTCAGGAGGACTGTAAAGGCAGCGACACTCAAAGCTCTTTTCTTACTGGCACTTGGGGCAAGAAGAAAGCTAACTCTTTGGCCAAAGTAAGAAAAGAAGCCCACATAATTCCACTGACCAATCTGTATCCAATCTCACTGCTTCACGCCTGCCAACCAATCGTGGAGAGGGGTTTCATTGGTCACAGGTTGATAACCTCACACTTGATTGTAACGTGAGGGAGTTTAACCAGGTGTGTTAATCTTCTTCTGCTTGCCTCACTAAGAGGGCTTTGGCACTGACTAATGATTCCACAGTGGTGTTGATCTTGTCCTGGGTGGGAGCCTGGCTGCTTTAAGTGAGTGATTTAGCTTCTGGATGAATGGTCAGCTTTGGTGGAAGAGCTCGCACATTGACTCATGCAAAGAGGAATCTAAGCCTCGGATATATAAAAGAAGTACATGTTTGATATTTGATTTGGACTTGAAAAGCATTTGTAAGAGAACCAATTTCAACGTGAGCATATTTTAACCGTCAAAGTCTTTTACATCCCTGGCTTTGGTTTTCTTTCTCATGTTTACACACCTCCAAAAACAGTGGGTCTGTGATGACAAAGAAATCGAATGGCAAAATCTGATTAGCACGTTTGTGTGCTCATTCTGCTTTAGTGGATATCATTATTGTGTGTGTCTGTGTGTAGGCTTCTCAGCAGAGCAGTCCTCAGGCAGTCTGGGTGGTTCCTGCTCTCCGTCAGCTGCACGAGATCACCCGTTCTTTCATCAAGCAGACCTATCAGAAACAAGACAAGGTAACATGAACACTCACGCAAGCAAACCAACTCATCATCCAAACGATTGTACAGTGTACGGTGCAAAGTAGGGCTGTTCAGTTATGGAAAAAATTATAATCACGATTATTTTGGTCAATATTGAAATCACGATTATTTAACATGATTACTCGTTGACTTTAGGAAAGATGTTGTATTTATTGAACTTGAAAATACTGTTAAACAAATCAACAGTGAAAACCCCTTACTGTTCCCATTTGAACTTTTTTTTCTCATTGAGAACACAAGACAAAATAAGAGTTTACTTGCAAAATTTAACGTGCAAAATAATGTTTATTCTCGATTGTGTTTGTGAGCCAAAATCGTAATCGCGATTCGTAATTTGATTATTTGCGCAGCCCTAACCCGTCCCTGCCTCCCCACAGAGCATCATCCAGGACTTGAAGAAGAACTTTGAGATTGTCAAACTGATCACCGGATCCCTTGTGTGCTGCCATCGACTGGCCGTGACCGCTGCAGGAAACAACGGCCTCTCAGGCTCAACTCTGGTGGATGGACGGTACACCTACCAGGAGGTTAGTCCGATTTTCTCTCACAAGCTTTTTTCTTACTTAAATTAAATTTCAGGAGTCAGGACCATATTTATTTTGTTTTTAATTTGATTTCCTGTGTCTTTTAATTGATCATCTTTTCTATGGAATTTCTATGCTCAGCATAAGTGAATACACCCATGCTAAAGTTGACTAAAAAGAGGAATAAAAAAATCATCTTTTGGAAATTGATCTTAATGCCTTAATTAAAAAACAAAAGAGGAAAAATCCAACCTTTAAGGACACCAATTTTCTTTGTGAATGAATAATGTATGTAAAAATGCTCTTGCTTAAAATATAGTATAGCCACCCTTGTTAAATTCCGAGGGCGGGCGGTTTTTTTATTTTTAAAGGCCAGTTATTATCATGGATCCAGGATACTATGCATCCTGATAAAGTTCCCTTGGCCTTTGGAATAAGGCCCCCACATCATCACATACCCTTCACCATACCTACAGATTGGCATGGGGTACTTTCCATAAGATCATCTCTCAATGCAAATCAAACCAGCTATTACTGTAGGTTAACTGAAATAAAACCATGCCAATCTCTAGGTATGGTGAAGGGTATGTGATGATGTGGGGGGGCTATTTTAATTCCAAAGGCCAAGGGAACTTTATCAGGATGCATAGTATCCTGGATCCATGAAATAACTGGCCTTTAAAAATAAAAATCTGCCTGCCTCTATGGGAATTTAACATAGGGGTGTGTATACTATATTTTAAGGAAGAGCATTTTTACATACATTATTCATTCACAAAGAAAATTGGTGTCCTTAAAGGTTGGATTTTTCCTCTTTTGTTTTTTAATTAAGGCATTAAGATCAATTTCCAAAAGATGATTTTCTTTTATTCCTCTTTTTTCTTTTTTTTTAAGATTATTTTTTTGGGCTTTTCCACCTTTTTAATCGCTAGGACAGCTAGGTGAGAAAGGGGAGAGAGAGGGGGAAGCCATGCAGGAAATCATCACAGGTCGGTCTCGAACCCTGGACCTCTGCGTCGAGGCATGAACCTCTCAGTATATGTGCGCCTGCTCTACCCACTGAGCCAACCCGGACACTTTATTCCTCTTTTTAGTCAACTTTAGCATGGGTGTATTGACTTATGCTGAGCACTGTATATTGCAGCTCATACAAATCATTGATTGATGAATCATTATTTTGACAGTAATGTAATTTGAGGCATCATTTTATCTGAGCTGGCAGGTTTACACAGGTAGTTATCCAACTTGAGTAGCACAGTATGTTGACAGTGTGTGTTTGAGGGTGAAGGTGACATGCGTCTCGCTGAATCTATGTTTAGTATCTGGACAGCCACCTGCGCTTCCTGGCCTTCTTCCTCCAGGAGGCCAGCCTCTACCTGGTCTGGAACAGGGCCAAGGAGCTCTGGGAGTGCCTGGTGTCGGGCGCAGATGTCTGTGAACTTGACCGTGAGGTATGAAAACTGTTATGAAAACTGTTATGCAAAAGCTTTGTCCTTGGTCCATTTGTTTTTATCCAACGGATATTGAAAAGAGCAAGAGACTGGAAAAAGAGTAAACATTGGAGCTGCTTTGGAGGCACACACCAAATCCCAACTAGTTAATTATCCTCCGGACCGCTGCAGTCTCCTTTTCTTTCTCTCTCCTTTCCGTCTGGTGGCGCGCGTGCCCGCTAGTGCCCGCTAGTGCCCGCTCGTGGTGTCCGCGCCACTCTCCAACATGAACTCATGGATGTATTAAGAGAACGCATGAACTCCAACAATGACGGCTGATAGACGGCCTTTTGTACACCTTCACTTTTTGAAGTGTGAAGGCTACCATAGCTGCAATACTGCGTGGCGAGAGAGAGTTGATTGCGATAAATGATCTCAACGCTAGATGGGAGTAATTCTTACACAATGTAGCTTTAAAATGCATTAGCCAAAGCGGGACATACCTCAGCCTTTCACCCTTTTACACTCAATGGAAGTGAAAAGAGAATTAAAACGACAACGCGACAGGCAAAGCAACAAGACCAAAGTTAATACTGGAGTGGCTAGAACAGCTGCATGTAAACAATGGAGATACTAAGAGCTGATTTCGGGTTTGGCCACCGTAGGAGGAAGGGTTAGAAAGTAATATTCACTCGGTTGTCATATATAATTTCACCGCTAGATGGGAGAAATTCTTACACATTGTAGCTTTAACTTTGATAGTGTCTTTTTTTGTGAATTTGGCATTAAATTAATAAAGCAGTGAGTAAGTGAGAGTTTCTTATTTAAAAAAAACTCAACTGATAATAAAAACACAAAGAAAAGCAAGAAAATAGTGCGTTTTAACAATTTCTCTTTTTTTGCCAATCTCATCCTTATGTTACTCCATGCTGTTCCTTGATTTGTTACTTTATCTGCTGTTTTGTTCGCTGTACATTTCGTTCAGAAATCTTTCAAGCAAAGCACTTAAGCCACACATAAGATGGAGCGGTCCACAGCGGTGTACAGATCAGATGTCTGGTCTGTGTGTAATTTTGTTGATCTGACTGATTTAATTTGTTGCACTCACACTAAGCAACCTTCCTCTGTCCCAGTATGGAATCTGGTCTTTGCATAGTTCAGTTTACATGTTTCCATTTTAACTGACCAATGGTAGCGTCTGCAACAGCTGCTTCTTGTAAACCAAAGGAAAATAGGCAGAAAACACAAGTCCTCTATCCAAGATTCAGTTCAATGAACCCTAAACATGTTGTGTTTCCATGTGTGCAGATGTGTTTTGAGTGGTTCACCAAAGGACAACATGACCTGGAGAGTGACGTTCAGCAGCAGCTCTTCAAGGAGAAGATCCTAAAACTGGAGCCCTACGAGATCACTATGAATGGTGAGAAACTCTGCAAGGACATGCACTACCGACAGAATCCTAGGATTCAGGATTAGGTAATGAATACCTATGTGATACAGCAGGTAACGTGTTCTACGTGTCTCCCAGGTTTCAATCTATTTAAGACCTTCTTTGAGAACGTCAATCTGTGTGACCATCGCCTCAAACGCCAGGGCACTCAACTGGTCAGTCCTTACTCACAAGTTTCTCTTTTTTTTTATTCTTTTTTTTATTTTTTTTACCAAAGATCTGCACAGCTATTGTTGTCCGTGAGATCTGAAATACACATATTTATAGAGTGAAACATATCTTGAATAAATATTTCATTTATCATATGGTCTGATCTCAGTGTGTGGAGCGCCTTGACCTGGCAGGGATGGATTTTATTTGGCGCATCGCCATGGAAACCCCTGATGAAGAGATAGCCAATGAAGCGATCCAGCTCATTATCACGTATAGCTACACCAACCTCAATCCCAAAATGAAGAAGGTCAGTATACGTGTCTGCGCACACTCTCCTGTGGCTCACTGCCATCTTGTTTCAGGCCATCATTTTGAATTAAGTGATTCATTGGAGTATTTTGTTAAAGTTAGAAGTAAACCAATTTGAGTGCCTTAGTGTGTTCTTTCCTTTTTTTATGAAGCTTGAGACCACATATAATATTAACTTTTACTTTCTTACAGGACTCCGTGTCTTTGCACAAGAAGTTCATAGCTGATTGTTACAAGCGACTGGAGGTAAGGAGAGGAATATTTTAATGTTAGGAGTGATTGTGCCATTTCACAGAAAGCAACACCCGAAAGCTCATATCGGTTTCTCTTTTTCTCAGGCAGCCAGCTCGGCCCTGGGTGGGCCTACTTTGACTCATGCTGTTACCAGGGCAACTAAGATGCTGACGGCAACTGCCATGCCGACTGTGGCCACATCTGTACAATCACCATCCAGGTACAGAGGGGGGTTTGGGTAAGAACATAGTTACTAAACCTATTTAAAACACATTTGTTTAGGAGTGTTCCTAGACAGCATAGAGAGTAAATTTACACTTGACAAGTTAAACATGTATTTTTTTTTTTTTCATTCTGTTGAAACTCTTCTGTGTGTGTTCATCTGTAGATCCACGAAGCTGGTGATAATTGAAAGACTGCTGCTACTGGCTGAACGCTACGTCATCACTATAGAGGTAGGTCCTGTCTTCTTCACTTGGAAGGGATAGTTTGGATCTTTTGAAGTGGGGGTTGTATGAGGTACTTATCCATAATCTGTGTATTACCAATAGTAAATGGCGGCCAGCATGCCCCAGTTTGTAGAAGCGGGAAGGGGTACCGAGTGAAGCTGATGTCCCGCTGCCTCCATCTGTTGGTTGGAGTTATTGGGCCCTATTGTAACAATCTAAGCACACGGCGTAGGTGCGTTTAGGGCGTGTCCAAATCCACTTTTGCTAGCTTGACAGTGGAAAAAAGCGTCCGTGCCCCGAGCGCATGGTTCAAAAGGATTGAAGGTGTGTTTTGGGCGTAACATGCAATAAACCAATCAGAATGTCATCTCCCATTCCCTTTAAAAGCCAGGTGCGTTTGGACCTTAGCGCATTGCTATTATGATGGCGGATTTGCACCGTATTATTTTTATTTCTAATCCTCTGCATGTGTGTGTGACAAGCATAGTGTGCACACGCTATGCACGAGCCTAGGCGCATTTTACTAATTCACTGTTAAAATAACCATGAAGTGCTGCGCTATTGACTTGAGACCTGGTTTTTGTTGGTCAATGGCGCGATCACTTCCCGCTGCCTCAAGATAGCAATACGCCAAGAATTCACCAGAACACACCTCCCTGTAAGACCATGGCCGCAAAGATGGCCGCAAAAATGGCCGCAGGTGCATTTGCTATTTAAACGACATGGGCGCTGGACGGGAAACTGACAACTGCGTTGATCTTAAACTAGCAAAGACACTTGCGTCGTGCTTTGCGCTGCGCTGCGCCGGGTGCAAGATAGGACCCTTTTTGTGACTTTGGTGAATCAGAGTTAATCCTTTAAAACACCAAGGGCCTGCTTGTCCAAACTGGGGGTGTACCGACCGCCATCTACTGTAAATCCGAACCATCCCTTTTAAGACCGTTATCATTTTGACAATACATGTGGATCCTTTCAAGGAGGATCGATAATATTTGTGTTTGTAAGCCTCTTGGTGTGTGTGTGTGCGTGTGTAGGATATGTACTCAGTTCCTCGCACTATTCTACCTCATGGGGCCTCGTTCAACGGACACCCTGTCACTCTTCACATCACTTATGAGTCAACCAAAGACACTTTCAGCTTAGAGGTATTGTAAGACTTTTCTTAATGCCCTGTAATATACCATTTTGTGGTGTGGGGTTACATCTACAGAGGAAATAACCCTTCTCTGTGTGTTTGTGTGTCCTGCAGACCCACAGTAATGAGACAATAGGAAGTATCCGGTGGAAGATAGCTGAGCACTTGAGCTGTCCGGTGGATAATGTCCAGATCTTTGCCAATGACAGCGTGGTAAGTGACAGGGACCCCCCCCACACCCCCACCCCCTTTGTTTTAAAAATCCAATTGTGCCTGTCATTCCCTCATCAAATTATTTCACTCCTCTTCCAGTCATGTGTTTTCACTAAAGCCAGTACATTATAACATTACAAGCTACAAATCAATGCACAGTAAATTCTTGTTGGTCCGCTGCATCTATTGTGTGGCAGAGCAAACACAGGCTTGAACAACCTTAGTCCCTGTTTTTCTCTCACTCCTACCCTCCACTGTTCCTCCACCATGTGTTAGTTGACCATGAATCGGGACCAGAAGCTGCTGTCCCAGCTCAGCTTCAGCGATGAGCAGAGCCTGACTGTGAAGAGCTCAGGCACTGGCACTCCCTCTGGCAGCTCCGAGTCCTCGGCCTCCGCCTCGAGCAGCTCCAGCTCCGCCGTCTTCAACTCCGCCTACGCCTTGGAGCAGGTACCAGCTGAGACATAACGAAGCTGTGGACACACTCGGGCTTACATTGGTTCTGACACACTGTGCCCATGTCTTTCTGTCTCCAGGAGAAGTCCCTGCCCGGCGTGGTGATGGCTTTGGTGTGTAATGTGTTTGAGATGCTTTACCAGCTGGCTAATTTAGATGAAACCAGGTAAGATAGTAAAGTTACACAGACCTTGTTGCCAACAAGACGGGACTGTGTATTTAGTCAGTATATTATAATCTCTAGGATCACTCTTCGTGTGAGGAAGCTGCTGCTGCTGATACCAACAGATCCAGAAGTGCAGGATGCTCTAGACAACTTTGTTCCCAAAGAATCCAGTGTCTGGAGCCACCAGGTACATCAGATGCGTTCTGGTCATATGGTAACTACCTTGGCTGAACGTTGACGCTCTCAGTTCTCTACCTTTCTATTCTCATTTGAAGTACCTGTGTTGTAATACATCCATATACATCTTGCCCTAGCTCTCTGGTTTACATATTCCTTCCTGTCTCTTTTCTATAGAAGACGCTGTTTCAGGGTACAGGCTCTCGTTCCCCATCTATGGCCTCCAAGCAGCAGCACCAGCCCAGTGCTGCATCCATCTTGGAGGCCCTCTTCAGATCCTCGGCCCCGGGCATGTCCACCTTCAGAGTGCTGTACAACCTGGAGGTACGCGCACACGTGAAAATACACACTGTTAAACGTAGCACATCATTTTCCAGTATATAACCGCTCTTCTCAAACCGAAAAGTTAAATTAGTTGGCTTAACTACTATGCACATTTGACTGTTTACCAACATTTCCCACCAACTCTATCGTAAAGTTTGCAGATGACGCTACTGTGGTAGGACTTATAATGGGCGGGGGCGAGTCTGCCTACAGACATGAAGTGCAGAATCTGTCTGAGTGGTGCTCTGCCAATAACCTCATCCTAAACACCACAAAAACAAAAGAACTCATAATACACTTAGATAGAAAATATAACACACACCCACAACCTCTCTTCATAAATGGTGAGCGTGTTGAGAGAGTTCATTCATTCAAATTCCTGGGCATCCATATCATGGACTGTTTCTCATGGTCAACTAACACCACAACAGTGGTAAAAAAAACACAGCAGCGCCTTCACTTCCTGAGGATACTCAGGAAAAATGACACGTATGTGAAGCTGCTGGTGTCCTTTTACAGATCCCCCTTTGAGAGCATCCTTTCATACTGCATCTCTGTGTGGTTTGCAGCGTGTTCCACTGCAGACAAAAAGGCTCTGCAGAGAATTATCAAGATTACAGAAAAAAATCATTGGTCGCCCCCTCCCTGTCAGATATTGCACTCAGCCGCACGGTCTCAAGAGCCAAGAACATCATCAAGGACAATACTCATCTTGGCCCCCACCTGTTTCAATTGTTACCCTCTGGTAGGCGTTATAGGTCTATACAATGCAGCACCACCAGATTTAAAAATAGGTTCTTCCCAAATGCAATAGTTTCCCTAAACAAATGTAATTAGACAAACCCAGTCACTCACTGTTAACTTCGATACTTGCACTTATCTGATCATTGCTCTACTGTTTTCATTCTGTTTTTATATGTCCTGTAAGGATTATTTATTGTATTTATTGTATGCACCCAGTGGAGTAGCGCTCCTAATTTCGCTGTAATGTAAAGTACAATGACAATAAAGGCTTTCAACTCAATTACTTTGACATTTGTTTTCCTCCCTCTTCTCTCTCTGCGTCAGGTGTTGAGTTCAAAGCTCATGCCAACGTCGGATGATGAGATGGCCAAAACCAGCAGCAAGTCTTTCTGTGAGAACTTCCTCAAAGCAGGAGGCCTCAGGTAACAGACCTGTTGGAGAAAAGTTCCCTCACTGTCTGGTGTTTGCTTTGTTTCACTGTGGCGCACGTCAGCAGATTTGTCAAGCTGCATTACATGATACCAGCACAAAGAGGCTTTTTAGTGTAAGCTTATATCAAAATTTTTATTTTTAGGTCTGACCGTAGTATTTCACTGTGTTTCCTCTGCAGTCTGGTGGTGAATGTTATGCAAAGAGATTCCATCCCCTCAGAGGTGGACTATGAGACGAGACAAGGAGTCTACTCTATCTGTCTTCAGTTGGCCAGGTGCAAAATGGCCACACACACACACACACATACACAGATGGATATTCGGGGCCCAAGTTAGACTTCATACTCAATTGTTTGTGTTTGCAGGTTTCTTCTGGTTGGCCAGAGCATGCCTGCAGCGCTGGATGATGATGTCATCAGGGATGGCGAGGCGCTGTCATCTCGTCCTTTTCGAAACGCCGGACGGGCGGGGCGTCAGCTGTCTCTTTGTGGAACTCCAGAGAAGTCCTCCTACAGACAGATGTCTCTCTCTGAGCGCTCCTCCATAAGAGTCGAGGAGATCATACCGGCTGCTCGCGTAGCTATTCAGGTAACACGCTTGTTTCCGTAACAACCCCACAGTTAATTCAGCACCCGGATTAATCTTTTAAGTGTAGGATTTTTTTCCAAGTACAATGTTTGCTCTGTCTGTTTTCTAGACCATGGAAGTGGGTGACTTTACTTCCACCGTGGCCTGTTTCATGCGTCTGACCTGGGCAGCTGCAGCCGGCCGATTGGATCTGGTTGGCAGCCCACAGCCAATCAGAGAGACCCACAGCTCCCTTCTGCCACAGGGAGTCCGCACCAGAGTTAGCAGTACAGGTGACACAAAAACACACTTTCAGTGTTATTTTAGGTCTCTTCTCATTCTCCACAAGGTGCTCAGACATAGTGCTGGTGACTACTTTGATGTCGATATTGCGAAGATATTGTAGGGTTGACAGTTGGTGCTTCAACAAAATATTTTCGCAATAAGATTTTAGATAAATTATTATCCATAATGTGGATATAAAGTGGGTGAAGGGAAATAATAGAACAGCTAGACCAGTCTGGTAAGTTCAGAAAAGTACAGTGTCAACTAGATGTTTACCGTCAGTAGGTGTGGTAACTATCCCGCACAACTTAATTCCTGATTTGCGTTTTCTTGCCAACAGCTCACGGTCAAAGCATTTCCAGTGCTACAAACAAAAGCCACAAAAATGAAAGTTAAACAAATGTCTTGCGTTTGTTTTGTTCACAGGAAGTAACTGCAGCTCCAGCAGCGAGGGGGAGACCACGCCAACAGCATTGCACGCAGGGATATGTGTGAGGCAGCAGTGTGTCTCTACTAAAGATACCATCATCGCCCGCGAGGCTCTGTCACTGTTGGTCACCTGTCTGCAGTTACGCTGTCAGCAGCTAAGTAAGACTCCTGCAGGAGTAAAACACACAACAAGCACACATACACACATTGCCATTAGTCCTCTATGCAGCGGAATGATGCTGCAGCATGTACATTTCATTTAGCCTTCTACAATGACACTAAATCCTGTGGTCGGTTTCTCTCTCCAGGTTCTTTTTACAACCTTCCCTCCGTCAGTGATTTCATCATTGACGTGCTGCTGGGATCTCCCAGCGGAGAGGTAAACGACACCCTTTCTTTTGTTCAATAGACTGCAGAGAATGAATGTAATCCTCAACATTGCAGTGTGTGTTTACACTTGTAGTCCCTGTCCCTTCCTATATCAGATCCGCCGTGTAGCTTGCGATCAGCTCTACACTCTGAGCCAGTCTGACACTTCAGCCTTTGCCGAAGTCCAGAAACCCAACTTGTTCCTCATCTCAGTCATTCTCGCTGCTCAGCTGCCATTATGGAGTCCTACGTCTATCATGAGAGGGGTCAACCAGAGGTACTTAAGCAAGAAACACACAGGATATGCATCCCTGAAATCTGCAGAGGTCTTGTGTTAATGTGTGGCTTTTCTTCTTAGGTTGCTGTCTCAATGCACAGAGTACTTTGACCTAAGATGTCAGCTTTTGGATGACCTAACAAGTAAATCATATCCCCTTACAGTCACTTTTATCAACACCTATATATGAAGTATTGTCCCAGATGTAAGAAGGTTATAGCCTCCTGTTTCAGCCAGTAAAGACCGGTGTGTCATAAAAATCTCTGTGCCTTGTATTCTCTCTCTCTCTGCCTTCTCCAGCGTCCGAGATGGAGGTGTTAAAAGTGAGTGCAGCCACTATGCTGGAGGACGAGATCTCTTGGCTTGACAACTTTGAGCCTAGTTGGAGCTCTGAGATGGAGACCAGCGAGGCGGACAACATCCTCCTGGCAGGACACCTCCGACTCATCAAGACCTTGCTCTCCCTCTGTGGTAACGAGAAGGAGCATCTCGGTAAGCACACGCAAGGATGTGCATATCTGCACCCACCGAACATGTTTTGGAAGTGAATGAAGTTGAGAACACTAATATGTAATGGGAGGATGTGTAACTCTTTTGTTCAGGGCCATCTCTGATCCAGCAGTTATTGGATGACTTCCTGTTTCGCGCCTCTCGCATCATCATCAACAGTTCAAACCCCACACCCTCGCCGGCCCCCAGCCACGACTTCCACCCAAAGTACGGCACGTTTAATCCTATCCATCAGTTACATTTAGTTTAATCCTATCCATCAGTTACATTTAGTTATTCTCCTGTGAACCGCTATGTTAATCTTTTGTGTGTGTGTGTGCATTTGTGTGTGGTCAGGTGCAGCACAGCCAGCAGCAGGCTGGCAGCCTATGAGGTTCTGGTGATGCTCACAGACAGCTCTCTCTCCAACCTCCGACTGATCACCAAAGAGCTGATGTCCATGCATCACCAGTCTGATCCTTCGCTCTGCAAGGAGTTTGATGTAAGGCACCAATTGATATAATATTTGTTGGTACACATGGTTGGAATAGAGTTTAGCTGTGAATCTAACTCTCTGTGTGTTTCTCTCAGTACCTACCCCCTGTCGAGAGCCGGTCAGTCTCAGGTTTTGTTGGGTTGAAGAACGGTGGAGCCACATGTTACATGAATGCTGTGTTTCAGCAGCTCTACATGCAGCCCGGCCTGCCAGAGGTAGACCTTGTGTTCTAATGTGCTGTTTACCTTCTGTACTCACCAGAGGGCATTTGCTCTTTGAGTCCAGACTGAGTTCCCCACAGTGAATCCACGTGTGTTTGGTTTAAAGGCTTTCCTGTCCATCGAGGACGACACCGATCAGCCAGAAGAGAGCGTCTTCTACCAGGTGCAGTCTTTGTTTGGCCACCTGATGGAGAGCAAACTGCAGTACTACATACCTGAGAACTTCTGGAAGGTAACTGACAGTTCAGTGTGCTCTGATTGTAATGCGCTTGACCTTTCACCTTCCTAGTGTGGCCATTGTTATTAGGATGCAAAGTAAGAATTTAATTTAATTACATGGTGACCCAAAAAAAAACAATGTCCATCATTTGTATCAAGCTACAAGTAAGTGTCTTTTTGAGAAAACTGAGCAGACTGTCGATGATTCCGTATGTTGTGCTGCACATTATGATGTCTACACTAGAGCTGTCAATCTTCCTCTATAATATTTTTTTTTTATATTTTATATACTATTTAATGCGATTTAATGCTCAAATGCAGCCTGTTATTAATATGTACTACACTACTCAGGCTTATTCATTGTCAATGCCACAATAAGCATGTGGTTGTTGTTACACGTTCTGTCCACTAGAGGGACCTCCAACATTAGCCTGGCCTTGAAGGGGACTTGGCATCATGGCACAGTGCATTTCTTGCACGCCGCTTTGTTTACAATCATTTCCCACCACGAGCACACAGCGACAAACACAAATCAACACAGAACTCTGTAATGAAACATGATCTAACAAGTGTAGTGAAGCAGCTCTGTTGTAAAGGCTAACGGTGCTCAGTTAGTACAATGACATCATGTTAGAAAGCACAGCAGGAGCTAAATGATGCTAACCGAAACATTTTGGCTCGGTGGATGGCAACTTTAAAGTCATGTAAAAACTATTTCCCGTCCTTCTTCTATTTTCCAGCAGCAGCCTGTCACTCCCCCTGTACTAACGGTACTCGGGTCGTAAACGTTAAACAAACACAGGCACAGGCTGTGCACCAAAATACAACAAACCACATTCCAACCAATCACCGACAAGATGGTTGGGGGAGGGGGTGGGGGTTAGTCATGACAGTTACAGAAACATGGGGGGAGGGGCGAGCTTGCTCTGTTTTGTTTGGTATTTACTTGGAACGTCAACAGAAGTGACGCCATGCAGGAACTCATAGTGCACCTTTAAGACCTCACAATGCCTTGTGTTTCTCACTCCTGCTAACTTAGTGTTAATCAGACGGTACATGACAAAAGCATTTCGTTTTCACATGCGGATAGGAAAGGCGAGAGAGAGATTAGCTAACGGTAGCCAACATACTCATTTAAAAAATCACAAATGAATAGTAATTACCGCATTCGATTAGTATTGATTTTTTTACTATTCGAAAAATTCATTCCAACAGCCCTAGTCTACACACATTGACAGCTGTAACGATCACTCTTTCATATATTTCTCTCTCTAAACGATTAGATTTACTTTATTGTCTTTTGCAGATCTTCAAGATGTGGAACAAGGAGTTGTATGTAAGAGAACAGCAGGATGCTTATGAGTTCTTCACCAGCCTGGTGGATCAGCTAGACGAACATCTCAAGGTAACACTTCCGCACTCCAGACCTTTTTATTATATTTTTTATTTTTTGAAACGCACTAGCTAAGTACTTATAATACCTAATTGGTTATGATGACATTATTAATGATGAGACTCCTTTCCACCAGAAAATGGGTCGAGAGCAGATCTTCAAAAACACATTTCAGGGAATCTTCTCCGACCAGAAGATTTGTAAAGACTGTCCTCACCGGTGAGCGAGAATGTTTTTTCTTTCTCAAACTTCTGTTTCATTCTGAGACACACATCAAAGGTGATGTTTGACCTTTGACCTTCTTACTATACAGGTACGAGCGTGAAGAAACATTCATGGCTTTGAACCTTGGAGTGACATCCTGTCAAAGCTTAGAGATCTCTTTGGACCAGTTTGTCAGAGGAGAGGTGCTAGAGGGCAGCAACGCCTACTACTGTGAGAAATGCAAGGAGAAGGTGTGTATTGTTCTCTGCGTGCTTTTGTTCTACTACACTGCTACCATGTGTACTGATGTGTCAATGTGTACATGTGTTCTTCTGCGCAGAGAACCACCGTGAAGAGAACCTGTATCAAATCCCTGCCCAGCGTTCTCTGTATTCACCTCATGCGCTTCGGCTTTGACTGGGAAAGCGGGCGCTCCATCAAATATGATGAACAGATTAGGGTACCAAGTATTTCTAATCCCAAATCTCTAGTCACTAAAATACACTTTTCTGATTTTCATAATCCCAGGAAATTTGAATATGATTAATGTGAATTCTGTCTTGTTGGTGCACAGTTCCCCTGGGTGTTGAACATGGAGCCCTACACTGTCTCTGGGATGGCTCGTCAAGACTGCAGCGGAGAGGGCAGCGAGGGGCGGGGCGACGGGACCTCGGGAGGATCGCCCAGGAAGAAAGTCACGATTTCGGAGAACTATGAGCTCGTGGGAGTTGTTGTCCACAGTGGTCAGGCACACGCTGGCCACTATTACTCTTTCATTAAAGATAGACGGTAAGAGACACTGTAGTGCCGAAGATCCTCCACCTCTCCCTCATTTAAAAAAAGGGGCCAATATTTTCTGAAAATCGAACACATTTCTTTTTTCATTTGCTGGTCAGAGTTATGTGCTGCAAAGTTTTCTGATGGTATTTTCCAGCTCCTGTTCTACTTTACATAAGAATCACATAACCAGTGATTAAGGGAGCACATTAAGCTGTTTGGTTTTGGTTTTAGTTTTCTAAGCAGATTTTAGAGGACCTCCTTGAGGCGCATGAATGCAGCATCAGACTTTGTGTGGGCTGTCTTGGTTTAGTTTGTAAGCATCTCCAGATGTCTGGCTCTGTAAGGCAAGATTGCTCACTGGAGAAGTGGAACATAAAGAGACCACAGGAGCTAATATTTGGCACCCTTCTCTCTCTCTCTAGCTTACTTGTTTGTTCCAATCCACTCTTAAGACTGCGACCGAGAAAGTTTGTTTTCAGGACGTAGATCACTTTCCAGACTTTAAGACACATTCTGGAGCCGCTTCAAAGTCTGTTATCATTTATGTCAGTAAGAGATCTGTGTGTGTCAGACAGGCTGGTTTGCGTGCAAGTGGACACCGCGTCCTGGTGGCAAACCTGTACTGCAGTATGTCGACCAGGTGTGCTATATGCTACAGTCCAGTGTGGTATGCACACATAGCCCTGCCATGCTTCACTGTAAACCATTTAGTAAAGCAGAAATGGCTAAATCTGTTGGGAGAAACTACCTTGTTTCTGCCCAGTCTGCAAACAGAGTCAGAACATTGGCTGCATGTTTTATTATGCATGCCTATTTGTTTTTGGTATTGTTGATTTATTATTCATTCAAGCGTGCGAGTTTCCAGTTCTGATTTAGCAGATTGTGATGAATCATAATCTAATCTGCCACTTTCCTTGCCCCCACCCTCCCTCCATCTTTATTTGTCCTTCTTTAAAGTGGTAGCGCTCGTGGACGTTGGTACAAGTTCAACGACAACGTGGTGGAGGAGTTTGATATGAACGACGAAACTTTGGAGTATGAATGCTTTGGGGGAGAGTACCGTCCCAAAGTTTACGACCAATGTAAGTAATGCATAAACTCTGACATTTATGTAACAAAGTGCATTAAATCACTAAACCTAAAGATCCCATTTAATGGGTTTAGTGTTTTTTTTATTTATTTTTTTTAACCTATATAAAAATGACGTCTGAAACATTCATGAATATTCAAATATTTTTCTGAAAGACACAAGATATATTTCACTGTCCATTGTCAGTGTATGTGTATGTATCTTTCCGCGTTATTATGAATCCCACTTGGTAGGTTTCTTGCCAAGAAGCATTTAAAGGTGCTGTAGGTAGGACTGTGAAGATCCAGGACTTAGCCAAAAAAATTTAACATCAACAACTTCTTAGTCCCTCCCCCCTTTCTGCTAAAGCCCAAAACTGTCTCTTGAGCCCCTCCCCCCACAAGGGAGAATGAATGCGTGTGCATGAGCAGTGATTGATACGCAGTTAGCCCCCCTCGTCCCCGTCCCTGATCCGGGCTTTTTTTTTTTTTTTTTTTTAATAACCTGCTTCATGTAGTTCTACTGGAACAAAGGGTCAGTTTCAGCAAATTTGACAGAAAGTTAGTTTTATAAGGCTTAACTACTGCAACTTTAAGCGCTAGGATTGGCCAGCCGTTCATCCTCCGGCGAGGTACCGGAAGTCGATTTGTTCAGGTCCTATCCCCTGATCAATGGGCTATTTTAACTAGTCAAGTTAATGCCTAACATCAACCAATAGGGGCTGCTACGCAGGGCGGGTCTTGCCAAGAAACCAAGTGGGATTCAACGCTTCCTTCCTTTCCATATTCTGTTTGTGTACTAATTTGTATTACTAGACCATGAACGGCTTTTAAATGAGTTGTGATGTCACACATTTCTCTTGTATGTACTGTACACGTGGTAAACTCCTATTAAAGGAGAGCACAGAGAAACATTCCTCCATCAGCCAAACATCCAACAAATAAGCAAAACACATGTTTGAATGAAGAGGGACTTGTGAAACTCAACTACTGCATGCGGCACCTTGGTAACCTTAATTTGTGTGTATGTGTGTGCAGCCAACCCATACCCTGATGTGCGGAGGAGGTACTGGAACGCCTACATGTTGTTCTATCAGAAGATCAGTGACCAGAACTCGCCCGTCCTGCCCAAAAAAAGTAGAGTCAGCATCATGCGGCAGGAGGCTGAGGACCTTACACTGTGAGTGATCCTCACCATATACTATACTCGCCTCATAAACATTCCCTTTGCGTCATTTATAATGTATCAGCCAATTTCCCTCAGCAGTCAGCAGAATAAAAGCACTGTAAGGCATCTATCTGCAATTGACAGCTCCTGTCTGATGTTGTTTTTTAGAACGGAGCAGAATACATACGGACAGAAGTCAGAACATTTTATGAAACATTTAGATGTAATTTATGTCTGCAGGAAATCAATTATTTATTTATACATTAACACTGTCACAACCAGCATTTAGGAACATCACCAGAAAACTTATTTTTCTAGGTCTGCCCCGTCCTCTCCTGATGTTTCGCCTCAGTCCTCTCCTCGCCCCCCCAGGGCCAACAACGACCGCCTCACCCTCCTCACCCGCCTGGTCCGCAAGGGAGAGAAGAAGGGCCTGTTTGTAGAGAAGATGCCAGCCAGCATCTATCAGGTAAAGCGGCATCGAAGAGTACCATGGAGGCCGTAGAGACCAAGAGATCTCTACACCAACCTAACATTTGTTCTGTAAGTCATCAGCTGGACCGTCCCGGTTCATCTGACCTCTCTCCATTTGTGTTTGTGCAGATGGTGAGGGATGAGAATCTCAAGTTCATGAGGAACAGAGACGTCTACAACAGCGACTACTTCAACTTCACCCTCTCCCTGGCTTCCGTCAATGCAGTATGTGCTTCTACTGTTTGTTTGGTTTTCTGATAGTTACATGATTGTTACAAAGTAGAGCTGCTGTTTACATTGTTCATACTCAAAAGAACTATTTTGTCCTCTTGTATTTAGTTTGTTGTATTTAGTTAGTTTGTTTCTCTTTGAGCATGTATGTAATGTTTCTTAGGTTCTTTTTTTCCCCAACATAAACGCTATATAAATGTTTTCTTAATCCACCTCTCACTAGGGTTGGGCGTCGTTTTGATTTTAACAATTCTTATTCCAATTCCGATTATTCCTTTCGATTCTGGTTCTTATCGGTTCTCGATTCTTTAAAGGGGTGGAGTTGAAACATGTCAGAGGCTTATTTCACAGACCGGTTTTTTTCAATGTAAAATAAAGCCACACTTTAGTAAGCGCCGCTTACTGTGCTCCATGGCTGCAACACAACAAGCGCCTGGAAGTACGGCGGCCGCTACGGAAACCAAAACTTGCGCGTGTTAAATTTGGAACCAGTGATCGTATTCGTACATCGTATTCCACTGGAATCGTAATTTTTCAAAACATTGAGTGTGGTGACATGTAATGAAAGCACCACAGTAGGACTACCAGGGAAATTGAATACACCATTTACTACAGCAATATCACTAAACTACACAATTGTTCATGGTGGAAACGTGAAGCCGCCAGCAGTCAGTGGTTTTCATGTTAGTGTTTGTGTGTGTTACAGACAAAGCTAAAGCATCCAGACTACCAGCCGATGGCCAAAGAGAGTCTTCAGCTGGCTGTTCACTTCCTCTTTCACACCTACCTGCACACCAAAAAGAAACTCCGGTATGTATACACACGCACCCACACATCCACACTTGTCTAGGGCTGGGTATCGTTTGAAAAATGTCGATACCAATACCGTGACTTCAATACCGGTTCTTAAACAATACTTTTTTCGATACCAATTTTATAAAACAAAAATAAATAACATTACACATTACAGCACTAGGCCTGTCGCGATAGTCAATAAATCGAGTTATCGCACGATAAAAAAAAATGAGCTCGATAATTTTTCCGGCCGCGATAATTTCCATTTGCATGCTTGTTTGTTTTCCTCGTCTCTCTCTACCAAAGAGACTGGAGGACCACTCTCGGTTCCTTAGCGTAACGAGGAGTGAACCCTCTTGTCAGTCGCATGGTCTTTGTGGGGGCGGGACTGCGGACAGAGAGACAGAGACAGACAAACGCTAGTTGAGAGTTGGAGCAGGGTTTCCCGCAGCACTTTGCAGTTAAGGCGCCGTCAAAAGAAAGTAGGCCTATATGAGCGATATCCACCGTGTTATTTGGCGTCTCGTTTCTCCCTTTCAATCCAAACCACACAGCTGACAACCTGCAGGTGGAGACTGTGGAGACGGGCTCGGACATACACGCCGCTGGTCAGTCTCGCAAGCGGTTTCAGGAAAGTGGCTGCATGTTTCCGACAATGCACAGAACATTAACGGTACAAGCCTACAACTGTCCGCGGACACGGAGTGTGGAAAGTATGTCAGAGTTGCACCTGTTCCACAACAACTGTACATCAGCGTGAAAGACGACATACTAAAGGAGATCAAAGACATGTTCTGGATATTTAAAATGTCTTCCAGTTCCTGTGTTAAATATTATTTAGAAATAAAAGTGTATTGATCTTTGAAAAGGTGTACCTGTATTATTATGCCATTATCATTATATTAGATGCAAATGGTCTCTCGATGACAATATTATCGTTTATCGCAATAATTTCTGGGACAATTTATCGTCCAGCAAAATTTGTTATCGTGACAGGCCTATACAGCACAAATCTTTGTAGTCATTTTTCAGCTCTTACTACGTGAGCCCGTCTCTGTGCATGATGTAGAGTTTTTCCTGCGTGACTCTACGACGTGTAACGTTAGACAGCCAATCAGCAGCAGCATTAGATCATGGTAGAGGCATGCTGCATGCTTTTCACAAAAAGGCAGAAGAATTATGACCAAAAACGTCATAAAAAATCAAGCCCAGGCACTCAAGGTTGGTTACAAAAAGTGATAAAAGGCCTTTTTATAAGTAGGGCAAGACATAAAAAATATATCCACGCATGTTGGCTTGAGCCTTCCTCAGGATGCTCATGCTGCATCCTTATTGGCTCACTGACGCTGATGAGATTTACTCCTTAGGTATTGAAATTGGCTGTCGACTGATGAGGCATTTTTCGATAATCTGTACTTTAGAGGCATTTCGGTCGGTGCCTAAAAAGTTTTGAATTCAGTACCCAGTCCTACACCTGTCAATAGTAAACATCACTTATAAGCAGAAATGTAGTGCGTGTATTACATCTGTATCTCCTGCAGGGTGGACACCGAGGAGTGGATGGCGACAGTGGACGTGTTGCTGTCTAAGAGCAGCGAAGCGTGCCAGTGGATGGTGCAGTACCTGGTTGGACCAGAGGGACGAGAGATCACCAGGTCAGTGCTTGCTGGTTATGTTGTCATATGTGCAATACATTTATGTTTACATATGTGATGCATACTGTGTCATCACAAGAAAAGGGTTTGTAGTAGGCCTGGGCGAAAAATCGATTAAATGAATTAATTTGAATTTTTTGTTGCGGGCGATAAATAAAGTAAATCGAGTTTTTGTGTAATGGCGCATTTTTGGCTCCCCGGAGCTTCCGTAGCGTTAGTTTCACATAGCAGTATGGCAAGCGACAACCACAACATCATAGCACACACGAAACAGCAACAGCAAGTGACAACATGGCTACCGGTGAGAGTGGGAAGTTTGTTCCCAAGAAAGGAATAAAATCATCTGTTGTGAGACACAAACAACATGGCAGCGACAGGGACTAACATTAATTATTTTCTTAACCAGTCGTTTCATTACTTACTTCCGTAATCTCCGCCGAAATGACCGGCAGCTCGCGGTGCACTGTCCCCGGCTGACAGTCACCTATTCTGGGATAACTGAACAACCAGCTACAGCTGACCTGAAGGAGCACCATGCGGGGCACCAGAGGCGGTGTTGAGGAACTCTGTTGCGGCTCAACACATCTACTAAACGCCGCTGATACGACCGAGCTGTGACGGAGGTCTGTAGCGGCTTAAACAGCTAGCAATCAACGCCCCCTTGCACGGAGCCGGCCGACGCGTTTGTTTTGTCGCTACGAAGGAGCTTGCTACAGGTATGCTACATTCAAGAGACCATGGGATGTTAACGTACGTTACTCAGCAACAGGTGAAAATAGGGGCAATATTGCGCAATAACGTTAAAATGATTTGAACTTTTAGCGAGGAACGAGAAGTGAATTACTTGTAGGCCTATGTGTGAAAACAGCTTTATCTCACGCATCTGTTTTGTTGTTGTTGAATATATAGTCCCCCCTCCCCCCCAAAAAAACAAAAACAAAACTGGTAGGGAAAACACTCAAACCAATTTATATTTCCACAAAATTGGCATGAATAAACATAATGGTATACATGCCCCATGTGTGTGTGTGTGTGTGTGTGTGTGTGTGTGTGTGTGTGTGTGTGCGTGTATGAGTCAAAACAAAATAAAACTTGTTTTGAACAATTTCTTTGTCATCTGCAGATTGATTTTAAGTAGAGGGAGAAAAAAATGTATTTAAATCTTAAATCAGATTTTTTTTTTTTTTAATCGAGGATTTTATTTTTAGGCCATATCGCCCAGCCCTCGTTTGTAGAATAGACAATTTTGTCGTGCAAAATTACAGAAAGAAATTACTTTTAAAAATGCCTACATTTGTAATTACTTAAGCTAATTACAACAGATTAACATAACTTTCATTGTATTTGTTTGGTTGCCAGTTTTTAGTGAAAAGGGTACATAAAAAGGTCTCCAAAAATCTTAAGCCTCACGAACATTTGTCAGACATGTATAGATGTGTATAAGTGACTGTATTTGAGCTCTGCAGCCAAAATGACACATTTTGAAGCAATGGCGACCCATTTTTTAGACCCTTTTTAGGGGGGCTCAATCTCAGCCCCCTTAAAAATTATATTAATAATTAAAAAAAATCTAATTTTAGTGCTTCAAGTGAGAGTTTGGGAACAATTACAGGTTCAAATAAACAGGTTTAATATCCTGTGTCTCTGTCGCCAATGCTATGCACCTGTCACCCAGTCAAGGACATTTTTATTTTTTATTTATTTATTGTTTACACCTCATTATCATTTCATTTGAGTCCGGTAGTCCATAAAGGGACTTTCGTAGTTTTTTTCATATGTTCAATAGTTTGCATTTATCCTCTGTTATAACACTTTTGCAAGGCACTGTATCTATGTCACAGATAACGCTGATCCTAGAATCGCCCCTGTATTGAAGTGTACTCAGTTCTGCATTTCTGCTGCTTTTACTATTCTGCTAAAATACAACAAATTGCTTGTTGAATTTAAAACAAATGAAAGGAAATCATTTCCAACATTCATTAATTGAACAATTTGAACATTGAATTGAAAATTAAAAAAAAGAATGACTTGCTTCTTAAAGTGCAGTTTTCTACTGTGATTTTGTTTCAACTAACACAAAAAATCTCTTTTGCGATATGTTGCAGCCTTTCGCGATGTGCGTATTGCGCCAGTTGATATCGCAACCACGATAAAAACGATACTAGCTTATATATACTGTATGTTTTGTAGGGTTGTTTTTATTGATTTATTGCAGGGCCTTGGCCTGGGTTTAACTACTGCAGCAGTTTTGTAGCTGTCCTAGTGATATGCGATGCTACAGACGGAGCAGCTCACAGCGTTGCTCCCTTATTCTAATCAATGCCCGTTGAACTCTCTGACCTCGGTCACATTATTCTACCCTGGTAATGCTGCTGCAGCCTCTAAAGCTTCACTGTCTCTCTCTATCTCACTCTCTACACATCCCTACATACTTTATATATAACTGTCCCTTAGATCTCTATACTATGTTGTAATCACACACACACAGACACACACCACATCTGAGCCTCAGGAGTGCCCTTGAACAAGCTTTAATTGCATCTGCTCTGACAGCGGGGGTATTGGAAAACACCTGTGTGCGTGTTGCTCACTGACTGGATGCTGACTGGCTGAGAAAGCAGGTCACTGTTAGCTTAATAAACATTAAGAGTCAGGATAGTTTTCAGAGAGTGAGAGTGAGAGTGAGAGTGAGAGTGTGTGTTTTGGAAAAAGATGTTGTCTTAAGACAGTCTGGCGAGGTCGGTGACCTGAGTCTGTTTGGTGTGTTCCGTGCCATCGTCAGTCGGAGGAGCCGTCGGCTTTAATTTGGGAGGTGTCGTATGTGGCTAGTGGGAGGGGAGGGGGGGGTTTGTGCTTTGACACTTTGAAAAAAAAAAAGGAAAATATGCATTGTATGAGCATTTCTGAGTTTGTGATTGAACTTCAATAAAAATATCAGAGATAATTTGGGCCGGTTTAACTTGTTGAATCAGCCAGTGGGCAGTCGGACTCAATGACCAATCTGATTGATGGAGAGCTAGCCCTTGACTAGCGAATCAGTGCACTTATGTTAAAACCCTTACCGGAAATTACAAGCGGGATGAGCATGACAAACGGCTCTCAAAAGCTGACAAATCTGACCTTTGTCGATCTGAAATGAAGACAATTCAGCAACTGCACGGCCTATTTCTCACTTAAAATGTTTTCAGAAACACGTTTCGGTGAACTATCTTCATAAAATACGAGATCGTATTCCGAACGAGCCGCCGGCTTATTATGGTCGGCTTTGAAATTCGGGAGCAGCCAGACCCACGCGACGCGTTCGTCATTTCATTTCGGTTTTTTGGGCGACAATACAGATTAGCGCCGCCTGCTGTTATGGAGACGTATTACCTCTCGCGGACGCGCAGAACGTAGGCTCAAGTCAGCGTCGCTTCGGTGTGTTCCGAGGAACTTTTTGGACCGACGGGAGCCGAATAATCAGTCCGACTGGCTTTTCTGCCGACGGTCAGCCGTCGGGTTGGTGTGTCAGGGCCTTTACACTACTCTGTGTTTATGATATGGCTGTCAAACATGATTGGTTATCGCACATCAGACGTTTGGTGAACAGTACACCCCGGCCTCCTTTACATACCATATGGCCATTCCCACAGAGAGGAGATACAGAGTCCCACTCAGCTGTGTGTCCTGTTTGTCAGCCTTATTCTCTCTCAAACGGATGTTTATACATCATTGTCACATGTTTTTATTCCTTTGATTGTGCCCATCATTTACAACACTGATATTGATGATCATTGTATCTCCTCCTCAGGGTTTGTCTGTTAGAGTGCAGTGTAAGGGAGGTGAGGGTGGTGGTCGCATCCATCCTTGAAAAGACTCTGGAGAGCGCGCTTCACTTTGGAGACCCGGGACTGGACAACCTGACCGACACTATGCTTTCCTTATTGGACAAAGATGTTCCGGAGAACGTGAAAAACTGCGCGCAGTACTTCGGCCTCTTCAGTAACTTCGCTCAGAGGGTAATAAACCATCAACAAATGAGTAGATTCAGCCGTTTCTGCGAACTTTTAATGTTCAAAGTACAACGTTAAGTTAAATGACAATGGGTTTTGTCTTTCTGTTCTCTCTCTCTCTCAGGGATGCGGTCCTTGTCAGCTGTTGTTGAAACACTCAGCTTATCGCCGGATGCTCATCTTCCTGTTGGGACCCAATAGGCAAAACAACCAGGTGCAGTAGAACTACGCGATATACAGAGTGTAGTAGTACTTTTTGATCCAAGACACATTACTTTCACTTTCACCCCTGCACTTTTCCGCTCAGTATTTTCTTTTTCTTTTTCTTCTCCCTTTGCACGTATTGTACGTCACTAAGGAAAAAAGCGTCCACTAAATGTGTAAAGTGTAGAAACAAAAATTGAATTGTTTAATTAATTATTTTGAGCAATGTTAAATATGGTGTGCATTTAGAAGTAGCAACATGTTGATTTAAGATGCAAGAATGGAAATTAAATAGCATTTATGATCCACAACTGTACTGAGTGCAGTGTATTCCAATTGTTTTTCTCTCCTTGTGTCTCCACAGAACCGCCGGTGGAGTCCAGCGCAGGCTCGGGAGTTCCTTCACCTCCACAACACTCTGGCCCTCATGACGCTACACTCTGACCTCAACGCCCAGCGGACACAGGGTGAGACACTCAAACCAAATCTTGGAGGCTTGATGTTTTTGTACAATCCATCTCTCCGTCTGATCCTCTGATTTCTCACCCGCGTAGCTCCAGGAGGGTTTAAACTGCGCGTGAGTTGCGTCCCGGCCTCCACTAAGCTCCTCGCCCTCCACGCAGACATCCTGGCCTCGCTCTTCACTCCAGAGGGACAGCCTTACCTTCAAGAGGTAACGTACACACCGGCAACTCAGAGTCTTAAACCTTTTTCCGACTTGATTGTGTTTTTGCCTGTCTTCGATTCATACAGGGAAGTAAAAGAATCGCACAATCCATACGGGGTCATGGCCTAAACTGCATAATAAATGTGGAAAAGGCTCTTTGACGGATGTTTTTAATGGTGGACATTTACAGGTGATGTTTGCCATGCGCGAGTTGTCCGGTCCCCTGTCCCTCCTGATAGAGATGGTGACCTACACCGCCTACTGTAACGAGCCCTTCTCTCTGGGCGTGCTGCAGTTGCTCAAGGTAAAAGAAAAAAGAAGCTTCAGAAAAAACCTGAGAGATACGTAGTCAGAGCTGACAGACATTTATTCATGTAGTCAATGTCTATGATGAGTATTCTTTGTTTTAAAGTCTTCTGAATACTTTGTGTCTCACAGACACAGCTGGAGACTGCTCCCCCTCATGAACTGAAGAACATTTTTCAGATGCTGCAGGAGCTTCTAGTGAGTGACAGTCATCCGTTAACTCTGTGGCCCTTCACCTTTTGATCCATCACTTTGTAAGAGAATTGAATTGCTATTGCGACCAGCTTTGCTAACATCAGTTACATCTTTTACATCAGGTAATGGAAGAACCTCTGCAAACCCAGAGACTCAAGTATGCCTTTGAGTCAGAGAAAGGCCTTTTAGGTATGTCTTTGTACTTTTGTTATTGTTTTGTGGACTGAAACCACAGAGCAAAACCGTCTTGGACAGTTATCTACAATATAGTAATATTTTTCTTATCAAGATTGTTGGTAAACTGCCATGCCACATGGCAACATCATCAGTTTTTGTGTGTGTATTGAATGGATTTATTGAATGTATAAAAACCTAACTGAGTTTCTTCTCAGCTTTGATGCACCAGAGCAACAACGTGGACAGCAGACGCTGCTACCAGTGTGTGAAGTTCCTGGTCACATTAGCCCAGAAGTGAGTTCATCTAAGGGTCAAAAGTTAAGAGTTGTCCAGTAGTAGTACTTGTCTTAGATATGCTTTATTGTGAGGGATACTTTCATGATTTATTTTTTTAAATTAACCGGGCGACATAATTCTGAGCCTTCCTTTTATCTGTCCCACCAGGTGTGCTCCTGCCAAGGATTACTTCAAGGACTTGTCTGGTCACTGGAGCTGGGCTGTACAGTGGCTGCAAAAAAAGGCAAGCTTCTGAATTGCTGTGTCACCACATTAATCAGAGAACTATGTTTAGTGTTTTTTTTGTTGTATTTTTAGGCATTTTTTGACAGGAAACGAGGGGAGAACAAGAGAGATCGGAGATGACATGCAACAAAGGGCCTTAAACATGTACACCAGTGGTTCCTTAATTCCAACCCTTTATATCTGACATAACTATTTACACATGACTTTTAGCTTACTATGTTAACCGTTTATACGTGACTGTTTCAACTTCTCTGCTCACCTGCTAACTAGATATCATGCAGTCGTAGTCACAGGTGCCCTCTGGGGTATAACTACCCCTGATTGCCACCAGGACACCCCAGAGAAATGCATTTCATACACTGTGATTAGATAAGTTTTAATTAACCTGTATGCTCATACACGCCAACTTTCTTAAGCCAAGTGGCGTGTTATCTGTATGCATTTTGAGCGCCGGGTTGGGTTTAGGAAAAGAAGAAAGCGACTGTTGAGTTTAGGAAACGTGACACGCAGGACACGAAGGAAACGCTCTCCTGGGTGAAAGTCACACGCAATCGCAAGGTAATGTAAGTCAATGGAGGCCAAACGGCATTGATGAACACACAAAAAAGCGAGTATGCGTCTTGATAACACGCCAAAAATGGCATATGAATTGGCGTGTCGAACATACGCCACTTCGTGAGATAAGTCTGGTACTGTATGCTCATTGTTTTTGCATCATGTTTTCTCTGCCCTCAGATGACTGAACATTACTGGACTCCACAGAGCAACGTCTCCAATGAGACATCCACCAACAAAACCTTCCAGCGTACTATCTCTGCGCAGGTGCGCGCACACACACACACACACACACACACACACACACACACACACACACCCTCTGACCCCCCCTCTGGTTTCTCCACCACCACTACACAAACACACACGCTGTCACTTGTACTTGATGTTCTCTTCTGCTCTGGACCTGGCTCACTGTTTCACTGTGTGCGTATCAAACTCTGCAGGATACCTTGGCCTACGCCACAGCGCTGTTAAACGAGAAGGAGCAGTCTGGCAGCAGCAACGGCTCTGATGGCAGCCCAGCAAATGAAAACGCCGACCGCAGCCTCCGACAGGTAGCCCTCAGCACAGCGGGCTTCTTACATGACTCATCGCGTTGCAGCGGCTCCTGCTCGGTTCACGCAGCCAAAAAGAGAAGAATGGAACAGAAAATGGAACATCTCGCCAGCTTCTGTCAAAAGCTGAAAAGGCCGTTTGTTACCTCCCACGGTTGTTATTAGCGGTGGATTTGAAAACTGCTCCATTCTTCTCTTGACTCCTGCTGTGCCTGACAGGAGGCCCACACAACACAAGACTGTCAGACTTGTTCTGGCACAGGCACGAATACTCCAGATAATAGAAGTCGTAATCCCACTGTCACTGCTTAGCACAGAGATATATGTGTTCCTTTTCCTCCCAACAACACCACATTCCTTAGTTCTCATGTTCATAATAATAATAATTCTTATTATTTGTCTCTCTCCCAGGGGTCGGAGTCTCCCATGATGCTCGGGGACTCGAAGAGCGATCTGGAAGATGTAGACCCCTAGCCCCTCCAACCAGCAGGATCCCTCCGAAGGAGAGGCCGCACAGCTCCGGGCAGCCAATTGAAAGGGCTGCACTTTGCCTCTGATTGGTGAGGACATTTAGGACTCCACAACAAGCCAATCGGAAAACGTGTTCTCTTGGTCGCTACGGCAACGGAGGAGCTATGACTAAATCATAAATTACTTCCTTTCAAAGCAGCCGAGGCGATGATGGAGATGCATTATCATTAAGGGCAGCAGAGTTGATTACGTTGGGAAGTAGAACAACCTTCCTCAGTCACGGATGACTTCAGTTTATCCTTTTATTCATTCATTCACTCAGAATGACAGCAAGGTGGAGGATGGGTTTGGGTTGTGTTTTAACAATTTTCTGCTCATATTTGCCAATGTATCTACATAAGACATATTCATATTGTAAAGATGTGTTCCATAGATGTACTTTCCAGTGTAAGATAATATTTTAAAGTCTCCTGTGCTCCACAGCCTTGCAAAATGCGAGAGGTCACGTTAGCTGCTCTAGAGGAATTTACAGACTCGTGTGCACTTGTACAGGAACACCCCCACACACGAGCACTTGGGAGGGGTGGGGTTAAGTATGCACTTTATAGTCCAGCCCAGTCTATTGTGACGTACAGCAGCACTGGTCAGTTCCTCTAGAGCCTCCTCGCGACCGTGACCTCTCCTTCTTTTGCTTTTAACAACTTCTATTTTCAGTGCCACATATGCAGACACATGGAAGCCCTTATTGCAAGCCACTCTGCCTGTGACTTGACCCTTCACCCTGGTGACCACAGTGTAGCCATGGGGACGCGGCACAGGGCGGGCCCTGTCCCATAAACGGGACAAGTCCCGACCCTCGGCAACTCTGAAACAGGCAGCGCCGTGGCCAGCACTCTCCCTCTACTCTAGTCTTCTTGCCGTCAGGCAGCCGCATGTGCTGGATTTTTATTCTTTTCATCGCTGTGTTTTATTTCCGTTGCCACTTTGCTTTGACTCTGGATGAATTGAATATTGGAGAGGATGTTTAGGGACTCAAGCCTTATGCAAGTCAAGCCGATCTGGAAGTGCACAGATCAATCGTGGTGGGCCATCAGTGCCGACTGAGGGGGGGAGCTCAGGAGCATGTTTTATTTTTAGGTGCCAAGGTTACATACACACACACATGCACACACACACACACACAAATAACACAGATACTAGAACTTGTGAAAACCATGCAAGCGTGTGTCACTCATTCACTTCGCTCACAAACGCAAAGAACAGGTCCTCCTCGCCTCACTGTTACCTCTGCTTTATCAGGTTTGATTTTATTTTATTTTTTTCTTTCAATGGAGTTTTCTTTTTGCTTTGCCTTTTCGCTTTTGTGTACCTTTGGAAACACACACAGAGGAGCTGAACCCAAATGTAGCTCCGCTTTCACACAAGAACAGCGCCCGTGTTTCCATCGTCCCCACCCCCCAATCATCGGGAGACTTGAAGTGCCTTAACCTCCCGATCTCTCCCCCGGCCCGCCTCCGATACCGCGACGCCACGTCTCGCGTAGGTTAACGTCCGCTCCGCCTGTCCTGACCGTGACACCGAACCAGTGTCTCCTGTGGTCAAATAAGTTTTTCGCTGTAGGAGTGCAACTACAGCTTCTTCATCCCCACTAGACCCACAATAATTACAGGGGCATTTTCCTCTGTGTGTTGTGACAAAGGATTGTAGGAATGTAACTGTTGGTTGTTGATTCTGTGTGTGTGTTTGGGGGAGGGGGTGGGGTGTACGTTTTACCCTAATAAAACAGGGTTTTACTGTAGGTGACAGGACAGGGTTTTTGGGTGATGGTTAAAATGCTGCTTCTTTTCACTCTGCGCTCAAGCAGAGCCAATTTGTAGATACTGAGTTATGCTAAATAGTTTTAAGGAAGCCACACTTTTCACGCAATGTTCTGAAGACATGAGCCTAAACTAGCTTAGCAGATTAGCTCTCAGCTTTAACAGGTCAATGTTTACAGTGTGAAAACCCTATCAAGCAATCATGCAAAAATAGTTTTCTGTTGGGAGTCGTCACGCGATCAATCCACTGAGGCTCCTCTGCATCCTCAAAGCCTGAGAAGGGCCCTTCCGACCCCTCTCCCCACCCCACCCCACCCAGCCCATGTCCCTCTCTATCTCACTAGATGTGAATGTCACGTCGTGCTCTCCGGCACGTTTGCATGTGTGGCAGTAAGTGGTGGTCAAGTTAGTCTTTTCTGTGTGACAGAGGGGGGGGTAAAAAAAACAGCCCCGTGTTGTTTGCTGTGTAATTAATTTCATTGGCGCTCACGGTCACAAACATAGGTCCCTCTCTGTGGCTGGTTCTGATGGAGCTGCATGCAGTCTGTGCCAAGTGATACATGGCCATGGCAACATGAGTCGCACTCAGCCAAGAGTCTCTCCTATCGTAGGTTTGCCCCCACTGCTATATCGCCATAAAAAAATTATTTTGTTTTAATCCTGGGATGCAGGGAGGGATGGGTAAGTGCGTGGGTAGGGATTGGCATCTGTACGGGTTTTTACTGTCATTCAATTTTGAAAATTCACTTCTGCCATCGCAAGATTTTGTAATGCATGTTAAAACTCCGTTTTAATTTGTACATCAGAGTTTGATTAAAAGGAAATTTGATATAAAATAAACTGGAATGCACAACCTTTTGTAAACTTTTTATCTATGTTTGCACATTGTCACCTTACAAAATGTTGGTGCATCTTCATTGAGATTTTCTTTTTATATGTTGATTCATGCAGGATTTCTTCTTAACTCATCTGATCTGATCCTGCAGACAATGAATATGCCTTTTTTTTTTTTTTAATTGAAGCCATTTTGACAAGTCGCAGTAGGAAAAGCGTAGGTGTAAATAATCAAATGAATGCTGAATAATAAAGAATTAATTCCATTTAGTTGATTCCGTTTTGGGGTCCTGGTCTTTTAGATGCTGGCTCACTGTCATACTCTCACTGGGACAATGGATTAGGAGAGAGCCGTCGTTATTAAAGGGATAGTTCAGATTTTTTTTTTTAAAGTGGGGTTATATGAGGTACTTATCCGTAACGTATCCATCAGTGTATTACCAACAGTAGATGGCGGTCGACATAATCGTGATATAACACTGTTCTATTGTAGTTTTATTTTTATTTTTTGCTGCTTTTAAATGTAAATGTATCCCTGTACGGTGTCCTTGAGTGCAGTGAAAGGCGCCTTTTAAATAAAATGTATTATAACTATGACATGACCCTGTCATGAACGTGTCATAAACATTATAAACAAGTCATAAACGTTTATGACTTCTGTCATTAAGTGTCTTTTGGTTTTCGTCATGACAAGTGGACATAGTTTGGGTTGTCTTGATTATGACAGCTTGACATTAATCAAAGTGACATTACCAGAAGTTGTCTTTGTCATGACAAGTTGACATAAAATTAGTTTGGGATGTCTTTGTAATGACAATTTGATATAATGTCATCCTGTTTACTGTCAAGTTGTCTTAATAAGGACACTCCAAAGAAATTTAATGTCAAGTTGTCATGACAAAGACATCCTGTGGTAATGTCATCCTGGTTAATGTCAAGTTGTCATTACTAAGACATCCCAAACAAATGTAATGTCAACTTGTCGTGACAAAAAACGATTTAATTAATGACCGAAGTCCTAAACTTTTGACTTCTTTATGACACATTCATGACAGTGTCATGTCACAATTATGTCGATACCTTCAAGTAAAGTGTTACCAAACTAACCGACCGAGGCAGCGATAGACAAGCCTCTCCCCTGTTCTGCAAGGTAAAATGACTTTGAGGAGAGCATAGATAACTGGTTCAGTTCACCCCGCGTGAACCTAAACAGGGCAGTTTAACAGCAAGGCAAATATTCTGAATATAATGTACACTTAAAATTATATTGATTTGTGGTTTTCGGTGGATAATACATATATTTAAGTTTGTGTTTCAGTGTGTTTAGCTGCTTGGTCCCATCCACGGCAGTACATTGCGTGGCTTTCCTTGCCGGTCCTCCTCCCTGGCTTCTCCAAACTGGGGGCGGGCCAAGCGCCATCTATTGGAGGTAATACACTGACTGGATAAGTACCTCATACAACCCCACTTCAGAAAATCCTAATTATCCCTGTAATTCTATTAGTAACACCTGTGCTTTTCCTACTATGATAAGTCCAAATGACTGAGAATGGGTAATCAGGTGAGCTCCACTTATTAATTCACTTATAACCCCAGCCTCATTTTAATTGGCTTATGATCCCTGCTGAGAATAATAATCCATTCACTGATAAAACAACTGCCATTTAGAGTTGTATCAATTTAGCAGTAATGGTATCGGATTTCCTGTGCCAATCAAACTTCAGTCCACTCATCAATGCACCGCAGCTGGCAGTGTGGTGCTCTCCAGACTGAAGGCTATCTGTTTGAATCAGTAACATCAATAAGGATTAAAGTCCTGTGAGTGTCTTTGGTTTAAATGGCATTCTGTTTTTCACTCCATTTTTTTAATTTAATTTACTGTCACATAAATGCAGTTGAATGCTCAGGACAGACAGATGTGTTTTTATTCAAGCATAAAGTGTCATAAAGTCAGCTATTTAACCTGTTTTGTGTCAGCCACTGTTCCAGACTAAATGCAAAAACAAAGTGAACAGAAGAAGAAGATCAGGCTGATTATCCCAGCAGTGCTGCTGCCTGGTTCTTCACCTCAGTCAGACCTGAAATCCTCTCCTCTGCCACACTCCCAAAAACGTGTGTGGGGTCTGATGGGTGTTTAAGATGTGATTTGACTGAACCGCTAACTGTCCTGTGTGTCGACTACCTTTTACACAAATTCTGACATGATAATAGGAAAATTACATGTAAATAATAAAATTAATTATGACTGAATTCCATTTAGTTGCTTCAGTTTCAGGGTCCTGGTATTGTACATACAGTATTGGCTCGCCATCATGGCTTAGTGGGATTCTTGAATGTAACGGAGCCGTTGTTAATGTTACAATCTTGAAGATCTCCGTTTTCCCAGTTCCAAAAATCCAAACAGTGGCACCGTCAGTTGGAAACAGGACCGGAAAAAGCGGTACACCGTGTCACTGCCCGATCCGGAACCCGATTTTTTTTCTACAAGTGCAAAGATGGTTGAGGTTAAGCTTTGACTTTGAATGGTGAGGGTCAGGATAGTCTCACATTGCCAGACCTTCCTCCACAGTGCTGCAGAGGAGGATCTGGCTAGTCCACACAGCATTCCGGGATGGGAGAAAAACGTTTATTGGCATTTCAATCCTCTTGGGCGGCGCTAAGCTCTGGACGGAGCCCCGGTGCCTCTGCAAAATAGCCTCGGGAAGGAACTTGTTTTGGTGGAACGTGTGTACGTTCAAAAGTAGTTTTAGTCGTGCAACAGAAAACTCAGATTGGACAGATAGTCTAGCTAGCTGTCTGGATTTACCCTGCAGAGATCTGAGAAGCAGTTAACCAGAGTCCTCACAAATCCACCGGAGGTTAGAAGGCTAACACAAAGAAAGAGGAAGGTAACGGACATCAGGCGGAACTTCTGGCAGCACCGGAACAATACCGTAAATGAAACGTCGTCGATATAGACTAGGGTCAGCATAGCCCATTGCTTGGGATAGGACCTGATCAAATTGGGTTTCCAGTACAGATCGGGTAGTGACACACAAGTGAGTAAAAGGGCGAGTCTGTTGCATTAGCCCCGCTTAGCCTCTCTGCTGGACCAGCTACTACTAAGGGATGGAAAACATGTCACTGTGCGCCGCTTGTGATTTTTCCCGGGAATGTCGCCACGGACGCCCAGTTTGTAATAATGCAAATGCAACTTTCATCAGCGGGCCATAGGATCGGTCGCCATTGGATTACCTCATTCGTCGATAGATAGTGACTTAACAGACATTTATCTAAATGAAAATCCTCAAGATGTCAACGTCTGCTGTCAAAAAGGCTGATTATTTGGATACCCTTTGGTTAGGAACTGTTTATTTACTTCATTAAGTCATTTACCCATTCCACGGGACTGCCTGAAGTCTCAAAAAACAAAATGGGCCTCGTTCTCCTTTTTTTTTAAACACAAAAATGATGTACGTTAAGGCTCTATTTATCATAATTGTTTTTTGAAAGGTAAAAAAATATTTGGTTACATTTTACAAACTATATGGTTTTAAAATAGCTAACAAGACAGAAGCCTACTAGATAAGGCAACATAAGTCTGAGAAATTAATACAAATGTGTGCTGGATCATATTTTGACCTAATCCTAAAACTGAAACACACAAACGGCATTACAGAAGTGCATACAGTCACTGATTACTGACAAAGATGACAACATTAGAGACATCTGCATTAGAGAAAAAAAAATCAAAGCTGTTTTTAAGGTGTTGGACATCAAAGTTGTGTGAGACCCGATCACTGAGTCGTAGCGGGCTGGTCCGGTGGTGGTCGGACGCGACAGCAGACAGCGATTCCGGCTGCCCCATCGGCTCCCGTGGCACTGCGGACGTGGCAACTGTTGCCCTTAGCGACTGACCACGAGATGACAGAGCCCTGAGAGATGGCGCTACAGTCTGTCAGAGTCCAGCCAGAGGGACAGGACACCTGGAGCTGCAACACAACAAGCAGCAACACAGGTAAAAGGCCTGAGGGGGAAAAGTTTAGGATGTGATCATCGAAGATGTTTCTATCTGTTGAAAATGTTTACCTGATCTTTATCAGCTGATGTGTTTTCCAACAGGTGGCACTCCAGAGATGGAGCGTGGCAGCACACGGCATGAGATGACACCCCCCCGTCTTTTACAACACAGCGCTTCCGATGCCCGTGATGGGGGCGCGAGCCAGACGAGATCTCAGCAGCGGACCGAGACGTACAGCCTAGAGAGACACAAGCCACATGCTTAAAGGTGCTCTAAGCGATGTCACACGTTTTTTTAGGCTATAACTAGGGCTATGCAATTAATCAAAATGTAATCGTTATTATGATTTCGGCTCCCACTGATCACAAAAACGGAATAATCGAGAAAAACAATTATTTAGCTCGTTACGGTTTGCAAGTAAAATCTTATTTTCTCTTGTGTTCTGAGTGAAAAAAATAAAGTTTAAATTAGGAAAAGTATTAAGGCAAATTATACAGTTGTTTTTTTACTGTTGATTTATTAAACCTTTTCCACTGTTTTTTAAGTTCAATAATTGCAACATCTTTCCAGAAATCAACGAGTAATCATGTTAAAGGTCCAGTGTGTAACGTGTTTAGTAAAATCTGTGTTGCCCGTTCACAAACTTGTCCTTTTTCATGAATATTTACCTCCACCATCAATTCCAAGTATTCCTTTTGGCTTGACATTTTACATTTGCATTCGCATGACCTGGGTTAGACGCTCCATACTCATGCGCCATCTTGAAATACGTTAGCCGGTAAGGGACATACAGGACATACTGCTCTGCCTTTAGCGTTTTCGCCGTCACATGATAACGCTGCTAATGGGTATCGTAGCTTCCCGGCCCCGGCAAGTTTGAAGAAGGAAACATCCAAATTTCAGGAACAGGAGTCTTCTTCTTCTTCGTCCAGAAAAAGAAAAAGGATATTGAAAAGAGCAAGGGACCGGCTTTTTGAAGCGTGAAGGCTACCGTAGCTGTAATACGTACTATGAATTGCGTGGTGCGAGAGAGTTGATTGCGATATATGATCTCAAAGCTAGATGGGAGAAATTCCCACACATTGGACCTTTAAATTATCGTGATTTAAATATTGAACGCAATAATCGTGATTATATTTTTTTCCATAATCGAGCAGCCCTAGCTACAACATTTTTTTTTGTCACATACAGCAAACATCTCCTCACTATCCGCGAGCTGCCTGTCGCCTGAACACACTGTAAAAAAAAATGTGGTCTCTGTAGACAGCCCAGGCTACACAAACGTGCGCGAAAGGGGGGAGGGGACGGGATGAGGAGGAGGGAGGGGCAAGCTAGCCTCCGTTTTGTTTGACAATACTTCGAACGTCAACCCAACATCGCTTAGAGCACCTTTAAATGAGCTCAGACAGCCAAAACCTTGTTTGTCCATCAGTGATTCTCAGACCAAAAACAGACACATTCACCACACAGGATTCATCTCTAAGGCAACGAATGTCAACTAAGAAACCAATCAAATGTTATGACATTTGATAACCCTGTGTTTTATACTGCCCACCTAGCTGGTATTTATGTTGGCGGGGAGTACATTTTCCTTTCAGGGTGATTGCCATGGTAACTGGCATAATTGACCAAGGTATTCTAAATGCAGCCACATCAAGAGCTTGTACTCGGTTGAAAGCATACTTCATATACAGTACAGCATCTGACTTACAAGGTCAGCAGATTTCTCTTTTAAAAGAATAGGTCAATGTTTAAAAAAAAAAAAAAAAAAAGTTTAGTCGCTTTCTTGCTAAGAATTAGATGAGAAGATTGGGTAACACTTTACTTGAAGGTACCTACATAAGAGTGACATGACACTGTCATGAACACATGACACTGTCATGACACATGAACCCTAACCCTAACTCTAACCCTAACTTGTCATGACAAAAACCGAATGACACGTAATGACGTTACGTCATAAACTTTCATGACTTGTTTATAATGTTTATGACACGTTCATGACAGTGTCATGTCACTCTTATGTAGATACCTTCAAGTAAAGTGTACCCGAAGATTGTTACCACTTTTATATTTCTCCATTAAATATGTAGCTGGAGACAGGAGACAGTTAGCTTAGCATAAAGACTGGAAACGGGGGTAAACCGCTAGGCTGTCTCTCTCCAAAGGCACCAGCATCACCAATTAATGAATTCACTGGAGTGTGATAATGACACAGTTTTGTTTGTTTCCGGTTGTTATGTTAAGCTAAGGGACTGTTTGGAAATGATTAGTGGGGGAGCTAGGGTCAGAAAAGAGGGTAGTCTGGTCTTTTTTGATGCCCCAGATGTGTTTTTATTCCATCATATTCAGGATCCAGAATAGCTCATTCCACTCCTAAAACAGAAAAGAAAATATTGTTTTATTCAAATTTTTAAGCTACAGATCAGACTTGAGTTAAAAAATGTATTACCCCAGGGAGGGTCTTGCTTTAAAAAAAAAAAAAAGAAAAGTCTAACATAAACTTCTGCCTGCTCTCCCCACGTCAATAATTTTCTCACAGTCCCTAACCATCTGCTGGCTTTAACTTCAAATGTAATGGACAGGCATCAAAGCGGTATTGATCTTCTCATTTAACAAAATAATGCTTTCAACTCCACACATCAGAACAGCAGATTGTAGCTGTGGACTTACCGGTCAGGTGGTGCTGCGGGCTCACACACTCAGCATCTCGCCCGGGCTCAGGACTAGCATGGACCTGGCACTGCAGACCCCCATACGCACAGCAACGCGCCACGGCATACACACCTTTACCCCACCGAGCGTTGTAGGCAACGCACTCCACCTGCCCGCTGTTCACCTGGAAACAGAGGGAAGGGTTTTTAAACAGTAGGCCCTTAGATTGAAGTTATTTTTTGGTGATGATGAGAGGGCGGTTTAAACTCACAGTGATGGTTTCTCCCGCGTGAACACCGTCAGGAGTGTAGCTGCTGCAGCTCATCATCTCCTCCCCCAGGCGACAGCGACTCATAGCCTTGGCAGTACTCGTGACCCCTGACCTCTCTGACCACACTGACCGACACAGAAGCTCGCCATCTGCACACCCAAATAGGCACACAGTGTGAACTACGTGTGTGTGTGTGTGTGTGTGTGTGTGTGTGTGTGTGTGTGTGTGTGTGTGTGTGTGTGTGTGTGTGTGTGTGTGTGTGTGTGTGTGTGTGTGTGTGTGTGTGTGTGTGATGCGTGCGTGTGTGTGTTCTCGTTTAACTACATTTGTGGGGTCCAAAACCGGGAATACACTATACTTGTGGGGTCCGGACAGCTTTGTGGGGCCAAAATGCTGGACCCAACAACTTTAAAGGGCTGTTTGAGGGTTAAGATTTGGTTGTAGGATTAGGGATAGAATTAGGTTATGGTTAGGGTGAGGGTAAGGGTTAAGGTTAGGCATTTAGTTGTGATGGTTAAGGTTAGGGTAAGGGGCTAGGGAATGCATGGGTTAGGGTTAGGGGTTAGGGTTAGGGTTCGGGTCCACACAAAGATAGTGAAACGCACTGTCTGTGTGTGTGTGTGTGTGTGTGTGTGTGTGTGTGTGTGTGTGAGTGTGTGAGTGAGTGAGTGAGTGAGTAAAATCTAGTCTTGTGCGTCACTAACTTGTGCTGTTGGCAGGAGGCATGGCTGCTACCAGGTTTGGAGTACTGAAACGATGTGTGTCAGACAGAGAGAGTAAGTCGATTGTGTTGCTGATGGAATAATGCAGCAGCACGTGCAGGACCCGCACCGGTGACAGGTTCTGATTGGACGACAGGATCACTGCTGCTACACCTACACACGCACAAACCAAAGTATGAAGCACTTGCGCTGCATCTACACACAGATTGCTTTTATTTTTTAGTTTAGCTCGTGTTTCGTCTTCATTTTAGGTGTGTGCGCATACCAGCAGCGTGCGCAGCAGCCTGGGAGGTTCCACTCCGGGAGGTGAAACAGGTGCTGCAGTCACTACTGGCACTAACAATGTCATCGCCGGGTGCAAACAGATCAACGCAGCGGCCAAAGTTGGTGCCACCCGCTCCCTGTGACATGAGCTGGTCCGCTGAGTTAACTGCCCCTACGGTGATGACCTGCACACACACACACACACACATAAGAAGTTGAGGTAAGGGTTGTTTGTGAATGCATCCATCAGGCTCTTTAGATAAGGTGTTATGTAACCTCAGGCTCTGAAGCAGGTGAGTAGAGACAGGCGTCGTCTCTGTAGTTCCCCGCAGCAGCGATGACAACAGCTCCGTTCGCCACCAAGTCCCGACAGGCTGCGTTTAGCGAACGGCTGAAACCACCAATGAAAGGCAGCAAAACAACCACAGCATCCACTGGACGGACAAGTAAAGTTGCTCGGATATACTCCATACCTGGGCAGGGCAGGAGAGGGATGTTCAGAAAAGATAATACACAAACGTAAACCCTCTCTGCAGCAGAAGTAGTGGCTTTTCCTTTGTCCTTTGCAAATTGTGTGCAACAGCAGCTCCATTTCCACACCTGCTTTTCGTGCATAATGACTACTGTGAATGGGTTTAGAGTGATCTGGCAGGCTTTAAAAAAAATGATGCTGCTGGGCTTAACCAGAAGAATGGGCCAGGGGGGCAACTACTGCAGCAGTGTTTCTCAAATGGAGGTACACATACCCCAAGGAGTACCTTAGATTACTGCAGGGGGTATGTGAGATATTATTGTATAGGTAAATAAAAAAGAAAATCAGTCATAACCAGTGGTGGAATGTAACGAGGTACAAATACTTCACTACTGTACTTAGGTACATTTTTCACGTATCTGTACTTTACTTAAGTAGAATCAATAGTGCATACTTTGGACTTTTACTTTGTTACATTTTGCAGCAATTATCTATACTTTCTACTCCGCTACATTTCTACAACGTTCCGTTACATTTTTGTTAAATTTTCTGATCAGTTTTACCCCCTGCCAAAAACGTCTTCCTGATCCCCGTAGCTCTCCGCGGGGTCGTGGAGCTGCCGAACCCCGCTGGCGGCGCCCTGACTGCTGCTGCTTACGGGCGGAGATGAGAGCTCAGCTGCTCGGAGGCTTTACGGATGGTTTACAGCCTGGTTGTCATTTCCTGAATGTTCATCTCGAAAAGCGACTCCGTAAAGAGAGGGTGGTTCATTACATGGAGGACAGACCAGAGTTTAGTTTTTTGTTTATTTTTCATATATAGATATAGATATAGATAGATAGACATTAATAGAATAAATCGTTATGCATGCAAGTACTTTTACTTTTAATACTTAAAGTACATTTAAAATCAGGTACTTTATATGTCTCTGGTTATTTGTACTTAAGTAGTGAGATTCACCACTGGTTACTTGATTTTCAGTCACAGGAACAGTTAAGGTTTGTATATTTCTGTGGAACAAACTAAAATGAAAAAAGAAAACCATATATCTGTGATTTTTAGTTGTGGTTTTAAACAAAAATAAATCAACTTAGAAGGATAGGTTATATTGAATTATCTTTATATAGAGCCATACTGTTTATTGTTGAAAAGTATTTTAAGTTCTCTGAACTTGCCATACCTGCAGTCTACAGCCATGTTAACAGCTCGGTGAGGCTGTACTTATGCACAGCCATGATTTGAGCTAAATGCTAATATGCTCACAATGACAATGGTATCATGCTGATGTTAAGCAAGTATAATGTTTACTATGTTCACCATCCTAGTTTAGCGTGTTAGCTCGCTAACATTTGCTAATTAGCACAGAGTACACAAAGTACAGGCTGATGGGGATGTTATTAGTTTTCAAGTATTTGCTCATAAACCAGAAGTCAGATGATTACCAAAATCAATAGGATTCATCCTCTGGGGAGCATACATGTCTGTAATAAAAAAATAATTCAAGGCAATCCATATGATCGTTATCTCAGTCTGTACCGAAGCAGTGGACCGAGCGTCCAACAGACAGACCGACATTGCCATCTGTAGAAAAAACAAGGCACCTTGGGCAGGTTGCTTGTCCATCACAGGACCACCACATCGACAAACCATTTCACACTCGCAACATCCAGGCAGTTCAGAGATTCCACCTTATTGGACCTGCATGTCTTCAGACTGTGGGAGGAAATCTAAGCATAAACCCAGCATGGGGAAAAAAAGCAAAACACAAAAATGGGACACCGGAACAAAAATATTATAATCGTGTAAAATGTTTTGAATTAAGCCTGTAGGGGGCTCTTTGCTGTTCCGTAGGCTGTCTATCCCCCACAACCTTTCCTCTCCTGATATAATTCTGCGAATCACAGTTTCCTGATAAGAAATGTCACTATGTTGCCGGTAGAACTTATCTGGCGATCATCAGACAGACAGAATTCAAGAGAAACTGTGGAAGAAAATAAATTATGTCTATGTGCCTGTGTAGCCAAATGAGGACAGATTATATCAGTAGATTCAGCTTTTAGACCATGATTATGACTAGCCTCATTTCCTACAAATGACTGATTTCCTTAGCCAGGAGTGCTAGAATATTATTTTTCTTTCTTTCATAGCATAACAATGGCACCATAATGAGAAACTTGGTAAAGAGACGCAAATGCATTCATCTTATCTATGCACTTTCTTTCCTGTAAATCGGTCCCTCTGTCTCGGCCGTGTAATTAAGTGAGACTGCGGGTTCATGAGCTATGAATGTTTCATTACTTTTGAATAGGCCAAGATGTGCTGATATGGGTGAGAATGAGATACCAATATGTCCACAAACATAATTCCTAAAATAATTATACTACAATAATGGATGACTTTGGTGATTGATTCTTTTAGTTTTTTCAGTTACAAGTTGTTTGTTTAGTAAATCAGACACAAATGGTGCAACACTGTGTAACGTACCTCTTTTATAGGGTTTTTTTCTACCAAAAATGTTTTGTCCTGGTACTTGGCTAAAAAATATATTTCAAAGAGGGTACATTATTGAGATTAAGAAACGCAGCTCTAGGGTTAGTGGAGAAAACATGATGCCGGGCCGTATAAACTGTCCTACATGCTAGAAAACTTTCTGCGCGCCACATGCAGCTGGTGTCCTTTTGAATTTTTCCGCCCCTGCCCCTCAGACGGTCCACTACTGCAGTGGACAATGTTGGGTGGCATTGGTCATGATAATACATAATCTCCATAGTACAACAGATCAGTGAGAGTCCTACCCGCCAGAGCTCCTGACACGGTCCCTTTCCCCTGACAGTTGAGCACACGGACCAAGTTTACAGCGGCGCCTCGAGCAACACCAGAATCCGACCCACTCACAACCCCCGCCATGTGTGTGCCATGACTGTCACACTGACTGGCCTGTAGGTGAGAGGGTTGGACATACAAGTGAACCTGAAAGCTTTTTTTATTAAGCTGCAATGACACCTAATGCAAGTATTTCTTTGGTGTGTCTAACCTGTCTGTGAACTCTGACTCCATCCTCCTCAGGGACGTTGTTGAAGTCTGTGATGAGCACTCGTCCTTCAACCTCTCTGTGAGAACTCTGAACACTGCCATCCATCAGATACACCTCCGCCATCCCTCCATCGTCTGCAGAAGACAGAAGGTGTGTGGATTTGAGCTGTGATTACTTCAGGTGTGCGTTTGTGTGTAAAAGACGGACACAGTGGCTGACTCACTGGGTGGCCTGTATGTTCCGTTTTCAGAGGTCCCACCATGAGGCTGCAGTAACCTTTGGAGGTTCCAGGGGGCACTCTGAGCAAAGACGGACGAGTCCTCCTCTATGTAGTGGACCTGAGGGAGCTTCACCGCCTGGCAGGTACATGATCAAATTTCAGTTGTGGTTCTAACCATAGATAGTAAAAGAAATGGACACAGCAACACCATAGACTTCGACGGAGACCAGTGAAGTCAATTAGAAGCACTTTTCCGGTGACGGCTGACTGCTGCGCAGCCTCAAACTGAGCTTGACGACGTAGATGTGACGTGAGCAAGCTGTGTGAAAGTTGTAAGTCTTCTGGTAGCTGTGCCAAGAGAAATCTGAATCATTCCCAATCTTACAGAGACGGAGAGCGTGAGTAGGAGCTGTCCATTAGCGTAGGAGCAGGAGCAAAACGTTGCTGAAATATTTTGTTCCGATGCTTTCATGGACTCTCTATGGGCTTCTCCCTCGACTGTATGCCTCCACGTCCCCCCCGATTGCCTGCGAGCTTCTCTTGACTATACAGTAATTTCTCTACTGTGCGACAGAAAGTCGCGTGGTCATGACACAATCGTTAGCCTATTTTTACAAAAACGGCTGCTATGGGGCCATAACATGAGATACAAGGTAATGGAGCCTTTTATACATTGTTGCGTTCCTTTAGAAATAAACAATGGACAAATAGAGTCTTTAAACGCTTCAGATGTAAAGTTATTTGCGGTCAAAGTGACGCCAAAATGAATGGGAGTCAATGGAATGCTAGCGGAAGGTGATGGCTTGTTAGCCTCAGAATCTCCCCATAGCAGGTACGCTTTCCGGATGCTCTCTTACCCTCTTAGTTCTAAAGCAAAAAGTAAAAGTCTGCACAGGAAGTTGATGAGGATTGAAGCTGCCCATCCACTACTCGAACTTTTTTATGTTTGTATTTTTTTGATTTCAATCACAATGGATGTAACTAGGACAGGGATCAAAGTGGAGTAAGGTTCTATGGTGTGATGAACATTTTTTTAAACTTGTCATATTCCTTATACTGACTGTGGACCATGATGTATTAATCAACGATGTGAAAAGCTGGATTGGCATCAGTGATGTGACTCAAATTGGCTTGATTTTGTCCAGCAGGTTCTTCTCTTTTGTGGTTGAAGATGCCTCTTCCTCTCGTGACCCTATTTTTTGAGGGGTCCTCCCAGGGTCTATCCTGGGTGCCCTATTATTCTTCATCTACATGCTACCCTTGAGGCATATAACCCGCGGACATAATATAGACATCTACTGTTATCCAGATTACATCAACTACAACATGCAACTGTATGTTCTGATAAAGCTTGGTCCTACTGACGTCTTTCAGGTTGTCCAAAAATGTCCAACAGTTGAATGACGCAAACTTAAGAAATCATCAACTGCCTCATAGATCCTCATAATTGATCTTTTAAAATTTTGATTTAAAAAAAATGGTACTTTCTGTGTTTCCTGTTTTACTTGCCATGTATTTAAATAGAATATGATATAATATAATAACAGCATAAGTAATGCAATTTTTTACATTTCTATTTATACTCAATTTAGTGTATGTTTGATTCGCATTGACATTGTTGTTGATTAATGTCAAATAAGCCTCATTACATCCACTGTGATTCAAAGAGGTACAACAATACAACTTCCAAATACTTTTATTTATTTATTTTTAAGATTATTTTTTGGGCTTTTCTGCCTTTAATTTTTGACAGGACAGCGTAGGTGAGAAAAGGGGGGAAACATGCAGGAAATTGTCACAGGTCGGATTCGAACCCTGGACCTCTGCATCGAGGCATAAACATCTCAGTATATGTACGCCTGCTCTACCCACTGACCCAACCCGGCCACAACTTCCAAATATTTAGTGTGTATTTTAGAAAGAGACAAATAAATACATTAATGTTAATATAAGTTAATAGACTTGTTCTGTTTTCCTCACATTGGTCACCTACAAGAAGTTGAAACCACACTCTTATTCAGTGGTGTAGTCATATGCAGTATACCCACTAAGAAAGCTCCAGGATTTCCATATACCCACTTAAAAATGCCCAATGACACGCAACAACATACTTTCCATTAGTTTTGATATATTTTGAATTGTCACCTGTGTTTTACTTTCTTCACATAGGCTAAATAAAGGTATTTCCACCATAAATTGGTGCATATAAGTGTATCCGAATAGAGGAAATTAAGTCGTTGATGCTCAAAACTTCCCTGGGGGAGGACTCCCAGGACCCCCTCCCCTCCCGAAAAGGCAGATTCTGGCCATATACACAGTCCAGTATACCCACTACAATGCATTAGACTACACCACTGCTTTTATTCACCAACACCATGTTAGTTTGTTAGTTGGCTGTTACCAGGTGAAGGACGTCACTGCTCATCTTGACCAGGAAGCCGTGCATAGCTCCAGAGTATGTCTGCAGGATCTCCAACAGGTAACCTCTCCTGGCTGCTTTGGCTCTCAGTCTCCTGATGGTCCTTTGCACGTGAGAGTCGTGCGTCCCCTGACGCAGCACGACCAGGTACTGACCGGGTATGCGCCACGCTGCCTGGAGCACAGCGCAGGGAACATAAGAGGACAGGTGCTCTGTTCCAATGCACGTACAGGAGAAACGAGGCATTTTTTTTTTTTTTTATGTCACTCAATACTTTGATATAGATTGTAAATCACATTTATTTTCTTCGCTTTAGCTGGGTCAACCAATCAGCAAATATTGCCTCGTGGATTATTTGACCCAATACCTTAAAAGGCTGAAAAGCATCGAGATAAATACATATAATAGCCTATATCATAAAATAAAATATATCTCCGCATAATAATGAGATAAGGGCTTCAAACTTGTCAGGTAACCTCACAGGCTGTGTGCTGTTGGCAGTGTGGAGAAGACGCGCTTCAATGCCCCTGACACTGATTATTACCTTGTTGCACTTAAGGAACTCAGCAGCGGGTTCGGCTCCGGTTTCAGGTTGAGTCCCGTCCTCGCGGATCAGATCCAGGATCATCTCGTCGTCCTCGGGGTAGTCCTGCGCGCTCGTGGTAGATGCCCACAAGCAGCACAGCGCCCAGCCAACCCAAGCTGAGGTGAGATGCATCTCTTCAAAACCGCTCGGATTGTTTCCAGTCAAATTATCAGGATGACTATTAAATTACACAAATCCACTAATGAGAGTTATGATTCCAGTCTGAGTTCTCCAGATGTTTTTAGTGCATCCGACAGCCGCGCGTCCTCGCAGTCAGATAACACCTCCAACCATCTATTCTGATTTGGTGGAAAAAAAAAAATAGAAGAAAAAAAAAATTCGAACAATTGATTCTTATAATTTAAGGCGGGGACTGCTGACGTCTCCGGGGCTCACGCCACCGCTTTTGTATCGAATGATTGTCCTCCGTTAAAAACACCTCTTACTGTGGAGGAGTCATGTTTCATACACCCCCTGAACCACACTGTAATAATATGAACTATGTGAGTTATGCATGCAAGTGCAAGTACTTGTTTATGAACTGCTTTTTGCGTGATTGTGTGCCTAGAGGCTAACCATGGTGAGCTCAATCTCTCATTTATTATTATTATTATTATTATTATTATTATTATTATTATTATTATTATTATTATTATTATTATTTTTAATGTAGCCTATGCCTTTGCAATGCACATCTGTTTAAACTTTGTGCTAAGATGCCAAAACTCCTAAATCTCAATAAAACATTCTCTTTGTATCTCTCTGTGTCTCACTTCAAACTATTATCCATATGCAGTAGCTTACTACTCAGCCTATCTAACCAGTTCCAGAATGTCTTGTAGCTCTTTAGGGGCTTTGACTGAGAAAATAACCCTGATGATGTCATCAGAGTTATCATGGATTGGGCTAACATGTCTCTCACACCAAAAGTGCACATTTGATACTGCATAGGGCAAGGACATTATTTCCAATGGAGAGAGCAGCTGGGTTAGCCGTAGTGGCACACACTATGATTTTCTGCAGCAAAAGTTTAACTTAATTGAACTTTGACTCCAAATATGTGAACACTACGGCGCACATCTGGCATTCCAGCAGCGGCAGGACGCAGAAGTTCTGACTGCAACAGTTTCACTGTAGGAGAATGAAGTTAATATGGTGCATCCAGTGAATTCCAGTTATGTAGCTCCAACTGGAGAGACAAACGTTGAAAAGAAGCTAATAAACACAACAACGGCATATTATCACAATAAAAAGTTTTCATGAAAAATGTGTGAGGGCGTAATGGAAGACATCATCGAGTTGCATTACAGGAATTGTAGGATTCAGCATTTTGGGACCCGTGCTTCATACTAGAGATTAAAAGTTAGGATTTCTGTTGCACTGATTTTGACCACTGTCTCTTGCAAGACCCCCAACAATTTTAAGAGACACCAATTTAATTACTTTATTGGGACAAAAATTGAGTCTTCATGGAATCAATGTAGGTCAATGCAGTGTCACTCACTGTCCCCCAAGTGTACTAAACACACAGCGTCTCTCTCTGTGATATGGTAAATAGTGCCACCTTCTGGAATACACATGCAATACATATTCAACTTTAATAACTTCACACTGACATCAAGTTATACAGTTGATACATAACCAGTAACTTTTATTAGCTGTAAAAACACACAAAAAAACCAAATGCACAAACTGTATTCAACCGTTAAAGGTCATACAAATGCACCAGAGGATCTCTTCACTGTCCTGAGTGCAGTGTGCTGGAGGGTTTTTTGAGGAGTCCCTCCCTCAGACCAGGTGCAATGCAGGGCAGCTATGGCTCTTTAGGGCTTCGGGAAGAAGTCTGCTGCTACTTGACTTTTGGCCACAGAAACCTGGCAGAGCCTCAGCAAGCCTACAATTAAATCAAAAGGGGGGGAGGAGCAGGAGAGACAGAAATAGAAGTCTGGTTCTAGTGTTTTGTCCTCATTTTCTTACTTAAAAAAAAGAATATCTAAGGGAAGGTTTTGCTGAGCATGCATGTCCTTATTTGGCAGCTGAGGAACATTACTGGAGGGGAGGGGGGGGAGTATTACTCATATGTTTTCAACTAATCTTCCCTTTTTAGTCACAACCTTCAAGCCACCATGTCTCCTTTTTCCTCTATTGCACATTGCCTGTCCTGGCCACTCTTCTGTCATTCCCTCCTCTGCTGCCATAGCTACTCCATTACATCACCATTCATTTTCCAATTAAGATAATAACATTAGTATCTATAGATTAGTGCAGATCTTTCCCCCCCGCAGACACATTACACTGCTGGTGTCGCCATGTTCGCCCACTAGATGATGGTCACTTAGCATCCTGATACACAGACCAACCACAGACAATCATTAAGGCCTGAATGAACACTATTAGGACAGTGTGCATGTGTGTGTGTGTGTGTGTGTGTGTGTGTGTGTGTGTGTGTGTGTGTGTGTGTGTGTGTGTGTGTGTGTGTGAGAGAGACAGTACCTGGCTCCAGCTGCAGTACACACCACATCCTGAAGACATTTCTCCTGAATCTCATCAGCCAAAATGACCTAACAAACAGACACTCTCCATTACCAAATCGATTTCGAAGTGACAGCAATCACAAGTTATTTCCCGTGTTTTTCCCCCCCAAAAAAAACTATCTACCTTGGGATAGCACTGGCAGAGGCTCCATACTGTCCCGATACACACCATGGCGATGCCCAGAGTGCACATTGCAACATAGATGTGCGGTTGCTCCTGAGTCATGATGAAGAGGCCTACTGCCGACACACACAGCCCCGCCGCTATCAGCCCGTATCGATATGGTTTCCCCTCAACCATCGCTACAACCACTGCTGGCTAATGGAGCTCTTATTTGTGTAAACTTGAAACTCAAGCGAAGTAAAGTCCTAAAGTGTGAGAGGGTTTGGTCTTGTTCTGTGTCCGAGCTTGAAGGTGAGGGTGGAGAAAGCTAGGTTAGGGTTCCACTCTGCTGGTTATTACAGCCTGCAGACAGCCTGGTCAGGTATACAATTGCAGGTGTGTGTGTGTGTGTGTGTGTGTGTGTGTGTGTGTGTGTGTGTGTGTGTGTGTGTGTGTGTGTGTGTGTGTGTGTGTGTGTGTGTGTGTGTGTGTGTGTGTGTGTGTGTGTGTGTGTGTGTGTGTGTGTGTGTGTGTGTGTGTGTGTGTGTGTGTGTGTGTGTGTGTGTACCTGATAGGTCACCTTGCCTCAAGTGGCTGGCAACTGAGCTTTTGAACACTATTAAGCTGAGTGATATATGTTTGCTTGGTTTTGGATATGATTTTAAATAAGTTGTCATTCCTCTTTTCTGTCAGTGGTTTTCCCTCTTTAAAAAAATCCATTATTTGTAAGTGCGCCTCCCACCCCCAGTAGCTGTTCATTAACGCAAGTTTATAGTAACATCACAACATAGAAATAATACTGGACATTCTGGAAACAGAGGATACAAAACTGAACTGTTGACATTCTGATGTCACTGGTTAAGGCACTTTGCATTGTAATAAGCTGTCAATGATCCTTGAGCAAAGTTATGACAGGAGAGTGCAGATACAAAGAGGAGCTGTGAGAAAAGTTCTTATCGTGTTTGAAGAAGAGTGCTGTGCAGACACAGTAGTAGGTCACATACAATTCAAGCAGGCCAATAAAATATCCTAATTGTTGACGTGAAACCCTTAAAGGAATATTTCACCGCTGGAAAGCTGAATATATCTTGAAATGTGAAAAGAAAATTGAAATTGGTGCCTTCTAGGCCGAGAAAAGCCAGAAAATGTGTTTTTGGCTTATATGGATGAAAGACACCAAATCCCAGAATGCACCTGCTTCGCTGCTTTATGAGTCCACTCCCAAGCCACGCCTACCGCTTGACAGGCATTCAACTCAACTCAAGCGTGTTTTATTGTCATTTCAACCATATACACGAAACAACGTTTCACCGTGACTGAAGTGGTGTTACACGTTTAAAATATATAAAAACGTCATTATATAAAAACGACATACGAAACAAGCTACATTTAGTGCACACGCATTATATGCTCTGTGAAGTTCAGCTAACACATACTAGCATTAGCGCTTGGTGGGCTGTAAACACCGAGAATAACACAGCCGTGAATTAGCGTGCAATGTAGAATGGTCGGCATTTAACAGTCACAAACTCCACCAGCAGTTAGCAGTTAAATGGATACAAATCACCACATTTCTGCACCACTCGGTGTTAACACAGCCCACCTCTTTTACCTGGCGACAGAGCATCTCTAGTTCGGAGGGCTAGCAGGCCTGGTAGCTGGTAAGTCCAGTACACTATTCAGGCATGTTTCCACAACAACAAAAACACAGCGTTAGGAGTTTCGTTGAAGTTTGATGTAGTCCAATTTGTTGTCTAATGAGAGGACACTTGCAAGCAGGATCCGTAAAGTTCAGCTAACGCATACTAGCATTGGTGTAGCTAAACACAGAGTATAAACACAGCCGTGAATTAGCGTGGAATGTCGAATGGTCGGCATTACAGTCACAAGCTCCACCAGCAGTTAGCAGTAGCTAGTTGGATTTCATTTCTGCACCAGTCCGTGTTAATACAGCCCACCTAGCCGATGAGGATGTCCCCTAGCCGGCTAGCGGCAGCGAGCGACACCGCTGGTCTCCGTGCAGGCGAAGCTCAGAGTGTGCCGAGTATTCCGTCTGTAATAACGTTTCCTGCATATTCTCCAATCTGTACCGATGTATCCCGGTGATACACACGTGTGGTACTTTGAATGCACATAATTGTTGTAAATGTTTGCTGCTAAAAAAAAATGTCTTTCATTCGGAATACCTCGGCCAGACTCGGCAGTCCAACCCCCTGTGGGCGGGTTTAAAACATACGGAAGTAGATCCTACTATTGGCTGTAGTCCTTTGCCTCTGGCCAAAAAATCTTCCAATGACGCAAAAATCGTCATTTTACGTCATCGGAAGATTTTTTCCAGACCCCCAATGCAGAGATCTGTCGTGTTAGGGGGACATGAGGGAGGGAAGCACGGCCATTCAGAAATACTACCGGGTTTCTACTGATACAAAGCTGAATGCTAAATCGGTGAAGTATCCCTTTAACTCACATAATTCTGGTTTCAAGAAAGGCCCTTCGTTTAGAGAGCAGAGCAGTTCGAATGATCATTTCCCATTCCTTTCCCAATCAGTCGCAACACAGAGGTGACACTGGGGCTCAGTCTGTACAAATATTAAGCCTTTAACCAGCTGCAGTCTCGTCCTGCTTCTTGACTTGTGTTTGGGTTCAGGGTGGCTGTCTCAAGGCGCAGAAGAGGCCCCCTTGCAGCAAGTTCATCCGCAGCACCTCATAACACCGCTCATTCAAAGTTCCCGCTGAAAACCCGAAGATAAAAGGCACTAACACAAAGCATAGATGTCCGGCCTGCTGTGCTCCTGGCTCTTCATCACTGTGTCGTAGGATGGAGGCGGCTCCATAGTCCAGGGCGGAGGGGTTGATGGGAGGGAGGGTTCAGGCTCTGGCACCCTGGTGACAGAGTCCTCTGACATCTCTCGACGAATTCGGTCCAACCTCCTGAAGAGAGAGTGAGAGAGAGAGACACAATAAGAAAGGCAATGAGAAGAGTACTAAACTCTTTTTTTTTTTAGTGCTTACACTTCAACTCCTTTCAGATTTTTATCCTCCTTTCATCCTTCCATTATTACAACACCCTTAGGCTGCATTCACACCAAATCGGGCATTGCTGCAAAAACGCCATCACGTAACCTACCGATCCTACCGGTCAGATAAAACACAAGGGAGTGGGGAACACAATGGAGACACAAATGGGCAACTTAAGTGACACTCCCACACCGCCACACAACCCTGTGCTAATCGCCACAACGCCTGTTTTGGTGTGAATGCACCCTTACTCGTCCTACAGTTCATTCTCCTTCAGCTATTTCTTAAAGGAATACGCCACTGTTTGTTGAAATAGGGCTTATCACGGTCTACCCTGGCTGTAGATAGGTGGGCCAACGCATTTTTTGTCTCAGTGCAAGTAATTAGGTTGTTTTTTTTGTCTTTTGTTGGCTCACAACATGCTAACCGGCAACATAGGATTCCATTCACTACGCTAAGCTAACTAGCGGCAGCGCTGCCGGTGTTGCATCGGACTAAAACGATGCATGCACAAAAAAATGGAGACCGTGCTAAGCCCTATTTCAACAAACAGTGGCGTATCCCTTTAACTCAAAGCTTTTCCACTAATACATTTCAGAACCCGGCATTCAAAACACATTTCCTTCAGAAAATGCACTCTGTTGTTTGCATACTATTCCCCCTGTGATGATTTTATCACTCTCTAATGAGAAACATTTAACTGCACACAGTCTGCATCTCACATTTATGAGATAGTTCAGGTTTAGAAATACTGAGTCTGAGTTTTGTCAGTGTCTAGAGGTAGAAAAAGCCTTTGTGACAGATGGTGCTCCTGGCGTCTCTCTTGCTCTGTGCTGGACAATGAGCAGAACATATCTTGTTTAATTCCGCAGGCTATTGTCAGCCATGTGCATGTGTGTCTGCTGTTTTTATCATGACCTACTTTTATAATCAGTCCATAATCAGGAAATGTGTTGCTTTCCGCTTCTCAGTGTCACAGGTCTGTTTTCAAGTTCCTAATGCGATTCGCTGCTCTTTGCCAAACTGCACTATAACTAGTACGTGGTGGTGTGTTCAAGAGATCTGTTCAACAACAAGACCATTTGTCAGCTCAGCTCCCTAGATGGTGTGTTCTGGTATTTGTCTGCATGTGTGTTAATTTATCTTGAATACCACAAGGGAAGCCTGGAATGTTCTTTGCTTCCATTGTTTAAGACAGAAAGGTTTGTTTATCTATAAAAATATGGGGGTTTTCTACGCTCATCGTCCCCTGTGTCAGCCAGGGGTTTCCAACCGTTTTAGGCATGCCAGCGGCATGGCAATATCAGGCGGTCGGTCCGTGGGACCACCCCTTTGGACCAAGCAGAAATAACTATTGGATGGATTGCCATTACATTTGGTACACACATTCATAGTTCCCACATGATAATTCCTACTTACTTTGGTGAAACCCTGACTTTACTTTTAGCGCCACCATGAGGTTGACCTTTGTGGTTTTAAATCAAATATCTTCAATATATCGTCAACTATTTGACGGATTACCAATTCAACCCCCCTTATGATGTAATGGGCCTATCTTTGGTGATCTCTTAATCCATCAATTTCACTTTGTCCAGCACTTTAGTTTATGACCCAATACCTGCCAGACTATATAGTGACATTCCCATTAGCCTCAATTGTCTTACACAGGCGTTTTGCTTGTTCCTCTGTGCATGTGTACCTTTGTATAGCCAGGGCCTGCTGTGGGCTGAAGCGCGTGCCTGTGCGGGGGTGCAGGAGGTGGTGTCCGGGCACTGCCACCTGGACATTCTTCATTGCCATGCAGAGTCCACTGACCATCATGGCCACGCCCCCCAGGCCCAGGAACAGTCCGACAAATAGTGCGGCAGAGTGGTGGGGGGACACGTCCACGCACAGGGCAATGACCCCCCCAGCAGTCATCAGCAGCATGCCCAGACAGAGCAGTATGCCCTGGGGGTGCGGCATCTCCGGAGCAGCTGCACCTCCACTTCAGCAGCAGCCAGTCTACAGGAGAGGAGATGGATCAGAGTGTGTGTGTGTGTGTGTGTGTGTGTGTGTGTGTGTGTGTGTGTGTGTGTGTGTGTGTCTGTGTGTCTGTGTGACAGGAGAGGGATCAGAGAGTGTGTGTGTGTGTGTGTGACAGGAGAGGGAGTGTGTGTGTGTGTGTGTGTGTGTGTGTGTGTGTGTGTGTGTGTGTGTGTGTGTGTGTGTGTGTGTGTGTGTGACAGGAGAGGGATCAGAGTGTGTGTGTGTGTGAGTGTGTGTGTGTGTGTGTGTGTGTGCGCGCGCGTGTGTGTGTGTGTGTGACAGGAGAGGAATCAGAGTGTGTGTGTGTGTGTGACAGGAGAGGAATCAGAGTTTGTGTGTGTGTGTGTGTGTGTGTGTGTGTGTGTGTGTGTGTGTGTGTGTGTGTGTGTGTGTGTGTGTGTGTGTGTGTGTGTGTGTGTGACAGGAGAGGGATCAGAGTGTGTATGTGTGTGTGTGTGTGTGTGTGTCAGGAGAGGGATCAGAGTGTGTGTGTGTGTGTGTGTGTGTGTGTGTGTGTGTGTGTGTGTGTGTGTGTGTGTGTGTGCGCGCGCGCGCGCGCGAGCAGAAGCAAAAGGAAACGGACACCAGGGGGGAATAATATATGCAACACGTAAATCGATCATCCCTGCGCGCGCGAGTGCGTCTGTGCGTTAAACATCGACCCTCTCCCTACCTGCGAGGAGCTGCTCAGCAGATGCGGCGACTGAAAGCTTCACCAACTGTTCCCTCGTCTTCATCAACTTTCATTCCGCTCATGATGCCCGTATGTCGTCCTGAAAAACAAAAAGCAGAACCAGCTCCCCCGCCTCGATCCGTATATCCTGCGCCTCGGCCGCCGCGCCTCTCTCATGCTACTCGGACGCTTAAGTTGCTTTTTCTCCCCGCAGAAGAAGCATATCCGGGTTTGGAGTGATTACGGTCCAGAAAATCTGTAGGAGAGTAGTTGATGTCGCAAGTGGGCTGGGCACTGTTTGGTTTTCATCTGGCAGCAGCAGCAGAAGAGCCGTGCAGTGTGTGAGGAAGTGTGTGTGTGTCTTTTTTTATGAGGAAGGGTTTCCAGTGACGGGGAATGGAGGGCAGGGCGGTCGCACGTCTGAACACTGTCACCTTGCCTCTGTTTGACCAAAGCTGTTTCCACAGGAGAGAATTATAGTCCCACTTATATATGAACCGGTAAACTATGTTTGTCTTTAAGCTGATGTGGAGCTCTGCTGGGGGTGGAGCAGGGGGATCTTCACAGGCCTACATCATAGTAGATGCCAGGGGCGTGGCACAAAGTTCTGGGCCCTGTAGAAAGGCATTTTCTATGGGGCCCCTCCCCACATCCACAGCTATAGCATCTTTTTGGGCCCTCCTCACATGAGGGCCCTGGGTACTCGGTTCCCTTTTTCCCCCCAGTCCGACTCCCCGGGTAGATGCTCCAAATATTGGAAATGTGCATTTCATCTGCGTTTCATCTCATTGCCTGAAGCCCCCAGGTGCCCTTCAATTTTTTTTCACTTATGAGGATCCTTGTTTCTTCATTTAATAACTGTATTTTTTCAAACATATTTTATGAACCTCTGTCCTGAGTTTCTCGTTCTGTGTAGATCTCTGCCTTTCCATAAAAAAAAAACAATAGGCCTATATATACGTATATCTATATGTATGTTATTCACTCATGTTCCTTCATATTCCACCCTACACTTTTGCAAAACAAATTCTATTATCATAGCCAAGTGTGTAACTTTCGGGATGTTTGTTTAGGAATTATGCAAACCTAAACCTAACAAATATTTGCTTGCCACAGCATTGAAACTAGGGCTGGGCGATAGGGAGAAAATCAGATATCACGATATTCTTGACCAAATACCTCGATATCGATATTGCGGCGATATTCTAGGTTTGACAATTGGTGCTTTAACAAAATATCTTCACAATAAAGCTACACTTGATTTGTACTCTTCGGACTGGTCGTCATCTCTGAGGTCTCCCTACATCATTTCTGAGTCATCACCCGACATCATTGATAAATAATCATCAGTAATGTGGACATACTTAATGTCTAAGTAGGGAAAAGGCAAATATTAGAACAGCTAGAACAGTCTGGTAAGTTCAGAAAAGTACATCACTTTACTGTAATGCAGCCTTTAAAACCAGGAAAAGACAACACTTATGTCATATCACGACATTATGATATCCAAAATCTAAGACGATATCTAGTCTCATATCACGATATCGATATATTGCCCAGCCCTAATTGAGACTCTTTGACCTCATTACCCCAGCCATTTTTGATTATTGGGAGGGTTGTACCCCCCTCCCATATTACGCCTATGATCATAGCAAATATGGATCATCCCTAATGAAATGTCAGGACCAGGGCGGAGCCAGAAATTGTAAACATTCGGGGCTAGGGGGGCCACGAGGCCTGCTCCATTTCCAAAAGCTATATGCACTACTCTTTAAGCCATTTGATAATAGATTGCCTAAAAATCTGTACATCATTTGGGAAAACATGGCAGTTGCCAAGGAAAAGAATCATCCTGTAAAGCCGACATCCTGTTTTTATATCTAACTGTCTTCATCGTTCTGAAACCAGAACACAACAAATGTTGAGGAAGACTCATTTTTACTTCTGCCACCTAAAAAGAGGCAAAATTGGCTGATGTTACTATTTTTAAATTACACAATGTAGGTAGGGTAGGATATTTGGCATAAACAGCATTACTAACTTGAAACCTAGTTCACAGAATGAATGCCGATTTCCCCAGTAACCAAACTTTTACTCCATTGATTTGCTGATTCAGTCAGAGAGACAGAGGGGAAATGACTCAAAGTTGAAGTTATTTTATAACCCTAAAATATTTGGGGCTGGAGCCTCAGAAGCCGCCCCCTCGCAAGGACCAAGAATGTGTGCATGGTTTCAAACCTGATTGTGGGATCCATTCTCACTCAGTGTCCTCACTATCAGAGTGAATACAGACCTCATCCACTGATCCTGTTCCTTTCGCCTCTTTACACCATGAGATGTACTTGTGTCCATTATTGATTATTTTTTAGGGCATTTTAGGCCTTTATTTTCATAGGAAAGCTGAAGACATGAAAGGGAAGATAAAAGGGGAATGACATGCAGCAAAGGGCCGCTGGGCGGAGTCGAACCTGCGGCCACTGCATCAAGGAGTGGACCTCTATATGTGGGTGTGCGCTCGACCATGTGAGCTACCCAGGTGCCCCCTATGTCCATTATTGCAAGTGAGTATTAGAAGACAGCTAAAAAAACACAGACCGGGGTCATTTACCATGGCTGGTTAGTGAGTCTGATATTGTGTCCTTAATCACTAATTTATTAAACAAAGTTGAATACACGCACATTAAAAACATTTAAAAAAACAGATTTTCCCTTTTTTTCCTCATAGAAGCATGTCTATTCAGAGGTAAGAAACAGTCCTGAACAACATGGTGGTTCTCCTGTTGCAGCATTGTGTGTGGGACTGCTTCTCCGCACGTATAATTCACTCTAGTCGTGCGAGGGCTGACATTTAACACATGCTGTCTATCATTGTATTCCTTTATGACAAACTTCATATTTTTGTAACTTTAACAAAACAGTTAATAAATGTACATCAAAATGTACATCAAAAGAAATGAAAGGAACCTTCTTGTGTTTTTGCATCATTTACATCATGATACATAATTGGAATTTTGTGCATTTTTATTAGTAACATTCTATTCATTTCATTATGGCATGACAAACCACCCGCAGATACTACAGCTGTGCATAAGTAGGCAAACCATCATGTTGATTGTCACATCACTTTTATTTCTTAAATTATTTGTGATTAACAAAGATATACATTCATTTGGTGCATGTTTTGTCAGAGCGGTTTACATTATATTGTGAGTTTGAACCTTGAATCTTTATATACTGTACAGCCTATGGTCTGAACTGGGTTAAAAGGTCTCCCGTATTGGTTCAATCATGTCCTGGTGGGAGTTCTCCAATATGCACGAGTTTTGTCAAACAGCATTTTTTTTTCACAATTTCCATGTTTGACGTACACATTTTCACAATTTTCTCATGCCAACATTTTAAAACGAATGCTTTTATTGTGATTAGGCCTAATTACCTTCCCCCAAACAAGTTTAAGATATCTGCAAGTTGATTTGCACATTCCATTTAAATGTATGGACGTCTCGAAGCAGTGGTGTAGTCTACGTGATACGCAGGTATACGCAGTATACCCACTAAGAAAGCTCCAGGATTTCCATATACCAACTTAAAAATGCCCCAATGACACGCAACAATATACTTTCCATTATAGTTTTGATATATTTTGAATTGTCATCTGTGTTTTCCTTCTTCATATAGGCTAAATAAAGGGATTTCCACCGTAAATTGGTGCATAAAAGTGTATCCGAATACAGGAAATGAAGTCGTTGATGCTCAAAACTTCCCTGGGGGGAGACACCCAGACCCCCCCACTATGATATGGCCCCCCCTCCCCCAAAGGCAGATTCTGGCCAATATATATATACAGTACACTACACCCACTACAATACATTAGACTACACCACTGTCTTGAAGGAAAGGAAAACGTTTTAAAAATGTGTTTGTTGCAAAAACACTCATCTGATCCATAAAAATGGAGGGATTCTATGGTTACTTAAAGCTCAGGCCGTGTTGCCAGTGTGCTGCAGTGGTCTAGTGAGTGGTGGTGGAATAACTCATATGGTCAGATGAGTCATAGTTCCCTGCTTTCAACAAGCCACTAGTACATATGTGGCACACAAACAAAAAAACAAACATCTATGGGCCTGGGCGCTAGTTTCCTAAAGTAAATTATCATCATATTCATCCTGTGTGTGAAGCGTGTAATCCTGATGGGAAAAAAAACATTTGTTCAGGATGACGTTTCCGATATTTCCAGAGAACAAAGGATCACTGCGTTGTTTGATAGATGAGGAAACAGAAAGAAAACTGTCCTCTGCAGCCACTAGGCGTATCCCACAAAGGAGGACTATCCAAATTTGGTGAGCTAAATTGAAACGAGATCCTGGATTCCCTGTGTGCTTCTGTTACCATAGCAACTAATGCCCGTATTAACTAACCTGCTCCAGGTAAACGTCTGCCATTACTAAGGTTATAACCTAGAAAATAAGAATTTATTAGCATTATCAGTTTTTCTGTATTTAATTCCAATTAAATACAGTTAATAATAAAGATAATTTGAGACCAGGCCTGTAGTTTTCACCATATGGAAGCGATTGTGTCACCATAGCATAAGCTAGAAGAAATATACTTTCTAGAAAATATTTCTTCAAAGATGTTCATTTTATTTTTTTGGGTTAGACCCACCAACACCAACATAGGCATTATCCATTGTATTTGTTTTTTTTTACGTTCACACGGCTGATCCAACATAAATTGGTTGTTTTGTGTATAACACCTGCAGCCCTGAGTCAGTGAACATTATTTGTTTAAATGAGTCTTCTTTGGTGTAAATAAAGGTGACCTGTGCCTGATGTGTCTGGTCTGTGTTAGCTTAGCTTAAAGGCTGGAAGTCACTTGCCAAAAAAAAGTAGTTTAGTTTATAGTCCAGTTATGTAACTCCCCAGACCCCCACCCCCGTCAGACCACGACATTTTTCTATATTTCGGTCTGCTAAGGCTGAATTCGGTGTGATCTACCTTCCATTTCACCATATATTTAGATATGCATTTACACCTGCATTGTAATTACAGAAGGTTCCGAAAATTTGGGGAAAGCATGCTACGACCCACTGGTCAACATCAGAAAAAAAGCATGCTTCAAGTGTTTGATCAAGTTTGTTTCTATCAGAACAGAGTCTGAGTAAAAGCCCCAGTCTCATGACTATTTAGCTTTTCTTCTGATGAACAAAAAGGTGGGGTGTCCGCAGGGGCGTTGGATTGGGGGGGGACGGACATATAGTGCGTTCCATTTGTACTCAGAAGTCGGATTTTAAGAGGTCAAAGTCAGAAGCACGCCCCCCTGACCTCAGATTTCAGAGAACCTCGCAGTACCCCTAGCCCAAATCAGCAGAAGTGAAAGCTGTAGTAACATACAGTCATTAGCACTTCTGTCTTTTTTTTGTGTCTCACTAAATCAATCGTACACACAGTCCTGTCAAACTTCTAACCGTGGACATGTTGTTACGCTATTTGTATGCACAAAAAAACTGCGTAATGCGTTGTCATCCACTGGTATTACTAACAGTGGCTAACCTGACCGCACCATGAAAAATCTGAATATGGAAATGGAACGCATTCAACTCGGGGGTGACGTCATTCACAGCTCTGACTTCCAAGTTCCGAGGCAGCCTAAATGGAACGCACTATGAGTAGCCAAGGCCCTCATGTGAGGAGGGCCCAAAAAGATGCTAGAATGAATAGCTGTGGATGCGGGGAGGGGCCAATAGAGAATGCCTTTCTACAGGGCCCAGAATTTTGTGCTACGCCCCCTGGGTGTCCGTATTGTCCAGCGTCACACCTCAAAGCTGATCTCTCTTGAGCGTCCAAACAGGGGCTCTGACGCCAGGTGTGTGTCTGAGTATGCCCGCCGCAGTTGTGTAGAGCTGCATGTGGTTTTGATGGCAACTTCGTAGGGAGGCGGGGGATCCTGCCACGTAGGAGGGTGAGGCGATGGACTGAAACCCCCAGGGTCCATGGGAGGGTAGTCAAAGTCTTCACCGCGAGCAGCATGCCTGTGGCGTTCCATCGTCCTGCACTCGAGAAAACGGTGGCAGTGAGAAGTCACGTGAAAACAATCACGTGGAAACAGAAATACAGTGGTCGTAGAGATCTAGATAGCAGATGGAGTCATGTTCTGTCAGTAGATGTGTAGCCTGCCAAATACAGGATTTGGGTTTCACAGAGGTATTATGGACATCGTGGTTGTGCAGGATAATAAAAAGTTTTTGAATTAAAGCCATAAACGTGAGCCATATACACACCTTTAACCAAACAGCAGGAGCTAATCAGATGTTTTCAGTCTTTGGATTACAACAGCACTAGCTCCTGAATCCTACTAAGTTGAAGGAATAGTTTGATGTTTAGGAGATACATTTATTCATTTTTAATATAAAAAACGATTACCACTCTCATGTTTGTACAGTAAATATAAAGCTACTGTGAGCAGCCTGTTAGCTTAGCATAAAGTAAACTGTAAATTGGGGGAAACGGCTAGCCTGGCTCTGTTCAAAGATAACAAAATACACCCACCAGCAATAAATACGTTATATCTTGTTTGTTTTATATTTACACAAAATGTAAAAAGTGTAAAAACGATAATTCATCGCCTTATTGGGTTTTCTTGGGTGGGACCAGTTACCAGCAACCAGCAGAGACACTAGGAAGCTACGGTCCCAGATAAGAAACATGCTTTGTTCAAAATCGCATACCAACATACTTTGCCGTAAAATTGAGTATGTTGTGCGTTTCAACAGGCAGAAAAATATTAAATTCAGTGGAAGAGGGAATGTGGATTTACATTTGTCACGTATGTGATTCCGAACACAATCAAAGTGTGGGCATTTCTCTTGAAGTGGTGCAGTTGATGTGCGTGCAAGCCTACAATTATGAACAGCTCTATCTCCTAAAAGCAGAGGACCCTGAAAGTGAGAACCAGGAAGGACCCTGAAAACTGACAACTGAACCTCTGACGTCATCAAACATAGAGCTGCACCCATAGATATAAAACAGTTTTATATCTATGGCTACTACAGGGAGAATGTATTAGAATAGGTTGCATGGCAAATTGGACTCAGTGTTTAGGGTGCTCTATTCTTCGGGTTAACGAAACTGGTTTTCTATACAGTAGCCTACAGACGATGCATGTAGCTACATTTAATAAATAGCCTAGTTGGAGTCTTATTTTCTGGCTTTAGGATAAAATTGGCCATCTTAAAAATAGCCTAGATTGAACTGTGCAAAACAGTAAAAATCTAAACTGCTGTTTTTCTTTCACCCACCTGGGCAGAAACACCGACTGGGATTCTGGGAAGCGGCTCCCTGGGGGTGTGAAGAGGGCATGGCTGCTGAAGCTGGGGTAGTCGTATGGATAATGTGGACACTCTGGGTCAAACTCCCGATGGTTGTAGCTTGCGGCACTTTTGCTGTTCATAGCCCAGAACAGCCCCAGGATGAGCATGACCACCCCCAGCACCACGCAGCAGAGGGAGAAAGCCTGAAGGCGACTCTGGTAAGAGGCCAGGAAGGCTGTGGAGCCCCCGGTCACAATGAGGAAGGCTCCGACAAAGATTGCTCCGTGGTGCAGGGAAGGCATCCTCCTCCGGGACCGTGACTGTTTCTGAGGTTTCTGTGAAGGCTGCGGACGGCTGGATAGTGTCACTCACGTACAAATAGTCCCACAGAGTGCACTCTCCATGCGCTCTGACACTGACCAGACATCCAAACCTGTTATGACAAGGAAAAGCTCATTGAATCTTACTTATTTGTTACCATCTCCCATACTGTTTAAAAAACAAATCACGGTCGATCACAAAGTCCAATGAGTCCTCACTCTGTAGATCTCCAGTTCCTGGCGAAAAGTGTTAAAAAGAATGGTTTGTTGAAGAATAAAGAAAAAGAAAACGGTGAAGGCTTTGATGCGCATCAGGCTAAAGTGGAATAGCTGTGTTTATCAGCGAGGCAGATGGACGAGAGGACAGCAGAGCCCATTAAGAAATCTTTACTGGCGCCCCACCCTCCCTCTGTCTAATGTGTCTGAAGGGTACCACTTTAGCCCTGTCGTGTGTGTGTGTGTGTGTGTGTGTGTGTGTGTGTGTGTGTGTGACAGCAATTTCGCAAAACATAAATGGACATATTGGACATGAAATGGTGTGGAATTTAGGCTGACATCCTCATACAAGAGATGACATGCTTTTGTAGCCTCACTGATTTATAAAGAAGGCCCGATGTTTAACAATCACTGGGAACAGCATCCCTGCGATGTTATTTAATACAATTTGTTTCTATTGTTGACCAAATTGGCTGATGAACGACCTAAAGAATTTATTAAAAGTAATAATTAGTATCTAGACATGCCAGCAAGACACTGCTGAATTTGTGAGGTGGCCTTGAAGGCTGAAAATCAGGACCTATATAGCTACCATTGAAGATACTAAGGTCTTGTTTTCAAAATGTATTTAATTCTGAATTTGTTGGTTTTAGCAACGAGGAGAGAGTACACTTTCTCCTGATTCCACAATTTAAAAAATACTGTGTAATTTTTTAAGTAGATTACTTTTCTTTTAGATTCAATAACCTAGGCCCACATAAAAGAAGTGCTGAATGCAAAATATGTGGTATCAAGATGAAAGATTTGGGCTCAACCACATCTCATTTTATCAGGCACCTGAAATCGCACCCTGATAGGTTAGCTAACATGTTAAGCTAAGCATTGGCCATTGACTTGGACTCTAGCTCAAAGACTTGTGAGCATCTCTGATGCTAAGTGCTAACATTTGCTAATTGACACTAAACACAAATTAGGTCTACAGCTGAGGCTGATGAGAAATCATTAGTTTGGCAGGTAGTTGGTCATAAAAAATAGTATTGGACAAATCTAAATGTTGACCTGATGATGGTGCTATAGTTGAAAAGTCAGAAGATCACCAAAGTAATTACAATTCTCCCTGAGTGGAACGTGAATGTTTGAACCTCAAATTTATGGCATCCAATAGTTGTTGGGATATTTCAGTATGGACAAAAGGGATGGACAGACAAATATTGCCATCAATAGAGCCATGCTGCTAGTATCGCTACAAATAAAATAAAAGACAGGTAATGGAACATTCAACTTAATAAAATAAAATAAATTATAAAAAGTCCAAACAACCGTTTTTTAGGGCCTCAGTATTTTTTAAATCTGACTACAGCCCTGCTATTAATATATTATATAACAACAAAAACACAAAATAGAGCTGATTTATTTGATCCTCAAAATGGTCATAGGAATGAGGAATAATGATGAGAAAAATCAGTTACATATCTGCCAGTATTCATGCACTGAATGGCATAGGCATGAGTTTAGTGTTACTAAAATCTGTCGCTATTAAAACTTCTAATCTTCCCGTCAGACCTTCTCATGGCTGATACCAAAGCCGGTCTATATTAGAAGTTCTTTGATGATACGGACATTGTAACAGATGGGAACAGGCTGCATGGTGTGACAGCCTCTCTGCTTTATGATTGGTAAAAGGTTAGAAAGGCTACTGCCCGCATTCACTTCTTTGACCAATGAGCGTGAAGCGTTGGTGCTCGGTCCCGCCCCGTTGGCAATTGTAACCAATCGGTGTGGAGCAGGGGAGGGGCCGACCGACCACTTAGCAACACTCACCTATCGCAGTGAAGGGGTGATCGGTTTGGGTTTGGCATAATCGATGCAGAGTTCTCCCCCCACATGTATCTCCCAGCGGTCAGTTTAATAGTTTAACTAAAGAGTGTGTCAGATAGCCGACTTTAGTTTGGAGAACGTTCCCATTTGGATCGGAACTGTCCACAAACGATGGACTCGCTGTTGTATTTAGCCGGCTTGGTGGTTTTGCTCCTGCTGTGGATCAAAGTCAAAGGTCTAGATTACGTGATCGTTCACCAGCGGTGGATCTTTGTGTGTTTGTTTCTGCTGCCGCTCTCCGTTATATTTGATGTGTATTATTATGTGCGGGCATGGCTCATTTTCAAGATGTGCTCTGCGCCCAAACTGCACGACCAGCGCGTGCGGGACATCCAGCGACAGGTGAGCCATCATCATCATCATCATCATCATCATCATCATCATCATCATCATCATCATCATCATCATCGTCGTCGTGTGTGTGTGTGTGTGTGTGTGTGTGTGTGTGTGTGTGTGTGTGTGTGTGGGTGTCAAAAAAGGACAAGGACCAGATTTTTGTCTTAACATAGACCTTCTGAACACACATTAACAGAATTAACAGGATCCGTGTGGGTGTGTGTGTGTGTGTGTGTGTGTGTGTGTGTGTGTGTGTGTGTGTGTGTGTTTTTTTGTGTGTGTGTGTGTGTGTGTGTGTGTGTGTGTGTGTGTGTGTGTGTGTGTCAAAAAAGGACAAGTACCAGATTTTTGTCTTAACATAGACCTTCTGAACACACATTAACATAACACTATAGGATGTGTGTGTGTGTGTGTGTGTGTGTGTGTGTGTGTGTGTGTGTGTGTGTGTGTGTGTGTGTGTGTGTGTGTGTGCGCGCGCGCGTGCATACAGTGCAAAATGTTTGACGTTTATTTTCATTTGGTGTGATAAAATAATGCGTAAACAGCTGGTTTTGAAAAAGAAAAGAAAGGTACAGCCCTCCAACACTATAGTTTTAGTAATATCTAAACCCTATGCCAGTGTTGACAGTTGAAAGTTGTGTAAAGTGTATGATTGGTACAGTTAAGTCTGTGATACTCAGGCCTACTTGATGAATAAAGTGAGGAGTCACCTATGTTACATTTGTTTTGCAAGAAATCATGGGTAGTGAAAAACTCACAGCAGTGCAGTGCAACTGCATTGTGATGTAAAAGTTTGTTGCTCTATTGCTGTCTTATCAATCACTTGTTAATCCATTACAAAAATTCCAAAAAGTATTTTATATCTACTTTATAGCTATTTTGTGAGAAGAGGCTTACACTTAATTATCAAAACATACATTTTCTGTAGAGCCCCATAGCTGTCTCAATAAAAAGTGTTACTTAAAAAAATGAGAGGTGCTGTCATGCCATGGCTGTCTTAGAAAACAACTGTTACATCATCGTTAGGGCTCTTATAATTTCAATATCTGATGGTAGTCCTGTTAAAATGTATTCTTGATGTGTATCTTTCAATAATAGTGCTGATTAATAGCCCACTGATTTCCTTGAATTTTGGGCCTGCAAGTTAATGGTCGCTGTAATTCAAGCAACTACTTTCCTGATTGGTTTCAGTGTCCAAAATGTGTTAATTGAACCAATCAAATGACATAATACAATGTCCACTCCTACTCTGGAAATTAAGTCTGAAACGTGTGTTAGTTGTGTGTTGTTTTCTCACTATCTGCCTGGTAGAGGAATGGCCAGTATTTTTCCACTGGAAGCATGTGAAGGCATATCTCTGTTCGACATTATCAAAAAGAACATTTTGAAGTACCAAAGATTTCATGTTCTATTTTCTCAAGTCCTTAACAACTTTGTCTGTCTGTGCGGTGGTACAGATACAATTTATGAGAGGATTTATTTGTGAATTTACAGTGGCACTCATACGTTTATGAACCCATGCTAAAGAGGAATAAATATCATCTTTTGGAAATTGATCTTAATGCCTTAATAAAAAAATGAGGAAAAATCCAACCTTTAAGGACACCAATTTTCTTTGTGAATGAATAATGTATCGTAAATAAATCAATGTTCTTCCTTAAAATACAGGGGGCATAAGTCAGTACACCCCTATGTTAAATTCCCATAGAGCCAGGCAGATTTTTTATTTTTAAAGGCCAGTTATTTGATGGATCCAGGATACTATGCATCCTGATAAAGTTCCCTTGATCTTTGGAATTAAAATAGCCCCCCCACATCATCACATACCCTTCACCATACCTAGATATTGGCATGGTTTTATTTCAGTTAGCCTAATAGCTGCTTTGATTTGCACTGAGAGATGATCTTATGGAAAGTACCCCATGCCAATCTCTAGGTATGGTGAAGGGTATGTGATGATGAGGAACTCTTAATCCAAAGGAACTTTATCAGGATGCATAGTATCCTGGATCCACTAAATAACTGTGCCTTTTAAAAAAAAAATCTGCCCTAGCCTCTATGGAATTACTATAGGTGTATACTTATGTATTACGTATTTTAAGGAAGAACATTCATTTATTTACCATACATTATTCATTCACAAAGTAAATTGGTGTCCTTAAAGGTTGTATTTTCCTCATTTTTTTTATTAAGGCATTAAGATCAATTTCCAAAAGAGGATTTTTTTATTCCTCATTTTAGTCAACTTTAGCATGGGTTCATAAACTTATAAGTGCCACTGTAGGCAAAATGTTAACACTCTGACTATGCTGAAGATGCTGACTATGTAAGAGGGAGAGCACCATGGGGTCAGAGCAGACCGACGCCTAATACCTTGATTACCTAAAATAATTTGCTCAGGTGAGAGGAATCTGACACAAAGTACAGGTAAATCAAACTAGCCACAGGCCTGTGAGAGTTTTTGCCAGTCATGTGGACTCTAACGGAATAATAAAGTAAAGACCCATAAAGGCTCTCCGCAGTGGAATGAATGAGTTGCAAAGGTCACAAAATATACTTTGAGGAGTTCAAATGAGCTGCCAAGGCCTTTGACCTCAAAGAATGTCCTCAGTCTTTTATGACATAAAGCCTTGGCAGACAGCCTTATTGGTGGATTAGTGAAATAGGTAAATAGTCAGGTATGCTGTGTATTCCTCGTCACTTAAGAGATAATCATCCATTCCCGGTGTCATGTGTTCTGATTTCAGGTGCGTGAGTGGAGGAAGGACGGCAGTAAGACCTACATGTGTACGGGTCGGCCCGGCTGGCTCACCGTATCTCTCAGAGTGGGGAAATACAAGAAAACCCACAAGAACATCATGATCAACATGATGGACATTCTGGAGGTGGACACAAAGAGGCAGGTAGGAGGATTCAACAGACACTTTGTGTTTAGGGCTCACTAACACGCTAAACTAAGATGATGAACATAGTAAATATTATATCTACCAAACATCTGCATGTTAGCATTGTCATTGTGAGCACGTTGGCATGCTTACATTAGCATTTAGCTCAAAGCAGCACTAGGCCTAAGCATGGCACGGAGCCACTCGCATGGCTGTAGACTCTGTCTGGTTACAGTTTTGGTCATCATTTACTTTGTACTCATTAAAGTAACTGCTTAAATTGTAAGCCTAACCAGCCCTAATGCACTTTATTTAAAGGTAAAATTGGCTTAATAATTTTACAGTTTACTATCTTTTTCTGACGTGGGGGTTTGTCTAAAACCTGTATTTGATCATCTGACTGCCTCTGTTTTTGGCCACATTGGACTTTAAACAGTGGCGCTGTATTCCCAGTTCTCAGCATTTAAAGGAACACGCCGACTTATTGGGACTTTAGCTTATTCACCATATCCACCAGAGTTAGATAAGTCCATACATACCCTTGTCATCTCCGTGCGTGTCCTAACCATTGAGATATGGTCCTAACTGTTTGACGCACCCACCGCTAGCCTAGCTTAGCGCAGATGCTGGAGGTAACCTAGCCTACTAGCCTACTGCTCCCAACAAAAGGAGACAAATTCTACCCATATACATACTGGGATACATTTTCCTATTTACATGTTGTGATTTGTATAGTCACAGCGTGTACGAATAACAAGGTCACATGACACACAGCCGTATTCTAACCGTATACATACTGGGAACTATATTCTCAGAAGGCGAAGCACTGCTACTTCTGCTACTTGGGCGGAGTGATTTGCTCGCAGCACCTGAGAAGGAGCAGAGAGTTGCCTGGAGTTCTCTCAGAGTTGGAGTAATATCACTCCGCCCAAGTAGCAGTGCTTCGCCTTCTGAGAATATAGTTCCCAGTATGTATACGGTTAGAATACGGCTGTGTCTCATGTGTTACGCCACGCTGTGACTATACCAATCATGTATCGTAAAACGAAAATGTTAGCGGTATTTTGTCACTTATTTTGGGAGCAGTAGGCTAGTTGGAGCCGGTTACCTCCAGGATCTGTGCTAAGCTAGGCTAGCGGTGGGTGCGTCAGACTGAGTTACGACACGCACGGAGATGAGAAGGGTATGTATGGACTTATCTAACTCTGGGGGATACGGGGAATAAGCTAAAGTCCCAATAAGTCGGCGTGTTCCTTTAACCTGTTGAATATGAATGTTACTTTAACTGTTACTCATTAAAATGTACCTGGCTGGGTTTTGTATTGTCAGCCTGATGGCGCATCTTTACTCAGTGTAATCTTTGTTTTTTAGGTGGTGAGAGTAGAACCGCTGGCCAACATGGGTCAGGTGACTGCTCTCCTCACCTCTATTGGCTGGACACTGCCTGTGCTGCCCGAGCTCGATGACCTCACTGTGGGTATGTCGTTCGTATTACTGTGGATTATTTTCTGGGGAATCGTCACAGAGTGGCATCGTCTGTGGCTCTTGGGTTTCCAGAAATAGACGCACTGATGATTTCCACAGCTCATTGTTCAGTGAGGCAGGTCCTGCATCTCCTCAATCAATCACTGTATCCTGTTAGGAGCACCAGCGACTTCTCTAATGCTGTTAGAGGATTGATAGTGTAGCTGGAAATATGAAACTGGGAGGAAATGGCTGCAGTGTTGGAAGCACCCCCGGATCGGGTTTCATAATGGATTTCCTGATGCCATAAACTGTGCATCAACAATCTAATGTTTTCTCATCAGGCCACGGTACATTCATTTATCCTCATGCCCCAGCAGGCACATACTTACTCTCTCCCAGCAGGCAAGCGCTGCTTTCTGCTTGTGTGTTTGCACGCTGTTGGGTCTCACCTGTGAGGATATTGAATTACTCCGAGCAAATCTTTTATTCTCTCTCTCTCTCCTCCCTCAGGTGGTTTGGTGATGGGTACAGGCATTGAGTCATCCTCTCACATTTACGGGCTGTTTCAGCACATCTGTGTCGCATTTGAACTGGTTCTAGCTGATGGCAGCTTAGTACGCTGCACTGAGGTGAGTATTGAGTATGTGTGCCGTGTGTTATGTTTAACCAGTGATCCCCCATGGCAAATTCATAAGTACTCCACTCATGGTTTAAATTTAACTTGTGAACTTGCATTCACGAGATGGGAAGTCATTTAGACAACTCGTCAAGTCTGAGCTTTCAGAAAATTTCCGCTTACGAGGTTGTGAATACAACAAAAAGGGGGCGTTCATATGGACTTTTCTCATAAACACGAGCCCACTTGAAGGCTCGATAAGCACTCTTCCTCTGTCACGTGAACATACTCGTAGCTGGACTGGACCATATGACCTTATGTTTAAGACAGACCCTCACCATGGTTATTATTATTAGCTTTATTTGCTCCCCTTGACTAAGGAAAAATTGCAAATCCATCCTTCCTAATTTTTCAACCCAATCCTTTTCAAACTTACAATGCTAATACCCAAAATCAATGTAAACATACAGCAAATAGTGCATCCAGCTGTTTTCTATTTTTAAACCAAGAACTACTAAATTAACAGTTATTACCACTGTCACTGAATGAGTAAACAGGGTACAGGCTTCAGCTCTGTAATAGTTCATTCTTGTTCAAATAGACAATTCATTTGTCTGTCACGTAGGAGGAGAACCCAGACCTGTTCCACGCCGTCCCGTGGTCCTGTGGAACGCTGGGGTTCCTGGTCGCAGCGGAGATTAAAATAATCCCCGCTAAACCCTGGGTGAAGCTGCACTATGAGCCGGTCAGAGGGCTGGAGAACATCTGTAAACGGTTCACTGAAGCATCGGAGGACAAACGGAACTCGTTTGTAGAGGGCCTCCAGTACAGTCGGGACACCGCCGTCATCATGACGGGAGCAATGACTGACCACGCCGAGCCGGAGAAGGTAAAATGTTTAGGAGCGTGTAATCGACTTGTTTTCATAGGTTACATCACATTTAACCTCCTCCCTTTTCCTCTCTGACATCAGGTCAACAGAATCGGCCTGCACTTTAAACCATGGTTCTTTAAACACGTGGAGGGCTACCTGAAGGGCGACTACGCAGGAGTTGAATACATCCCTCTAAGACAGTACTACCATAGACACACACGCAGCATCTTCTGGGAGCTTCAGGTACTCACAAAATCACACAGAGGCTGTTTCCATGACCTTTAGGATTGCATTAGTAAGTACTGTACTGCACATATCTGCCAGATATTTGCTTGTCATCATCTTATCCTTGCTCACTTCTCTTTATTACACTCTTATGCTTTTTCTCTGCCTTTACACACACACACACACACACACACCCCATTAGCCATTAGTGAGAAGGGCTTGGCATCCTTTGTTTTCTGAGACAGTAAATGGCTGATAAATTATGCATAGTCGTGGTTTGACAGATACCTACAGGAGCTGGCTCTGGGCTTTTGGGTGCTCTCTGTTTTTGAAAGGTTTTTGTAGACCGTGCAAAGGAAAGTCAGGCAGAAAGAGAGCTGACCATCGCTTTGATTACATCAACAATTTGTGATAGACATCATTAATGTGTTGGACATGGAGATGTGAGATAGTGTTGGAAGGCTGCCCTCTGCTGGAATATAAGAGCAGTACAAGTGGATTGTATCTGTGTGTCATCTCTTTTTTTTTTGATTATTTTTTGGGCTTTTCCGCCTTTATTTGATAGGAGATTTAGGTGAGAAATTATCACAGGTCTGCGTCGAGGCATAAACCTCTCAGTATATGTGCGCGTGCTCTACCCACTGATCCAACCCAGCCACATCTGTGTGTCATCTTAATTAAGCTGGAACAGATATTATGGCAAATGATATACTCATGTAGAAATTCAACATTATATGATTTAAAAAAAAAAAACACAAGATAGATGGATTGTTTATTGTCCTTTTTCATGGAAAGTTGTTTCCAACATAACATCTTGTATGTACTTCTGTTGTCTGTCTCCCAAGAAACGGAAAAAGACAGCAGATCCTCACATTGAGAGACTGAAATCAGCAAATGTTTGGCTTAATAAATTACTTAAACGATGGCTTATTATAATTGTTCCCCTAAGTGATTCATTGTTTCAGCACTAGTTAGAACGTAATGCATCTCAGAGCCTTTTTGCCATTGTCGTTTAACCCGTTTGTGTACGCCTCTGTGTATATTTGTGTCCTTTCTATAGGATATTATTCCTTTCGGCAACAACCCAATATTTCGTTGGCTTTTTGGATGGATGGTTCCTCCGAAGATCTCACTGTTGAAGCTCACCCAGGGAGAGACCATCAGACGGCTTTATGAACAGCACCACGTGGTCCAGGACATGCTGGTACCCATGAAGAATCTGCAGGATGCCATCACGCGCTTCCACCAGGACATCGACGTAAGGCTCAGATGTGAATGAAGCCTCTAAATGCCTGCTGTTTTATAGCACATACTCCTGTTTGAACTCCTGCACGTCTTGTGTCATTCCAGGTCTACCCTCTGTGGCTGTGTCCATTCCTGTTGCCGCCAGGCAGAGGGATGGTCCACCCCAAAGGTCAAGAGGAGGAGTTGTATGTGGATATTGGGGCTTATGGAGAGCCCAAAGTCAAACACTTTGAAGCTAAAGCATCAACGCGTCAGCTGGAGAAGTTTGTTAGAGATGTGCATGGGTAAGTCTCAAATAATACGTGAAATGTAGCATTGGTAACTAAGGTGAAACTTTGTAATGATATTGATAATGTCACGCCCGTGACTAGTGCTGAAACGATTAATAACTGGAACATAGAAAATATGACATTAACATTCACGCTGCGTCTTGCATTTATATGTACATGTGCCATCTGCCTCCTGCAGGTTCCAGATGCTGTATGCAGATGTGTACATGAACCGAGAGGAGTTTTGGGAGATGTTTGACGGACAGCTGTATCACAGACTGAGAGACAAACTAGGCTGTAAGGAGGCCTTCCCGGAGGTTTACGACAAAATCTGTAAATCTGCCCGACACTGAACCCCATCACTGGTACCTGACCTCCGCCCCGAGTCACAGATACACTCAGGCTCTGACTGCAAGTCATGTTTGCCGGCAGCTTCTGGTTTGGGGATGTTTCAAAAACAACAAAAACAAAAACTGTTTTATTCAAAGATGCTTTAAAGAATTCGAAAATAAGCTTTGCTCACACTACTAGCTGATGGCTAAGGTGTTTGTTCGTGGCAACTAAACTGTCTTAAGAGGCCCTTCTATCAATGTGAGGCAAGAGCACCAGTGTTGTTATACTTTTGAGTATGATGAATGTATTTTATTTTGCCCTTTTCTGTACACCTACAGCTTGTTTCAACATGCATGTTCTGATTCAATGCTGCTTAACTCCCTATGTGTAACTTGTCCTTGTTGGGAGCATATTGCACCAAGTATTTTTCCCTTCTTTTTCTTTTTTTTAAATGTGTATGTTCGGCCTTATCATGACAGAACCTTTGCATTTCTCTGTACATCTTTTAATAACAGGTCAGCCTTACCGAGTGCCATAGACTTTGAAAACATGACTTCCTGATTAGCGTCCTATCCATATTTTAAAATAAATAGGCTACTTTTGTGATATGAAGAAATCAAACAAACTATATTAAGTAAGCTACCTATTTTGATATCAAAATCACTTATCACCAGGACCGTGTGATTTGAATGAATTAATAAAAATGTCTTTCCTGGAATAAATATCATTCTTGTGCTTTTTTAAATATAACGTTAGATTCTAGTTAATGGGGGACCAATAACATGTTGCACTAGTAATAAGGATTCACAGATAATATCCACAGCTGTCACACAAATGTAGTCAACAGTCTGAGCAGATTTGTTTGACTATTTGAATAAAAGCACAGTGCAAAGCTGAGCTTTTCATTAGTTTTGTTTCTGTATCCTTCAACTTCTTTTAAATGGGAGTTTGTTAAGAACTGTTCGGGATTTTTCCAGAGCACATTGTGACCATAGAAATACTGATGTGACTCTTAGAGTTCCGCCTTCTTCTGCACTGACTTGTAAAGTGAGTTAGCAGCGAAGCTATTAGCCACTGTCAGCAGGTAAGTTTACTACCAGAGCCGAAGACCTCTGCAACAAGCTGTCTGGAGTTCTTGTTCAACACAGGTAGGCTGTACTCAAAAGAGTTTTTACAATAAAACTTACAAGATTAGAAAGGTGACGGTTGCTGACTTTAAGGACTGTGAATGTGAACTGCAGCAATAGTTTTCTAAGTAAAGCTAACTTCCACAGTTAACTTAAGCTAACGCTAGCTCTTAGTCTATTTTTATCATCTGCTACACGGTGGTATTTTGTACATATATAACGTTAGCAGACATTAATAGCTGGCGTTAGCTTACGAAATAGTTTGTTTTCGCAAAGGTGACTTTGAAGATTTGGTGCTGCCTCGTCAGTCACAAAATGTAACTAGCTGCTGTCGGGCTTGTTTGGACTTAAATCATGCAGCACTGTTGTTTGTTTTTAGCCTGCAGACTTTGAGAATTAGCCGGTTTAGTGAGTAATATTATTTTTTCTATTGGTCTGTTTGATATCTGTACACTGCGGTACACTGAGGTCAAGACAGCAACCTGGTTTCCTTGACAACAATGCGGAAGTTTAAGTTAGGATGTCAATGTAGGGTGCACACTTAATTTTACTGTCTATGGGTACAAACTGTCCTAGACTCCTTCCAATATTGACAGAAATACAACACTAACGTTACCCTGTTGGTTGCGTTGTCTACTTGGGAAGCTGCATAAGCTGCCGCTGTCCCAGTAACAAGAGGTGTGTAGTTCTTATCTAAAGGTGTGGATGAGTACGCTAAGTTTCAGTCGTCATAGCAGTAGGGCTGGGCGATCTGGAGAAAATCAGATATAATATGTTTGACCAAATACCTCGATATCGATACCGCAACGATATTGTAGTGTTGACTATTGGTGCTTTCACAAAATATTTACACAATGAGATTTTTGATAAATAATCATCAGTAATGTGGATACAATGACTACGTGGGTAAAGGCAAATAATAGAATAGTTACAGCAGTCTGGTAAGTTCAGAAAATGACATCACTTTACTGTAATGCAGCCTTTAAAACCAGGAAAATATCACGATATTACGATATCCAAAATCTAAGACGATATCTAGACTCATATCACGATATCGATATAATATCGATATATTGCCCAGCTCTACATAGCAGTAATCCTAAAAAATTTGTCCTGCATTGACTGGGGTTAAACCATGGAAGCTTTTACCCAGTTTTCTTACTATATGTTGCATGTTAACACATCCTTTATTATACTGCTTATGATTATGTATTGTTTTGCAGAGGCTTTCGAGTGGAGCATCAAGTTCTCCCCACCCTCCTCACAAGCGATAGAAAGCATTACTGGTCTTGCCTGACGGGGCTGTTTTGGAGACTACAGTGGGGTCCAGACTGGAGAAGAAAGAGGCTGAGCAGGAAGCATGTCCACTGACAATGAGCCCACGTTCACAGTCAAGCTGCTGCAGCTGCTGCTGCTCTCCACCTACTGGGGAATGCAGATTTGGGTCACTTTTATTTCAAGTTGGTACCATGCACACAGACACATACTATAAAAGTACACAATAAAGTTAGAAACACACAGGAGAGGGATGTTGTCATGCTGTATTAACAACACAATGATGACTGAAGTGTTCTTTTCAATGTGCGTTTACACCTGTATTTAGATCTGTCCACTTAAGTCAAGTGTGAACAGGACCTCAGTGAACCACCTTTTTTTTTTTATTATTATTATTATTATTATTGCAACCCTGTTTTTTTATTGGTCGCCTTTATGTCTACTCTCAGACCCTGACTTGTTTTTCCTTTAGCTCAGTCACCAATAATCCAAGGTCTACTCTACATGCTATCCAGCATAGTTGTATTATTAACGGAAAATGACCCCTTGATCCCCAGTACATTGCAACATCTGAGCTTCCTGCCAGTATTTAACCACACACCTTATGTTTTTGTCACATTTTTATTGTGGTATAGCCAGGCAAACACAATGTTGTAACAGTCTTAACTTCTTAAAACCACAGAGCAGAGTAAGCATGTATCTAGCATTTGGATTGATGTATGTGTCTGAAATTATTGGGGAAATTCTGATAAACATAGTGTGATTAAGTCATACTAGATTTGGGATACCTTACATCTTAATATGATTATTCAAATGAATTAACTTTGACTTAATTAGGGTAGAGGTCATCAGAAATAGTTATTTTCAGGATATTTCGGTTCCATGTAAAAGTAGCCTCCTGTCCCATGATGAATGAGTATTTTTTATGAATTAAGAGCCAGTAGGTGCCTTACGGTGCTAATGTGTTGTTCTGTTTTTTTGCTCAGGCTTTGTAATGGACAGCCACCTGAACAGACACACTTATGGTTTTATCCAGAGTCGCCTTGTCCCATTCTACCTCCACTTGGGTTCAGCTTGTGCCTTCTTCAACCTCACTATCTACGCTGTGTATCATCCCAGCGACAAGCTGAACGACAGAGAATCCTTTCAGGTGTGTTGTGTGTTCAACATCATCGCGTTGCATACAACCAATTTTCAGAACATTTCTTTAATCTCTGACTCTGCTTTCCCCACCAGATCTTCATCTTCTTTGTGTCGGTGACAGTCGCGGCTGTCAACGCTCAGTGGTTTGGCCAAATGACATCAGAGATCATGGCGGACATGCACCTTATTGAGCAGGCGTGCGGATTGGGTCAGGACATCGGCCTTTCGTCGAACCGCGAAGCTTACGCCAAGCTGTCTGAGACGGACGTCAAATACAGACACCTCAGCGGTCGCCTGTGGCTGTACAGACTGCTGTCCTCCCTCTGTAACCTCTGCTGCTTAGGCTGCAACTTCTACAGCCTCTGTTACATCGCCGAGAACCTCGTCACACTTTGAACTGACGCATAGCAGCTGTACTCTTAAGTCTTTGAAAAATTGTCAGTCCAAATGACTAATCTAAATGTATATTTTTGTACCAAACCTGTACGTCCTATATTTAATACATAGTTTTTTGTCTCTCTGCGGTGTTAGGTATTTGACACAAAGTCAGGTAAGCCTTGTTGTTCTCGTGCTTTGGGGATTAATGACAGGATACAACTGCCATGCTAAGATTTTGGCCCTCGATTTGTGTTGCTTTTGAAACAAACCGGGCCACTAAAGCTGCATTTCTCTCCTTAAGGTTGTAGGGAGACAAATCAATTTCTGCAATGAGTAATGCCTCACCTTTCACCTAGTGTGGCTGAGGCTTGGTGGCTGCCTTGATACTTTCCCTTCACTATTACAATTTAGTACCTTTCAGGAACCTAAAAGCATTACAACATTAGAGATGTTTTATAATTGCAGTACCAGAGAAATTCTGACAGAAAATAGCCACATTTTTTGCGTCTTTTTTATGTGTAAGCAAAAGAAAAACATAAAGATGTGCTCCCATGCTGCTCAGCCCTGCTCTTCCTGTTTGGGTGTAGTTTAAATACTTTGTTCACAGTGTGGTTTCACAGGCTTGTCTGGCTCACCTTTACGTTAACTTAAGTACACTGAAAGGTTGTACTATCTTTAGCTCTGCTGGCTGTTTTTGTCCTGTATGGTCTAGAATCAATTCTGCTTTTAGCCTTTTCAAACCACACTTGCACCAGTGGTTTGTTTATTGGTATATTGGAATTAGGATTAATTAATGTTCGTAAACAGTTCCAGTGTATTGCCCTGTAATTATGTAGATGCTATAAGATTGGTTGCACAGCAGGTTGGTCTAGTTGTGAGAAAGGATGGTATGGTAGAAAGTATTGTTTAGACTTGCTGAGGTGATGTGGGTCTATTACGACAATAGTACGGAGTCCCCAGAAAATCACAGTGGGAAAAACGTTTCTAAACTAATTTTGTGTTCCTGTGTATTAACTTTTGCGTTACTTCACAAGTAGTCACGCATTGCCAGACCTATCTCCACAGCGCGAGTATGGTCTGGCTGCACGTGTTAACATTCTGGTATAGCTGGAAAAACGCTCTGGATTGTTTGTATTTCTTTAAACCAATCACAATCATGTTGGGCGGTGCTGAGACCCAAATGCAGCCACGGTGCTTTTGCAAAATGGAAATACTGTAGATAGAAAATAGGGCTAAAGGGGAGGAGAATGCCTGGCACGCAGGATGTCAGGCTTTCACTAAGCATACCAGTATGACCATCTTTGTAACCTTACAGTGTGCCTCAACTGAAAATGACATCAGATCTACTATTTGAATTTCTCACATGCTTTGCTCTGTTCTCTACCACCTCCGTGTCAGTCATTATGTGTTCAAACTGCTGTGGGGAAAATGTATGCAGCCATGATTGGAAATGAAGCCAAATCATTTTTGAGTTGTACTCTCACTAGAGTTGTGTTCTGTGAAGTACTCTTCTCAGGTGTCTGATTCTTTTTTTAGTCATAGTATGTATATCTTTGCATTTGTTTTGTCTGCAGAGAGGATCTGTGGTGTGGTGAACAAACCTCTCCATGCTATGATGACCTCTCCTTTTTGACTTGTCCTAGTTCACCTAAGTAGCTGCTTAGGTGAAACTCTTCTATCAATATGTTTCTTCTTTCTCCTGTTCCTTTATTTTATGTTGGCCTGTGATACATGCCCATTAAACCAAAGTAAAAAATGCCATTAACATCAACTACCGTTACGTAATCAGGGCAAAGGCAGCCGAGTACTAATTCTGAAACTACTCTTATTTTTGTCCAGACCGAACTGATAAAGGTGACTCTTGTGTGCCCATAACTGGCAAATATATTGCACTATTACCTGGTTTTAAATTGCACGCATTTTCTTTTCTTTTTTTATTGTGTTGCTTTTTAGCTTGGGCAGTTTAAATTAACAAAAAACTTCAATGCAAATAATTTAAATGTTTTGTTCATAAACAAATAAGCTGTACAGTTTAATTGTAGAAGACCACTTTACATTATTTGTGGATGTTTCTGTTTGTTAATGTTTGTGATAATGTGTTATAATTATAATAAAAACTGTTAATGTGGCTTTTGTTATACTGAATGTAAGTTGCCTGAAGACCGATGAAAAAAAGTCGTATGTCGAAAAATGCCATAGTATAGTATGTCGGAAAAAGTAATACGAGAGCTTATCCGCTGTATAATCAGTCATCTGTCTACAGGATGGACTCTTTGATTTCCTGATTGTACCCTCTAGATGCATGACATTGAGTAGTCTATAAATATACATATTTTGACATACTATACTATGACTTTTTTATACTTATTTTCAACATACTATACTGTTTTCAATACCATGACTCTTTTGTTTTTTTTCGACATACTATACTATGACTTTTTTGACTTACTACGCTGACTTTTTATTACTTTTTTCAACTTACTATAATATCACTTTTTTGACATACTATACTATGACATATATTACTTTTTTCGACATACAAAGTCAAAAAAGTCATAAAAGGTGAACTTTTATGACTTTTTTCGACATACTATACTATGATTTTGTAGACATACTATACTATTACTTTTTATTTTTTTTTAGACATACTGTACTTTTTTCAATACCATTACTCTTTTATTACTTTTTCTGACATTCAATACTATCACTTTTTTTCAACATACTATACTAAGAGTTTTTTATTATTTATTTTCAACATACAAAGTCAAAAATAGTCAAATAGTATAGCATGTCAAAAAAATGCTATGGCTTTTTAGGACTTGTTTAGACATACTAAACAATTACTTTTTCCGACCAACTATACTATGACGTTTTTGGACATTGGTCCAAAAACGTCATAGTATAGTAAGTCGAAAAAGGTCATAGTATAGTATGTCCAAAAAAGGCATAGTATAGTATATCAAAAAAGTAATAAAAAAGTCATAGTATAATAGGTCGAAAAAAGTAATAAAAAGTCATAGTATAGCATGTCCAAAAAAGTCATAGTATAGTATATCCAAAAAAGGTAAAAAAAATTAAAAAAAAGTCATAGTAAAGTCAAGGGGGTAAGCGAGCATCCGGAAAGCGTACCTCCTATGGGGAGATTGTAGGCTAACAAGCCATCACCTTCCCTTAGCATTCCATTGACTCTCATTCATTTTGGCGTCACTTTGACAGCGAATAACTTTACATCTGAAGAGTTTAAAGACTCTATTTGTCCATTGTTTATTTCTAAAGAAACACGACAATGTATAAAAGGCTCCATTACCTTGTATCTCACGTTATGGCTCCGTAGAAGACGTGTTTGTAAAAATAGGGTAACGATTGTGTCATAACGATTGTGTCATAACCACTGTCGCACAGTAGAGAAATTACCGTAAAGTCAGGAGAAGCTGGCAGGCAGCTTCGACTTACATGAGCTGTTTAAGTTTAATGTTAGCTAGAATTTTAGTGATCAATAATTAGCCTGTGCCCATGTTATCTCCTTACATATACCTACGCTCTCCGTCTCTGCAAGATTCGGAATGATTGAGATTTGTCTTGGCACAGCTACTAGAAGACTTACACGTCACATCTACGTCTTCTAGCTCAGTTTGAAGCTGCGCAGCACGCTCAGCCATCACCGGAAAAATTACTTCACTGGTCTCCGTCGAAGTACTGTATATGGCATAACTGTGTCCATTCTTTTACTGTTTATGAGTTTATGAGTACTAAATATACTATGACTTTTTCAACATACTATAATATGACCTTTTTTAACAGACTATACTATGACTTTTTATTACTTTTTTCAACAAACTATACTATGACCTTCTTTGACATAATATACTATGACTTTTTTTAACATACTATACTATGATTTTTTTTAACATACTATACTATGACCTTTTTCGACATACTATACTGACTTTTTATGACTTTTTTCAACAAACTATACTATGACCTTTTTGACATATACACTATGACTTTTTATGACTTCTTTCGACATACTAGACTATGACTTTCTAATTACTTTTTTCAACATACTATACTATGACCTTTTTCGACATACTATATGATTTTTTATGACTTTTTTAACATACTATACTATGACCTTTTTCAACATACTATAGTATGTTGTTATATGTTATAGTATGTACTATAGTATGTTAAAGTCATAGTATATTATGTCGAAAAAGGTCATCGTATAATTTGTTGAAAAAAGTAATAAAAAGTCATAGTATAATATGTTAAAAAAGGTCATATTATAGTATGTCAAAAAAAGTCACAGTATAGTATGTTAAAAACATCATAGTATAGTATGTTAAAAACGTCATAGTATAGTATGTTGAAAAAGGTCATAGTATAGTATGTTGAAAAAAGTAATTAGAAAGTCAGTCTAGTATGTCAAAAGAAGTCATAAAAAGTCATAGTGTAGTATGTCAAAAAGGTCATAGTATAGTTTGTTAAAAAGGTCATAGTATAGTTTGTTAAAAAAATCATAGTATAGTATGTTGAAAAAAGTAATTAGAAAGTCATAGTATAGTATGTTCAGCCACAGTCTGTTTCCTCGTCAACCACAGTCTGTCCCAAAAAATTAAAACGCACTAACACTAGCCCTACTAAACGTTAGGTCATTGGTGGGAAAGTCATTTTTAATCAATGATTTTATTATCAAGCACAATCTTGATTTTATGTTTTTAACTGAAACCTGGTTGGACCATAATAACAGTGCTGCTGTTCTCATTGAGTCAGCCCCCCCAAACTTTAGTTTTATGAGTGAGAATAGAGTGAATAAGAAAGGAGGTGGAGTCGCCATTTTGTTTAATGACTCATTCCAATGTACGCAATTATCTTACGGAAATTTTGCTTCTTTTGAATATGTGGCTCTTCAGCTAAGATCCTCCCCTCAAGCTCTACTTCTAAATATCTACAGGCCACCTAAATACTGTGCATCCTTCTTTGATGACTTTACTGAACTGCTGTCTATAATCTGTATTAACTTTGACCGTGTAATTATTGCTGGTGATTTTAACATTCATGTTGACAACCCCCAGGACCGAGGGACCAAAGAACTGTGTTGTGTTTTTGAGAGCTATGGACTGACTCAGCATGTGACACAGCCCACGCACAATAAGGGGCACACTCTGGACTTGATTAGCTCCAAGGGTCTGAACATTTCCAAGGTTGTGGTGACTGATGTTGCTCTCTCTGATCATTCCTGTGTTTTCTTTAACGGCACTATCTCTGTGCCCAAAAGTGTTCAAACAAAGTTAATCAGAAAACGGTATATCACTGAAAACACCAGTGAATCATTCATTCAGCTTTTCTCCTCTACACCCACCCTCACTGGGGCCTCAGTCACTGAGCTTGTAGATAATTTCAACTGTAAAATTACGAACGTTATTGATGTTATTGCTCCCACTAAGGTCAAAGCTGTCTCTGGTAAGAAAAGATCTCCATGGAGAAATTTTATAGTTGTGAGAACAGAAAAAAGAGAGTGTCGAAAAGCTGAACGCAGTTGGCGAAAATCTAATCTCCAGGTACACATTTTTACAGAGACAGCCCCCAACCACAGGGGGTTTAAAACAGATCTGTAAGATCAGTATGGGGGACATTTGGACAACCTTTATTATAGACTGAATGGAGCCGGTGTACAACTTGGAAGCCAGAGTGACTCACAAAGCTATAAAATCCTGTCTAATGTGATGTTGTGCCACCCTATGACAGAAGGGGGAACCATTGCTCTACTGTAGTTTATTCTTGCATGTCCTTGAATTCTGACGATCTCAAAAGTATCACCAAATGAGGCTGTGGGTATTGTAGGATACTCCCGATGGAGTTTAGACACTGATGGGGATGGATGAGAGGATGCTGAGATGAGGATGAAGGAGAAGAGGAGCGAGTACAGGTGAGCTCAGAGCTTAGCACTGGAAATTATGAACCAGAGGTAAAACAGGGAGGACGAGGGCAGCCACCATTCATACTGAAATGAGAGCTGACAGCAACGAAGAGGAGAACATTTAAATATTGACAGCAAGAACATGACTTTTTTTATTACTTTTGATGAAGTAATAATAGTCTGCTATGGATTGGAGATCAACGCAACGACTACGAGAAGCCAGTTTCCAAAGTTAGACGGATGTTTGGATGCCGATGTAGGTCCGCAAAGCCATGAACATCAATGGCAAAGCAACGTCCGCCATTGTTGATGGTGTGTTTGTGTTTGGCGCCGCCGCGCTAACGGTGCTGGGAAAGATGAGACGTATACAGTGACGTAAAACCTGGCTCTGTGCCAGCTCTTTAGCCTGTGGAAAAGCAAACCGGTTCTTTGGAGGCTCGTCAGTCGAACCAACTCCGAACCGGCACTAGCTCTAACTCTGAACCAGCACCTGGTTCTTGTTGGTGGAAAAGGGGTAAGAAAGAAGCGGAGGCATTTAAGTGGCACCTAAATAAGGCACCGATATCGGAGTTGCTGTTCGGTCCTGTAGATAACGGTCGTTAAGGCACCGGCTTAATTAGCACCGGTCTCCGATGACATTTTCCCATTCAAAACGGCGATTTTCGCCGAAAAGCGACAAGTTTGCAGGTATGAAATACAAACAGAGCCTCAGTTACAAAACTGTTAGACCGTCGACAAATAAACAATTACAACAACAAAAATAAGAGACTAAAGTTGGATATAAAAAAAGAAAAAGAGTAACCTGACAACAAATCCAAAGGAATACGTCATGTCAACAGTTTTTTTTTAATGTAAAAATACATCATTGTGTTTCAGCTACAAATCCATGGTTACTGTGTTTGAGATGAGATCAGCATCAACAATTCACAAGCCACTCCACCTACAAAATGAATATTATTCTAAAAAAGTAATAAATATAAAATCATGTAGATAAAAATGTAAAAAAAAAAAAAAGGTCAATGCTCGTACCTGACTATCAAGGTTTAGAAAAACATGTTTTACTTGCAATACTTAAAAAAAGTGAAACATACATTTCAGAAGAATAATCTCAATCGATAATGTAACAGGAGGTGAGGCAATTCTTTAGCAGGGGCTCCCTCAGTTAAAAGTGCGTTAACACTGTCAAGAAAAAAAAACAAGAAACAGTTACAGCCTTCGTGAGTCCACAACAAACTACAAAACAAAAGTAATACTGAGGGAAAAATACTGAGGGAAGAAAAATGTAAACCATAATCTTTAAATCATCTCCCAAAAGGAGGAAGCAACATTTATTTAAAGCCACAATCCTTGATGGGAACTGACAGCCTACTGCCCATCCACATGGGTTGTTTGAAGGATGAGGTTAGACGACTGGCATTAGCCTGGCTGACACCAACCCTTATCAGTTGTAACTGAGAGTGGGTCTGGGCAAGGTTCATTCACAGCCCATTTCCAAAGGGGGCGTCACCAACGGACGCCGCTCAAATGCCTCTGGGCGCAATTGGATAGTCAGATCAACGATCTGGGTCACGTAGCAGCGACAGCGGCATCAACGGGTGGCCGTCATGGTGAACGTAAACAAAAAGCTGCTCGCCGTCACTGCGCTATCGTCATCGTGTAAAGCCCGCCTCAACGGTTGTGATTGGTGCCTGAAATTGGTGAGTGAAAAATTGGAAATGGGCTTGAATGGGCTTTTGGCCAGACTGACTTGCAGAGCAAATCTTAAATTTGCCGGAAGTTCGTCAGGGTTTTCCCAGGCTAGACTGGCATCGCCGCTCGTCTGTAACAAGCTTATAAGTGTATGCGCAGAAATAAGACTGAGACAACAGATAATGACAGTGTCAGTGCATCTCACCGTGCTTAGAAGGCATCTAAAGTTACATTCCTCGTTAACAGCAAAACAGAAAATGCCATTAAGTAAGGATTGTGCCTTCAAAATAATTATTGTAATTATATAATATTTAATAGTCCCAAGATTCATCAGTACACACCCATGCTTAAGTAACTGATAATTCCAGCAGTTCACTCCTGTATTCAGGAAACACTGTCATCCCAACTTTTAACTTTCAGTTTGTCCAAGTGTCAGGAAATGTTGTAATATAAATAATATTGGTTCCATGTTCCCTTGTTCTCAATGCTCACATGTACAGTATCAAAATACAAATATTTAAAAAGAAAACATCTAAAAACCAACCCATAATCCCTCTGGAGTGTTCATCACCATGGCAGCGGCAAGAGAGGCGTGGTGATGGTGTGGCTCCATTTCCACACAAACACAGAAAGAGGTTTCCCCCAACATTATTCCCATCATGCCACGCCTTTGCTGCTGAAATACGCCATAAATAAAAGTCGTACTAAAAATAGTTTTCTAGTTCGTCAGCATAAAAAATATAATAATCCAGTGTGTCCGTTATACAACCACCTTGCCCTTGATGTCCAGCTTGGCATTTTCACTTGCTTTATTGGACTGCTCCTCTGTCAGAGTGATGTAAGAGTACACCAGGCTGCCGGCAATACTGCAACAACACAGACAGTGGCCGTGTGTGAGAATACAAACAGTTCACAGCCGTACAAGAACTCCTACATCTTTTCAGCATCAGGTTTTAGCATTAATGTTAGAGAGGCTACAAAAAACTTTTCACCGACAGCTGCAGGCAAAATGAGACTGGAAAATAAACTTGTCATTTGTATCTAACATGTTGCAGCACGTCATTAGTCATAAAGTTCATCAGATTTCCAAACGAGAATTAGCATGCACATATAAATTCCTGCAGCCAACTGGCACATTAGTATCAATAACATCTGTGTCAGCATTGACCTTTGTCTTTGCTCAACAGAGACAAATTATTTAGGAGTTCACCTTTTAGGGAGGACCAGTCTGACACAATATTAGTGGACCCTTCCTTCCTTCCTCAGTTGTTTAAAACCAGAAATGAGAACACGCTACATGCATAATGAACCAGTTTTTCATGGAATCAATCCAATAGCTGTTGAGATATTTGAGTCTGTACCAAAGTGGTGAACCGAGCAAGCTTTCCATCCATATAGCATGGCTCTATGGACGGAAAGTGTGGCTAAAAACAACACAATTTGATAGTTAATGGTATTTATAGTTCTTGCTCATGTTTATATGTAACTGAGTCAATCTGCTGTGTCCATACAATTCAAAATGTATGTCCTGGAATGCCCGATAGGTGAGGGTTTGTGTTGGAGGAAAATTCTACTTAGGGTCCCGAAACAACTTTGGATGTCCCCGGGTGTAGGGCTGGGCGGTATATTGATATATTTAAGATATAGGATAAGACAATACGGTTTCTATCGATATAGTGTGACAGACATTTTATGCATGTTTGTAACAGTGATAACCAGATGTGCATGGAACCCACGCTGCACCCGTTCACACCTGTCACTCTGTGAGTACAGAATCCAGTCTGCAGTGTAGTTATACATCTATCTATCTATCTATCTATCTATCTATCTATCTATCTATCTATCTATCTATCTATCTATCTAAGGCATGAAAATGGGTCAGGGGTGAAAAAGGTGAGAAGGATATCGTTATGACAAATCATGTTCCACTATTAACGTGCACACACGTATTCACGGTCGGTCAGTAAAGGAACAGTCGCAGTTGCAACGGTAGCGGTAGCCGTCGTTGAAGGTAACGTACTTGTATGACAGAGTGCACAGCCCAAAGCTTTGTGACTAGCATCTAATGACTAACAAGCCCCGTCTTACCGCTGCTGCCGTACAGTATCTTCCTTGAACATGAGCTGCAGAAGCACCCGGCTCCCTCAGTTTGAGGCACCAAGTGCTAAACAGCTTCCCGTCTCCCCCCTTTTGCTCTTGTCCTCTATTCATGCCCAGCGCCATTTATTTTATTTAAACTCCTTTCTCAACTAAAGCTGCCTGTATCTACATGCTCCAAGTTTGATAAACTTTGCCTCCATCTTTTTAGCCGTGTTACCACGGAGACCACACCGGCACTGCACTCTCACATTTCGGCTAAGACCCGCCCTACTTTGCAACTGATTGGCTAGAACTTGTTTCATAGGAAGGTAGAAGTTCGATGATTGGTTAAATCCACCGCATCAAAACAAATCCCATGTGGACTTTTTAATTTATTTATTTTTCTAAAATAGTCATACGGCAGAAATCGGGCACCAGCCCCGAGTACTTAAACCCCCCCCCCTCAACATTTTCTCATCGAATCTACACGATTCACATAGGTCACCTATTAGATATTATTTTTTTTGTCCATATTGCCCGGCCAACCTGGGTGAAAAAAATCTATCCATCTATGAAGACAACTAGACATTTCAGCATAAATTAGAAAACAGACCATGTATACCTGATATTCAAACCTATGAAGTTAGTCCAAGAGAAAATGTAGTCTCCACTGAACACCATCCCAATGTATGTCACCAGGACATTCTGCAAAATGAAGGAAATATTAATGAAGTTTTTTTTTAAGCGCATTTAACCATTACTTCCCACTAATCTGCAGTTTACCTTGATGCAGCCCACGATCGTAGTTGTTAATGCAGAGTTGTATTGTGTACAAAGCACAGTGGAATACATCAGAACAAACCTGCAAGAGAACCACGTTATCATATTACAAATGACTCAACACTTTGCAGGCACAAAGTCAGAGTTTCACAATGTTGATGCAACATGGTAGACAAATGGGCCATTGTGAGCTTCACACACTCAGCAATGGCCTAGAATCTAGATTTCAGCCACTGATAATATGGTGACACCACAAATATTTGGTATAATCCAGATGTTCAATTCTGGCACAAAACACTATCCTTGCGCACGCATGCACGTCACACATAAGCCTTGGCCTGTATTCTTACCCCATGATGCAAGAGAGGATGAACTGGGCGAGGAAAAACATGTCTGACCAACCGTCATATTCCACCGCCTGACAAGAGAAGCACAGCATGAGAAACGACGTACTTACACATGTACATAACAGCTTTTTAAAAAAAAAAACAGAAGTACATTTAAATATGTAGGCTATTGTGTATTACAAATCACTTGAGTTTAAATATTAATTGATTAATGGAGCACTGCAGAGTTGTTGATCACAATTTAGAGAGTGCATACAACTAACCCTTACATACTTAAATATTCAACACAGAGTTTCCAATAGCTTTAAAAAAAAAAAAAAAGAGGTAGTAGTCTGTGTCATTAGGGGGGTTTTTCAGTCAAAGGAGGCTGTAGGCGCTGCTGTAATAACTCTACTAGGTGCATAATAGCAGCTTTGTGCCTTCATGGCTGCTGGGCCCCAGCTGGGCAAACCAGAAGGTCTCTGCCAACACTGACCAACTCACAGACAGCCCGTACTTACGGCACACACCCATGCTTAGACATATGTGCACTCACTTCAATTTAGGATTAAACCTTGCAATAACTGATCAGTGCCAAATCCAACTAAACTAACTTCTAAGACTTGATGGTTTAACTACTAATCAAACACTGACATCTGCCAAGCTTGAATATATTTGTAGGGTTTAAATGAAGATAATTCGAAATAGAGCTTATAGAGAAGAAAGAGTCAAACTACTTACCTTCTGCATATCTCCAGTCACATGAGCCAACAGTAGTGTGGGAATTATCATAAATAACGCATTATAATACAACAATCCATATTTCCCCAGCTCCTGTGAGAAAGAGCATAGAAAACAGATGGGCAGGGAGCAACAGGAATATGAAAAAATAAGCAGAGCCAGAACAGAGAGGGTTATTCACAAGTCTTTTGAGTGCATTCCTCACTAACTAGCATACACATGTCATGCATGGCCAGCCCACTGCACTACCTAGAACCTCTTGTTTGATGCCGCTTCACGTGGCTCCATCCGTCAATCCCTCACAACATCGCTCACACACACACACACAACTCTTTGTCTTGTGCCATATTAGCAGATGGTGAGACAGACATCACAGACTAAATCTGTACCCAGTCTGCTGTAACACGAGAGCTGAGTAGTCTGCTCATGTGACATAAGGCCCCCTGCACACTGCCTCCGTGGCGTGAGCGTGGCGTTTCTGTTGCTTGGTGTTTTCTATATCTTTGCAAACATCAAAATGTCATTGATTAATATGTATTTGTGTCAAAATGACTTATAAACATCTTTTCCTATTCTATTTTGCCTGAAAACGCTTCAAACATGCTTGCGTGTCGCGTGAAAAATAGGTGTCGGTTCTATTTCTAGCAGGCACGTGTTTTCGGCGCGGCTCGAGATGCACCTGAGACGTGCGTGTCACATAGGCAGTGTGCACGCTCTAACCTGTTAACATGGGAGCCGAAATAAAAACGGACACACCACGCAGCGGACACGCTCACGCCACGCAGCCAGTGTGCAGGAGGCCTTAGAGACGACTGAAACAAGCTACAATACTTTTTATTTGACTCAAAAGTTAAACTGTAATTCTGACTGTTAAAAATAATGCAAACCACCCCCCTCCCAAAAAAAACAAAATAAAATCATGTAAAATAAATAGTAAAGCACAACTTGTATAATACACTGGAGTAATAAATGATTCTTTCTTTGCAAATAGAGATACAAACAGTGATAATCAAATCAACTTAGTGGGGAATGAAAATACCCAACCCATGGTGTTTGTGTACACCGAGTACCTTTAAACCAGACGCTGAAGGACCGTTTGGGTTCTCTATATTCACAAACATCATCTCAATGCCAAAAACAGCTCCGACCCAACAATGGTTACTATTCATCGGATGGCGCTGCCACATACCTTTGCATCTAATTTTTGCTTCACATAGGCTCCGTTGGCTGCAGTCAGCACGTCGTTCAGGAGAATGAACACGTAGCCTTGCAGGTCAAAGGACAGGTCAGAACTACCAACAGAGATGAGAGAAAGCGAAAGAAAGTGTCCGGGCTGTAAATAACTGTTCTGTGACTAATGATTTAGCTTTGGGCATGCTGTTTCAGAGGAGCTCCTTTAACTACAGTTCTACAACTATGTCTAATGACCCTGAAGTCAATATCACTAAAGCGAGGACATATATCAGGAGAGGACAACCCTTTGTAGTGAAGGTTATTCTGGTTTGGTTAACAGCCGAGACACCTGGATGTAGTAGGACTTACCTTGCGGCTATAAACGCCCCGAGGATCATTGTAAATACTGTCAGCTGGACTGGCCTGGAGAATTTCTTCCTGCCAAAAGGTCAAACACAGTAGAGCAATGAAATTCTATCTGGCTGCTTTGAGCTGTAAAAGAAAAGCCTCAGATACAGTACAAAGAGGAAGGCTTGGTGTCCCAGTGAGTAAAGGAAACCGTAAATGACTGAGAAAAATGGGTTATCTTTCACGTGCAATCTTACTTGAGAAGAAGTACCTCAGCCAGCATTGTGAATAAGATGGAGAACCTCCTGAGGACAGTAAACATCGGCAGACTGGCGGAAAAGGACAGAAATTGCTTTAACTTGGCCAAACATCAACAGCCATGCCCAATGAGCTCACGATGGCACTGAATCAACTTCCCTTTCACCATCATTCAGCCTAAATAGTTTAGAGATGAGGACTTACTTTAGCCTTTTGGTTCCGAACAGACCAGTGATTTGATTTCCCACATAAAGGAGAGGTAGAGGAAACGTCTGTAAAACCAGGCAATATAAAAATTAAAAAACCTGTACCGATCATGGTGGAAACTTTAAATAATGATTGTATTGATGGATAGGTGGTCTCACCTTGCGAGGTATGCTCTCATCACAGTCTGGGAAGCTGATCACCCTCGCAGCCTTGCCCACCCACAGAACAACCACTGTGGCCAACATCTGCACACACACATTCAATAGAACATTACTTTATCTCTGCCTGCTTTCAGGGACTGATGTGGGTTTGGAAATGCGTTGTACAAAGAGGGGGGGGGGGAGCATTCAACTTACTTGTCCAATTCCGACACATATTGAAGAAGGGAACCTGAAACAGCAGAGTTGAGTCCCCGTTACAACCAGTGAACTGAGTACGTCGTAGCTAACCTAACACGTTACTTTGTTTCCAGTGGTAACGTCAGGTTAAAATACAGCTTCCTAAAATGCTACTGTAAATTAAGCTCTCCTATTTCAGTCTGTACACGACCTCGCTAGCCAAAAGTTGCCGTTAGCTGAAAGGCTCAACCGCTATCTAGCCGACACAACTTCCAGTTGCTAGGTTAACCGTTAGCTACCAAGGTAGCTTCTCAACTAACTCTATAGCCGCCATAAGCGTTAGCAAACCCGTTACCTGTAGTTGGTGAGGACACTTTTGTTCACCACGACGATGAGAAACGAGCTCACGCCGTAAAATCCAGCGGCAAACAGCTTCACAAACAGTGTCAGAGGTCTGTCCGCCATCCCCGACAAGTTCTCATTCCTCTTTGAGAGTCTGCTCTTCCCCTGCCATCACTTCACTGGCTCGCTCCCTCGCCCACCGCTACACACGCACACACACACACAAAACACGAGGATGTCGACGTTTCCCAACTTCCGCCTCAAATCTGAACGTGCGTTAAAGAAATTTAAAGCGTGGGTTATTTCGGTTATTTACTGTCACTGAAATCTGAAATGAACGGCAAAGTGCGGTTTATCGGTAGCTAAAGTCTGCCTATAAGAGAGAAAGCACACTCATACGGAACTGAAAATGCCAACGGCGGATTGCTTTATTTGTTACATGGAGGTTTGTAAACGTAAAGCTGGATGGCGATAGTTATCTTTTCTGCTTTTATCCATTACTTTTACCCTTATGTACTGCATTGACAACAAAATGCATTTCCTGGATTTTAATCTTACAGGTGATCTTTATAATTCAATCACAAGTTAGGAGGTAGGCTACAATTCCTTCATGTTACAATGAGAAAGAGTTACAGCTAGTTGTTAGGACTGTTTTAGACTGTTAGTGCTATATTTTAGGTTGCTAGTTAGCTTTACAATATATAGACTTTAGACGTACATTAATTACATTTACTGACATCCCGCAGTAAACATGTCCTAGAACATTATATTACCAGAAGCCAGAGAAGAATAGAGTAATCACACACAACATACATCATAGCAGGATGATAAAAATAACAAATAACAAAAAACATATAATATGGACAATAAAAGAAAAAATACTAAATCCACATGAATGTGCTATAAGGGATGTATAAGCATGAGAGGCTTGAAGTGACAGGGCAGGGACTGACCCTGTGATTCAGTCTGCATGGTAAGGTGCTCTATGAGAGGGGGTGTCATGGTGGTAGTGCAAATAAGTCCAATAGTGCAAGGAATATAGACATAGTAATATAAAAACTATATAGCAGTGCAAGGATAAAGTTTTTTTTTTTTTAAAAGACAGCACTAAATATGGTACTATATGGGAATAAAGGATAGACACAAATCAACAGTCAATATTAGAGGTTTGAAGTAATAGGGTTACAGCCACTGTTCCAAGTATTAAGTCAGACCTCAGTCTAGGCTGGGGGAAGGAGGGAGGGAGGGGATGTGCACATGGGCTAATATAGCCAGTAAACAGTGTAAGCAGTAACCAGTGGGCCAGTGTACATAACTGTTGTTATAGGAGGTAGTGGAAGTGGTGGAGAGGGAGGAGAGGCAGACAGACTATGCAGAAAAGTCTATTTCTCCTCTTCCTTTTAGTGAAGCATTGTAGAGTTGTATGGCCCTGTGGACAACTGACTTTCTCAGTCTGTCAGTTGTGCATGGCATTGTTATAGTGCTGTGGAGTGGACGACAGTCATTGTCCAAAATGTTGAGCAGTTTGTTCACGGTCCTTTTATCTGATATTGAAGTGATGCACTCCAGTTCAGCGCCTACGACAGCTTTCCTTACCAGCCTGTCCAGTCGCCCAGCATCCCTCTTCTTAGTGCTTCCTCCCCAGCATACCACAGCATAGAAGAGGACGCTGGCAACAACAGACTGGTAACACATCCAGAGGAGCTTGCTGCAGACATTAAAGGACCGCAGCCTCCTCGGGAAGTACAGCCGGCTCTGCCCTTTCTTGTAGAGTGTGTCAGTGTTGGCTGACCAGTCCAGTTTATTGTCCAGGTGTATCCCCAGATACTTGTATGTGTTTACCATCTCCACATGACCCCCTCAATGGAGACTGGCAGCAGAGCGGGCTTAGACCTACGCAAATCCACCACCATCTCCTTGGTCTTAGAAGTGTTGAGTTGTAGGTGGTTGAGTTTGCACCATAGCACAAAGTCCTCCACCAGGCCCCTGTACTCCTCCTCCTGCCCATCCCTAATACACCCCACAATTGCAGTATCGTCCCAAAACTTCTGCATGTGGCATGACTCTGTGACGTGTCATGTGTCAGATGTGTACAGGGTAAACAGGACTGGTGAGAGCACAGTTCCCTGTGGAGCTCCAGTGCTACTGATCACAGTGTCAGAGAGGCAGTTCTTCAGTCTGACGAACTGTGGCCGCTCTGTCAGGTAGTCTGTAATCCAAGATACCAGGTGAGCGTCCACACCCATCTGCAAAAGCTTGTCTCCTAGTCTGAGGGAGGGGTTGGATGGTGTTAAAAGAACTGGAGAAGTCAAAGAACATGGTTCTCACAGCACTTTTCCTCTTGTCCAGGTGAGAACGCGTCCTGTGTAGTGATGTGATGGCATCGTCCACGCCCACCTTCTCCTGGTATGCAAACTGTAGCGGGTCTAGTGCATGACGTACCTGGGGTGTGAGTATCCACAGAACTAGTTGCTCTATGGTCTTCATCATGTGTGATGTTAGAGCGACCAGCCTGTAGTCATTAAGCTCACTTGGGTGTGGCTTCTTTGGGACGTGACGAGACATGATGCCTTCCACAGTGTTGGGACTCTTCCGAGACGGTGACTCAGCTTGAAGATGTGCTTCAGTGGCTCCCCCAGTTCAGCAGCACAGAATCTGAGCAGTCTTGGACACAGTCTGACGTGATGATGGGAGGGAGGAGGGGAGGGGTGCATCTGTGGGGGGTGTCTGGTGGCTGGTGACTAAAATCAGTGTAGCCACACTGTCTGTGGTCACCTTGTGGGGAAGGGGTGCATCAGCCTTTGATGGTGGGGGTGAGTGTTGCACTGAGAGTGAGGGGGACCCTTTTTAGGGGAGCTCAGCCAACCCTAAAAATCATAATAATAAAAAAATTTAAATAAAAAAAAAAATTAATTAAAAAAAAATCAATCTTAGTGCTTCAAGTTAGGACAAGTGAACTTGTCTGTTAGTAACAGAGGAAAAACAATTACAGGTTCAAAGGGCTTGAAACAGGTTTAATATCCTGTGTTGCTGTCACCGATGCTATGCACCTGTAACCCCGTCAAGGTTAGGGTCAACAGAAACTTAGTTTTGGCCAATCGGAGGTGGTTTTGCATGGCACTGTATCCGTGTCACATTCTCATTAGGGGCTGAGCCCCCCTAAAGGTCTGATCCTAGAATCGCCCCTGTTATGTAGTAACATTCACAATGAGTGACTGGGGTTTGGGATGAGGTTTTGGGGCTGCTCACCTCTCTGCATCCACAGTGCTGTACAAGAACGTTCCAGCAGGACACACACATTAGGAGATTCCACGAGAAGTTGTGTTCTATCACCGAAACAAATATTCCATGAAAAGTCAAGAAAAAACAAGCTATTAGACATTGAAAAGAAAGCATACATACTGTAATATATTTTCTATTTATTTTAGGAGAAAAACATTGCATACATATAAAAATAAGATGGAGCTGCAGGAATATAGACCCAACGCTGTGGACTCAGGGAACATCTGATCACGTGAGCAATCTTATGCATAATCCTTTCAAGTCATATCCCTGAATGTGGCTCTTTCAACCTACAACACATTGTGTGCAAACATATTATAACATATCCGGAAAGTACTTTTTTTTTGAGAAAGTTCATTTTGAATATCGTCACCTTCCTAAAATAATGGCCTATGTAATTTTTTCTGATTTTTCAGAAAACACAAAAAACTGAATGGCCTAAGTCACACGCTTGACATAGGCCATTATACTAAAGGTGTAGAATCACATGACCTGATCAACTGAGGATGTAGGCAATTTTACCAAAGGCGTCCAGCACCATGAGGAGATGATTTAGGCAAAAAAAAATCATTGTTGTCAAAACATTACCATATTTTAGGAAGGTGACGATATGGGAAACGTGTGTTATTTTGTGTCCTTGTGCTGCATGGATTTACAAGTAAGGGCCCAAAACAAATGAAAAGGCACATAACCCAGTATACGAGATCAACTATTTGTTTCTTATCCTTCATCCTATCTGTTTCACCGACACTGTCTCTGCTCTGTCTCAGGCTAACAAGGGCCTTGAAACTGAGAAAGGACAAATCCTGTCTGCTGGAGTCTATAAACAACAAACAGACGATGCTCAAGGAGAAGCAGGAGGAGTCGGTAAAAAAACAGGGATGGCTTGATGGAGAAATGTATGGCTCTTGAGTGCCAAACAAAACCGATATCACTCTGGAGAAGATTCTTCCAGCTATTTGAAAGAAGTAGAAGGACCTCAACGCCACTGCTCTTTTTTTGTTATACCATAGACAGTAGAATAAATGGACACAGCGACGCCATAGACTTCGACGGAGACCAGTGAAGTCAATTAGAAGCACTTTCCCGGTGATGGCTGAGCGTTACTGCGCAGCCTCAAACTGAGCTTGATCACATAGATGTGACGTGAGCAACCTGTCTGAAATCTGTAAGTCTTCTGGTAGCTGTGCCGAGAGAAATCTGTTCGTGGATAAATGTTACTTCATATGAATTTACTTGCCACATACCGAAGTATTTCCAATCCATCAAAACTAAAAGAAATATTTTGTTCCAATGCTTTCATGGACTCTCTATGGGCTTCTCCCTTGACTGTATGCCTCCACGTCCCCCCCCCCCCCTGATTGCCTGCCAGCTTCTCCTGACTATACAGTAATTTCTCTACTGTGCGACAGAAAATCGCGTGGTCATGACACAATCGTTAGCCTATTTTTACAAAAACGGCTGCTACGGAGCCATAACGTGAGGTACAAGGTAATGGAGCCTTTTATACGTTGTCGCGTTTCTTCAGAAATAAACAACGGACAAATAGAGTCTTTAAACGCTTCAGATGTAAAGTTATTCGCTGTCAAAGTGACGCCAAAATGAATGGGAGTCAATGGGATGCTAGCGGAAGCTGATGGCTTGTTAGCCTATGAATCTCCCCATAGGAGCTACGCCTTCCGGATGCTCGCTTACCCCCTTGTTTTTTACCCACCCAACCCCTGCTCATCCTCCAAGCTACACCCCTTTTTCTTCTGAAAGAAAAAAAAACTTAATTTATCATGTCAGACTTTTCATTTTCTATTTTCATACCACCAGCTGCATATGGGCCTATAGGTGAGAATTTGTATCTCAATTTTATTCTCGATAGATTTAAAGTAAAACTAACAATGAAAAATATGATGGTTACTGTAAATACCTCAGTCTTTAGACCAATTTTTCACTGTTTTTGATGAAACATGCTTGCTTAATTGTATTTGTGTGCACTGGACAACTAGGCTAAGTAAAAAAGTTGATGTCCTACAAGATAGCCTAACATCCCGCGCATTTTTGAATCCAGTGCGGGCATGTTTTCATTTGTATATTAATTACTCTTCCGCCATTTAGTCGTCAGAAAAAGAACATTTACACTATATCCTGTAGACAGGGGAAGGAAGCATTTAACCGAAGCTTTGATCTAATTATACATGACCACCGAATGAAGGCCAGCTTCTTGACCTGACCTTGTGTCAAGGCCCATGTGTATTTTGGCAGGTGGTTGTGGGATAAAAACATGACGTGTCTCTGATAAGAAATGTGTCTCTGCCATGTGCCACGTTGCCAAACAGACAGCAGAGTGGTCGAGTCAAACCCTCATTCATTTCTTTTGGAAAAGAAACAGCAGATCTGAGCCATGTCTGGACTGAACGCATCTCTCGGATACTTCATGGCTGCTGTCATTTTTGCAGCCTTGGTCCGAACACTCCTTAAAAAATGGCCACGGTTTAGCTTCATTTTGGAGTTTGCTTCCTCTTTCACACTGGTGGCATGTCGGCTGGAGGTGCAGACCGTTATGGATGTGGGCGAGTGGGCCGGGGGCTTAGGTCCTGATGTGACTTTTACCATACTGTTTGTGGTGCTGCTGACCCACGGTGTGATCTGTGGTGATGCGTCAGGGAATCCCACCCTGGTTGTGCTGAAGTTCCTGCAGCTGGAGGCCACCACCCTGCCCACTCTCCTTGCTGTCGCAGCCCAGTTTCTTGGGGCCCATCTGGCCATTCTTGTAGCTTTATACTACTGGAGTCTGGAGCTGACAGACATGCACATGATCAAAAATCTGATGTCTACAGAGTGCAGCACATCTCTGCTGGTCTCTGTGCTTCACGGGTTCTTCACCGAGTGCATATGCGCGTTCTTCTTTCATCTAGTCCTTCTAAACCTGCGACGCAGACCTGCTCTGATCCGAGTGCCCCTAATCGCTGTCCTCCTCACTTTCCTGTCCTATACAGGTAAGTTTAAGGGGAACCCCTCCTTTATCATCACTATCATCAAACTTTTGCTAATAAAACAAAATATTATAAAAATATGGGAACCCACTGGGAAATCAGGGCAACAAACTATTATCTGAGATCACATTTTCTGTGCTTCTACATAATGTCTTGCCTGTTACTTTAAACGGAAGCCTAAATCACCTGCAACCTTTATTGCCTGATAAAGCTACCAGAAGTAATCTACAACACTAAATGATGAGTTCCTTGGACTCCACGTTGGTATTAGTCATGCATCTGCCTCCCCCATATACCTGCTCACCAGGTGGCTGGGTTGGATCAGTGGGTAGAGCAGGCGCACATATAGTTGGAGGTTTATACCTCGACGCAGCGGTCCAGGGTTCGAATCCTACCTGTGATGATTTCCTGCACATCTTCCCCTCTCTCTCTCTTCCCTAGCTGTCCTGTCAAAAGTAATCTTTAAAAAAAAACCTGCTCAACTGTTTAACAGCATCAGCACAATACAGATCGACTAACATACACTTTATTTGTCCGTTCTTTTTGTGCAGCCAGAGGATACACCTCAGCCTACATGAATCCCTCCTTGTCATATGGCCTCACCTTCCACTGTCCTGGATTTACCATCACAGAGTACGCAGTGGTCTACTGGCTGGGCTCTCTCACAGGTATATTGCATCACAATGAAATGTACTGTATGTGTTCATTCTTTTAAAGTGAACACACTGTTTACAGTTAACGTCTTGTTTTCTAGGCATGGCTCTGGCCCTTGTCTTGTACATGGGCCATATTCCAAGGATCTTTGCCAAGAACCTAATCTATTCTCAGAAGACACGTTCTCGACTGCCAAAGGGGGACAAAGGAGAAAAGAAAATATGAAACTACACTTTATTTTTTTTAACCCTCCTGTTGTCCTCGGGTCGAATTTGACCCATTTTCTAAAAGTTTCTATATCAGAAATTTGGGTTTCCATCAACCAAATTGTCCAAAGAAAGAACTTAGATGGTTCCATACGATGCTCCTCACAAGTAAAATAAATGATCAGTTCACTACTTTCATTGAATTTGGGTGTTTTATTCAATTTTATAGCATTTGAAGAAAAACAAATGGATTGAAATGACGGAAAAAGCTTAAAAAACTTAGGGGAAAAAAAACTAAAACGCCATAAAAGGGCAGAAAAAAACAAAAAAGTAAAAAAAGCGCAGAAGTGACAAAAACATCGGCAAAAAGAGAAAGAAAAACATGGAAAAAAGTGACAAAAATGTCGGGAAAAGCGGCAGAAAACGTTTTTTATTTTGGACCGAGGAAAACAAAACTTTGCATAGTGGGCGGGAGGACAATACGAGGGTTAAGTAAAGTAACGGACAACAAATTGTTAATAGTGAAGAGATTTTTACTGTACAGAAAATGTTAAATATTAAGGATACAAGATAATGTTGAATTCATTTATTCAATTCATTCTTCCATTCTTGTCAGTGTCTTTTTAATACAAGCATTATCATCAATAAAGTAAAAAAAAAAACAGTCTCACCACAGTGTTCCTTTAAATCCTACATGTGTAGCACGCCACACGGTGGCCATCTGTTGGTGGCATTTAAAAAACAAAATAATATTTTCACACTGTGTACACTGCAGAAAGATACTAAAAATTATATCACAGAGGCCAAAAAGTTACTAAATCAATAAAAATACTAAAACATTGGAGATCTATGTAACATCATAGTTACACCTATATTAAAAAAAAATTTATATCGGTCCTTCATATATCACAGTCAGAAAAAGAACTGCTACGTGCTGGCAGTGCTCTGGGCAGCGCTGGGTTTAGAAGACACGTCAGGCTTTGTGTCCTTTGGCTGTTTTTGAATAGAAGGGCCTGGATCTGTGGGTGAGAAAGATTAAATAATGGTCAGTTGCCATTTTCAAGTCATTATTGGCCCAATGGGAGTTGGAAACATCTTAGAAAAATAAAACAGGCAGTATGAATCTTGATGCTTCAGTGCAGACTATAGTTTAGATAAGGACAGTATGCGTATGGAAACCAGCCTCTGCGAGGCTGGCGTACAGCGTCGAGTTGAGCTCTGTCACCTGGCTGCTTCTGTTGCTCCAGCTGAGCCTCGGGCTGGTCTACCCATAAACAATGATCGGGATCGTTCAGAAATGTTTTGCACTGCCCACAGCTGAGGCACCGCACAACAGTGAAGCGGGTCCTGCTGTTTTTTCCTGATGACACAAGTTAACAAATAGGTTAGTGTCATTTTTCTTTAAATTTGTCAAACAAATTGAGATTTAAAAACGCATAAATGAGCCGTTTAGGACATCACCAATCTAAATGCATTCAGTATGCAATGCCAGGTAGCAGCAGGAACTGGACTGTCGCTGTAAATGATGAAGCGACTTACTCCGTTGTCTTGTCGAAGCGGTTACACCAGGGATGAGCAATGAGCAGCACTTCTTACATAGTGTTCTCTTCACGGATGGGTCTCTGCAATAAAATCCACAATTAACAGATGTTGAAAACCTATTTATGAACAGGTTAGACTAAAAGTATCAGGCTGGTGTTATTGTATACTTTTTTTGTTGCTGCTCATTCCTAAGCCCATTGGTTCCAACTGAAGATGTATATCTTTTAAAATGGGTCACAAAAACGTATTTAAAATGGCTCAGTACATTTTTATTATAAAGGTCCCGTGACATGGTGCTCCTTGGATGCTTTTATATAGACCTTAGTGGTCCCCTAATACTGTATCTGAAGTCTCTTTTATATAGACCTTAGTGGTCCCCTAATACTGTATCTGAAGTCTCTTTTATATAGGCCTTAGTGGTCCCCTAATACTGTATCTGAAGTCTCTTTTATATAGACCTTAGTGGTCCCCCTAATACTGTATCTGAAGTCTCTTTTATATAGACCTTAGTGGTCCCCTAATACTGTATCTGAAGTCTCTTTTATATAGACCTTAGTGGTCCCCTAATACTGTATCTGAAGTCTCTTTTATATAGGCCTTAGTGGTCCCCTAATACTGTATCTGAAGTCTCTTTTATATAGGCCTTAGTGGTCCCCTAATACTGTATCTGAAGTCTCTTTTATATAGACCTTAGTGGTCCCCTAATACTTCTAAGATTAATATACATTTGTTGCTCTAGTGGTGAGTTATAACAGTTAGTAGGACGGTGTTTGTGGGATTGACACAAAATAAATAATTGTCTGTGTGACAGGGAAACAAAAGGGACGGAAATAAAGTTAACTCGGAAGTGACAGCGCATTGCTGTAATTCGGCCTTCAAAATAAAATCAATAACAGACGAAAGAAACAACTAGCTAGACCATATTGAAAGAAAATGAACTTACTGTCTGAGAACTAAACGCCTTGCAATGGTCCTCTGTGTGAAGCAGTAGAAACGAGCCAGCTCCACATTCTCCGGGTTTTGGGATAAAACACAATGCGCTGCCTGTAAAGAGATAAAACCGGTGGAGTGAAATCATTACATGTTTTTGCTTAGCAAAAAGTAGCTAGCATGTTAGCCACGTCAGTACCGCCAAGGAATGCTACCATGACAGCGAATAGCTTTTACCTTATTTATTTCCTACCTGGTAAAGATAGTTCAGTCTTTGATAAGCGTCTTTGTCTTTCAGTTGGAGTGCCATTACACACAAAGGTAACAAAAAAAAATACAGTAGCAGTTTAGTTACAGCGGCTTTTGAGCTACAGCTACAGCCGCCTGACCTCAGCGGGCATCTAAAACGGTTACACTTCCGGGCAAAAACTTCAGAATTAAAGCGCACAATTACTTCTTCTTCTTCTTCTTTTAGTTTTTTGGCAGATTACTACTTTTGTATTATACCGCCACCAACTGTACAGGAGTGTATACCATGAACTTCATAGAAACGTCATAGAGTCTAGGCTTGAATTAATTCAAAATAAAAAAAATAAAATAAAATAAAATAAATAAAATAAATAAATAAATAAACTATATTCTTTTTACTAAACAAGTATTATGAAGAAAAATAAATAAAGCTTCAAGTCTTTCCCTTGCCATACCCTGTTCTTTAAGAATATCACGTATTGCATTCTCTCCTTCCATTTCCTGCCAGTGTATTCTACTATCATCATATACATCTACACACAAACGTACGCTACTACCAACTTCTTTATCTTGACATTCTATGCATAAGCCATTGCTAGAACCTATTATTTGTAAGGTAGCATTCAATCCTGTGTGACCTAATCTAAGTCTGGTATAGACCACTTCTTCCCGTCTGTATAAACTCAGTGAAGTAACCCTTTTAAGCGCACAATTAACTCACCGATTGGTGGCATACTACTTCACACCTCGAGCTCTGCCACCTACATCCTCATTTTGTATCTGCACTGCCTGTAGATAATTCAGTTTTAAAGCCATAAAGCCATTAAGCAGTTTTAAAGCCATAAAGCCAACATTGGTTCCACCTCAAACATTTAGGATAGATAGGAATTGTTATGCTATATTGCACTACATATTAGTCTAGTCTCATTTGTTTCCTTCTGGTTTAATAATAAAAAAATAATAATATTACTGCACAACAATCACTTTCACTCTCAAATCACAAAAGCACAAACAGTTGCATTTATTTGAGTGCGCAGACAAGGCTGTTAGTCGCCCAGAAGAAGAAAAATAAACAGAACAAATTGTCTTTACAAGGCTCCGACAGCTAACCACTAGGATATGGTCAAACTAAACATTAACTACACAATATACACATGGAAAAAGCGCATTTGTTTAGTCCAGAAGAACACAAAGGACAGAGTTCAACATACAATACTCATTTTTTTTTTTAATAACAATAAGGAAGAAAGTATAAACCCTGTCAATCTAACATTTTAATTTGCCTGTAAGGTGCACCTCTGGTATCAGGAGACTAGTGATACAGGGGAAGACTGGTACAGTAGGTCTGTCAGGTGTGGCGATCGTAGAACGACACAATCACAGCACGTGTTCACAATGAACAATGTACTGAAATGTTTCCTATAAAACCGGTAAGAGAAAATGTCCATAAAACACGAGTCAATGTGGAAATAGCAAGAGTGTTCATTGAATGAGACCAACTACATAACAAGAAGGGGGACACATATGAAATTCAAGTATCAAAATCACTAAGACACTGACATGCTGAAAAGGTCAATTACAAAGGTAGTAAAATCATGGGAAGAGAAACATTGACACAATCAACAATACATTAGGCAACAATCTGCATTTCTTTAAGGCAGTTGATTAAAAAAAACTAAATAGAACTAGGCATCTTTTTCATTCCAAGTTAAATACAAGCCTAGCCCTAACTTATTACCAGGAGATTTGTTGTACAAAAGAACTACGACCCGACTCTGAAGCTAAGCACTTTAGTATGACTTGTCTTCTGACATGAGAATAGAGTTCATATGGACAGCGGTGGAGTTGTGCTCTGTATTTTTGGTCTTCTTCACAGTGAGGTTTGTCAGGGCTTATAAGGCTGGTGCATCAGGAGTGGAAAGTCACTCTCAGCCTATTGTCTGGCACGAAATCTAAATGGTTGGCACATATCTGTGCACAGCATGGGAAGGCAGGGTAGCTTGTTTCATCAGCTAACGGTTGCCCTTCATGGCTTCCTTGGCTGCCAGGATGAGAGGTGTGAGACTGGAGAGGGGCTTCGCCAGTTTCAGGAACGGATGCTGCGCGCCACGGCAAAGATCATAAAAGAGAAGGAAGGGGGAAAAGGGAACAACCATTGAATCAAGTGCACGTTTAATCAAAACACAAGATAAGTTCAATGAACATAATCTCACAACAGTAAGAGTTTTTAACCTGCAGCAGCTCTTTGCCTCCGCCTCTTTTCTCTACGTCCATTTCCAAGCAACGGTTGAGGAAGTCTCTGAAGACCGGAGACAGCTTCTCTGGGTTCTGAAGCTCGGGTGTGCCGTTTGTGGCAATCAAGTATAATGCCTGCAAAAAGGGTAAGAGACGAAAGAAAAAAGGAACAACTGTGAAATCTAGTTTCAAGAAATAAATCATGTGCAACACATGGTGTGTGTCCACCAAAGCGGTTTTTTTACCCAGCTGAAAACACACAGCTAGGAGTCTCTGCTGATCTGCAGAAGTCAAAATGTCAGCACAAGGTAGAGTACTTGCTCTGGCCCTTGCTCTAGATGAAGAGCACGCTGAAGCATGAGAGGACGGACCTGCCGGTCTATATGGCTAGCAGTATTCATTTCTCTGTTGTTGTTGTTGTTGTTGTTGTTGTTGTTCAGCACTTGTGTAGGATGTGATGGTTGGTCTTTGAGGTATTTGTCCCCCCCTCCTCCACTGGGATTGAATGGCTCAGTAAAAAGGGATCGTGACGAGCGCAACGTTTAACCCAAAGTTGAAATTTTTTCAACTCTCTGTGACCGGAAAAAAAACCCTTCAGCTCTCAGTGCAGAAGAGATGCCCAGCGCCACGTCACGCTGCTGGTATTTGTAGCAGTGTAAATACACAGCACTCTTGGAAAAAAACGCTTTGGTGGATGCATATACTGTACATAAATCACTTCTGGTATGTACTGTATATCATTAAAATATTTACACTCTCTGCTCTCCCACACACCCTTGCACTAGCTGTACCCCTGTTTAAAGTTAGAGTCAATTTGATCTGTAGATTAACAATGTATATTACTTATATTGCTTATATGCGTACGCATACTTGGCCAATAAAGCTGATTCAATAGTTGTTGTACACAACTAGAATACAAAACACTATTCAACAGGGGTAGCAGACAAACTGGACAGATATGTTTGCATCTTGACAACTTCTGCTAACAACTAACAAGTCAACCTTTGAACGCCTGGCTTATTCCTTGAATGCTGCCGTTAGTGCATGTGTAGAGCAGGACAAACTCATGACACTTGTGAGCATTTGTCCTGCTTTTGTGTTGACTCATGAGAGATTAAGGACTGCAGCTGTTCAGCAACTATGCCAAAGTCTGACAAAAACAATTCATTTATACCTTTAGTAACTAATTATTAAACGGTTTTTGATAGGGATGCACCGAATATTTGGCCACCGAAATTTTTTTTTTTATCACCGAAACAATACGGCCGAAATGTTGCGATGACACAAACAGAAACCGCGACCTGCACGTGTGTCAGTACCCGATCCGTTCCACCTGAAAAGCGTCTCCTAAGCAAAGAGGTTGAGACGGACCACGGAGTGAAAACAATGAGAAGTGCTCTTAGAGTCTGTCAGCACACGTTTCACTGAGATCTATTCGGATCCTCTGCACTTCATCGCGACTGTACTTGATCCGCGTTATAAAGACCATTACTTGGATGCGGAAATAAAGCAGGGCGCACGAGAAATGATCCAGGCCGCCATGGATGCGGAGAACCTGCGTGGAGACGGAGACGGAGCAGCGCCCAGCGCAGGAGATCAGAGCGCAGAAACAAAGACTCGTCTCTCTGCACCAGATGAGGGGCATGCACCCTCGTTGTCTGATATGTTCAGTGAAATCCTGCAAGAAAGTGCCTCAAATAATAATAATAATAATAATAATAATAATAATAATAATAATAATAATAATAGGTAAGCTATTCTGTTCTTAGGCTACTATATACTGTATGTGACTATCAGATTGTAGCCATATTTCTGCTAGATATTTTTTTAATTAAACTTTAATATTAATTAATACAATTGCAATGCCTTGATTTTAGTAAAGTTAGTACACAGTCATAGCCATAAATGCAATGATACTAATAATTGGCATAATTTCTTTCGGTGTTTCGGTTTTCGGTCTTGGTTTCCTCTTTTTCGGTTTTGGCCAAGGATTTTCATTTCGGTGCATCCCTAGTTTTTGATATATCGACTTAATATCCTGATCTTGATATTATGTTGCGCAATATTATATCGAAAGTGTCACTATAAGTATGCAATATTTTGTGGAGCGCTGCGTCCCGTCCGTTGGCTGTGTGGCTTAGTTGGGTTTGATTTAGAGCCCGCTTGAAACGCTATAATGACCATGTTACATTGGCCAGTTACCGTGCCACTTGCACATGTTAGTGCACGTCAGCGCACGGGTCCACTACGTGACAAACCCTATGGTAGGGTGACCAAACGTCCTCTTTTGCCCGGACATGTCCACTTTTTACCTACTGTCCGGGGCGTCCGGCAGGGGGTTTTATAAATTCATGAAAATGTCCGGTTTTCACTGTTTTTCATGGGACCAGTACGCGTGTACTTACATTGACTGGCGCTTTGCACACAATACTACAGTACTTTGTTGTGTGATGCAATTCCCGAGAGGCTGCCTTGTGGGCGGCTCTGCGAGGCTCACATACACAGGGCCCAGAGCAGACAGTGGAGCAGCATTGCACACAGAATGCCAAAGCGTGTCCTGCTAAAGATGTCCCACCGTGGTCACAAAACACAGGGGAGACACTTTGTTTCTCTCACTATGACTCTAGAGTCGTACTCGCTAGCCGTCACTACTCACTTCTCCCTCACTCTATCACCCACTCCACACACACACACACACACACACACGCCGGCTTGACGCACACACCAGCGCACAAATATAAACATCAGGCCACTTACGTAGGCTACGGCGAAAGCTCTGTGTGGAGCCTGTGCACAACCATAAAACAAGACTAGTGCAGCTAGTGGAGCTTCACAGTTGAACAGCAAAAGAAATGTCCCACGTACCGTCCCGGTCAGGACCGGACAAGTGGGAGGCGGAGTGCACCGTGTGCAAAGCTGGCACATATGTTTCAGTGTCTTTATTATTTATCTTATTACATTGAAAAGCTATTAAGAGATATTTTGTTGAAGCTGGATTTTCTAACACAGAAGAGGTCATATTTAGAACAGTATTTCATATTATTTATTTTAAAAGAGAGATATTATTTTGTTACTGATTTTATTTTATTACAGAAGTTATTTTTGCACCATTGAGGCATAATAAAGCATGTTCATTAACCTCTGAGAAGCCTGTCTGGATTTGTCTCAAGGCCTGCCCGAGTGTCCTCTTTTTTGGAAATCAAAATATGGTCACCCTATGGAGTGTACCACGTGACGTGTGTGCATATTTTGACAGAGTGACAGTGTAAATGAAGAAATGGATAGAGACAACAAAACGGAATGAATCATGAGTGCATGATACTATCCCAAAAAAAGACCTGTTGCAGTTAATACGCCAGCTAGCCAAACAAGCCCAGCTAGCCAAACAAGCCTAGCTAGCGAGTGTTTTTGCTAGTGGCACAAAGTACGGCAAGAACTCGACGAGAAATACCGAAATCACCAACGCTATAACGTATTATTTGGCCAAAGATATGATGCCCATCCACACAGTGAATAAAAAAAGGCTTCAAGGAGCTTCTGAATGAACTAGACCAACGGTACCAAATCCCATCCCGCATACATTTCTCACAGGTAGCTATCCCGCAACTTCATAAAAGGCGGTACAGGCAGTTTGAAGTCGGACAGATTGATATTTTTCATTCATGACCGACCTGTGGTCCAGCCGCACTACGGAGCCATATATTAGTCTCACTGTGCACTATATTGTTATTTGTTAACTTTGGTAATTTTACATATGTTTAAAAATATTGAAATGAATATCGATAACGTAATATTCCTAATCGATAACACAATATCACATTTTGTCAATATCGTGCAACCCTAGTTTTTGATATAAATTAAGATTGCTTATTATGTACATTACACTGTGCCTTTGAAGAGAACCTAAATCTTTTAACAGAGTTGCTTACTGTACAGATGATTCGATTGGGATACTTTCATATCAAAGTGTTGGAAATGAACACAAAAAAGGGACAGTTGATTCAAAATGTTCTCACTCACTCGTAGTGGGTTCTCGTTCAGGTAGGGAGGCTCTCCTTCAACCATCTCAATGGCCATAATACCCAGTGACCAAATGTCTACTTTAGGCCCATAGGCCTTTCTGGTCACCACCTCGGGAGCCATCCAGTAAGGCGTGCCTACCATGGTGCTGCGTTTGCTCTGCTCTGGAGTGATCTGAGCACAGAAGCCAAAATCGGCTGTTGAAGAGATGGAGAAGAGTAAATGCATAGTTACAGTGAAAGAACATACAAATCCAAGTTTAACGGGCGGCTCTGGATGACATCAGTACAAGGACTTACTCAGCTTGACAGAGCCATCCATCCCGAGTAACACATTGTCACTTTTGATGTCTCTGTGAATGACCTGGTTCGCATGCAGGAACTCCAATGCTTGTAAACACTGCAGGTATGGAAGAAAGGGAAAAGTTGTTGAAAACTGAGTTTTTTGTTTGGCCGATAACTTTTACATGAAGAGGGACTTGGATTTGATCTCTTTTATATAGCCCTGGTTATAAGGAGTGCAGCGTACCTCTCGGCAGACAGCGGCTATCTGGGCCTCATCCATACAGGTCTCTGTTACCACATCTGTCAGTGAGCCGCCAGCCAGGTACTCCATCACCACATACAGCTCCTCGGCCATCAGGAAACTGACATGCACACACAAACACACACGGACGTCACACACTGATGTCCAACCGCGCTATTGTGACAACTTTTTGGATTTGTTAAAATTACGCAGGCCTAAGTGTCGCATAGCTTAGATACGAGCCTAATGCGCCTGGCCTTTCACACCAGACGTATATTTCTACGCGCCGGTCACAAAGCGATCCTTCTCCTCTCGGCTCTCTCTGTCTGTCTGTCTCTCTCCGATAGAAAGAGACAGGATGAGTGTGTGCATCTGTGTGTGTGTGTGTGTGTGTGTGTCACTTTCTCTGTCCATCCATCAGTCTCTCTCTCTCTCTCCGTGTGCCTGATCGCATGTCTCGCTGTTAGAAGTCAAGACAGCCGAAATCACCGTGAACCTAGGTGTTTTAGTTTGAAATGTGCTTTATTTTTGTAAAGAATCCGGCCGTACTGTGGTCTTCCTGTATGCGGTTACCTGCCTGGTTTGACACATACGCTCGCGTATCGCGCAAGAATTAGAGGAGACGCCGAAACTATCGCTGCAGCGCGCAGGGATACGTGGACGCTACGTGCCCGGTGTGGCCGGACAGATTGGATAACATGGACGGCGAAATAGAAATAGCTGCGCCACGCTGCTATCCGCGACCGTTACGCCTGTGGCGTGCTCCCGGTGTTACCTGTCTAAAAAGTTGACGATATTGGGGTTCTTCAACTCCTTCATCACTAGAATCTCATTGATGATCAGCTCCTTCTTTGGCTGCTTTTGTAGGTTGATCTGTTTGATGGCGACCTGTAAAAAGGAAGAGCGAGAGACCAGATATTTAAAACTACTGTTACTGAAGGGACCACGTAGTATCAAGTTTTAATATCCAATTTCATTTTCCAAACTCTCCTTTGGTCTTTATTATGACAGCATAGGTATACGGTATGTATTGTGCATGTTCAACTGCTTTCTCCAATTGTCTTTTCTCTCTCACAGTAAAGCATTAAAGGAAGACTATGCAACTTTTGAAAGAAGAAATAACACATTCTTCCTCTTACAAAGGAAGATGTTTAATTCATAATAAATAAAAACACACCCTTGCTCAATTCAACAAACTCAGAAGTTTTGTTAATACAACCTTATTGGTCTGGCAAGGTAGCATATGAAATAGACATTGCTGTGTAACTAACAGTACTGGGTCACTTTGCTAAGTTGATTACTCTTTACTTGTGTTGCTGTTACAGTATGTAGTACTTACCATTATCTTATAATTATCACTTGCTGCCACAGCGGGAGCCGTTTAGCCAAAGTTACATAGTCTCACTTTACAGCTGTATTTTATAGAAAAAGTGCTATATAAATAAAACTTATTGCTACAAACTATTAACGTATATATGTGTTAACTTATGTTTATGTATTACTGCTGTGCCCCTGGTTAGTCTTTTTATAGTCTCCACATCTCCTCACGTCACTCTTTACCTCTTGTCCTGTAGCAACATCAATGGCTGTGAATACGGTTCCTGATGCCCTGTGAGACAAATGAGATCAGCAATTTACTTCAATGCAGATTTAAACAAATAGTCCACTCAAATTAGTCTACACATACTGTATATATTAAACAGTTGTATTTATGCTTTCGTGTTTTCACATAAAATCCCTGATGTTAAACAGAACATATGCCCCGGAGCCGTGATTCATCTATCATCGTTGTGGCATGACACTTTACTGACTGAGAAAGTTAGGATCTCAATGGAAGTATCTGGCTTCATAAACCTGACACTGATGAAAGCTCTGTTGACTCTAAAAACTTTAACTTAGCCTACTTTGGATGTATCGTGAGCTAATCACTGTCACTGTGTGACGAGCCAAAGCATTACGAGATTGTTGTAGCAACCAACGTAATAACTTAGATTAATATAGCGCATTTCATGAAACCCGAGGGCGCTTTACACAAGAACAGGGGGACAAGGGAAAAGAAAATAGTAAGCCAACACAAACACAGACTAAAAGGAATAAAATGTCTGCGCTAAATGGAAGGGGGACGTAATTTAATGTTGGCTACTGATGTAAAACCACATTGCGCGTTATTTTATGAATGAAATAGACATATTACATACTTGAGGGCCAATTCTGGGACATTTTTTCATTATTTACAATCACGTAATTGTCTCCGTAATTTCGCCCGTTGTCTTTCACTTTCCCTTTTAGCTTTTAGTTGTCCTTCGTTTAATTTCCTTCTTTACTGTGATGGCCCTGCCCCAGTTTCAGCCATAACTACAACATATAACTTCTAAAATAAAATTAAAAATACAATTACAATACATTTTTTAATTACATATTAAAACTTAAATCCTATCACACATTCTGAATGCAACTGTTGGATCTGCACTCACCCCTGACCAATTTTTTCATATCTGGTGTACTTCTTCTTAGGATCTCCAATGCTGACTATCGTTCCTGTAAGACAGATAACAATCACATTATGTAAAAGGAAAAAATATAGCAATAAATAATAAATATAAGCAAATTTATGTAGCATGTGGGATTGAAACTGCTGTATTGTTGTGCGACAGATTTGGAAGATTAATGATTTATTAATCATTTACTCAGTTTGTCCATGATCTCCTCATCCGACATCTTGCCCTTCTTTTTCTGTCTGTCTGCAGCCTTGGAGGCACTTTCTCCGTCTGGACACGTGCTCGGAGCAGGGATGGGGTCAATAACAGAGCGAGTATACACCTGTACAATAAAACCATAACCAAAGACAAACAATACCTTAAATAAACCTTAATAAATACCTTTCAAGTCAGTGTTTCCTATATGGTCATTTTGTAGTGGCGGCCCGCCATGGCAAAGTTTCTGCCGCCACGGTATCAGAAATAGGGCAGACGCACAATGAAGTCGCAGTTGCCTTTTAAATTATCCTGCCGAGGGCGCCCGGATAACTCAGTTGGTAGAGCGGGCGCCCATATATAAAGGTTTACTCCTCGACGCAGCGGGCCCGGGTTCGACTCCGACCTGCGGCCCTTTGCTGCATGTCATCCCCCCCACTCTTCTTCAGCTTTCCTCAATAAAGGACTAAAAATGGCCAAAAAAAATAATCTTAAATTATCCTGCCGACATAATGCATAATGTGGTTGGCTGCCACTCACATTGCCATTTAACAACAAGTAGAACTATTCAGAGGTTACTGGGTCCGTCCAGTTTAACTCCACATACTGTTGTGTTGATGTAGTTTCTTGTCAAAACGTTCACTTTCTTCTGAGTCGACTATTAAACGACCAGCTCCACCAAAAACGTCACCGCGGTGGGTCCGCTCTAATTGGACAACGTTCAACTTGTCGGTTCTGTCAGCTCATCGTCCTGATATCAAACATCTGGAAACATTCAAACGGCAAGTGAGTCAGTGTAATATAATATAAATTGGAACTAGTCTATAGATGTAGTCATATGGGTTTTGGTTTCCCTATGAAGAATTTCTTGTAAAAATCATTTTGTAGACCTGTTGTAGATGTTAAGTGCCCTATAGTTCCTCAAAAAGGTGAATAAATATATTTGTTTGTGTTGTTGTTTGGACAGACCTGCTCCCACTGCTAAAATAAATCCTAAAGGAAACACTGCAAGCTCACAAAGAATGCCCCAGAAAGTGAAATATGATGTAATGATAATCACTGTGCTGTCAAGCCTACGAAACACAGGTGACTCACACTCTTTGTGTGTTCTGGTCTCGGTGCCACAACAGGAGGAGGAGTTTCATCGTCGTCGTCATCGTCAATGTCTTTGATATTCGGAGAAGAGGGTTCAGTGCCTTTTTTGACAGGCTGATCGAGAGCGAAAGAAAACGGTTGTTAGCCTTTGTAAAACCGAACATAGTGCAAATAAAACTGCATGTGTGTTTTAAGTCTTGAAGTACTTACAGACTGAGGCCCCGGAGTGAATGCGTCTTTTTCTGTGAATAAAAAAACAAAACAGAGGCAGAGTTAGAAAAACAAAAAAAAAAGATGTTTTATGAGTACTTGTAGTCACAGATTAAACTAGGCGTTCTCAAAAGGGATTTCTTTCAAGGCTAACACATTGTACTGTTTTACTCAGTACCGGCCTGGTCACTCATTGTTATACATGAGATGATATTGAGCAAATTCCTCTCTATGAGAATGAGACACAAATCTTATCTATTTGAAGACAAAAGGGTAAAGTGTAATTTTAGGCAATAATTAACTTGTACCTACAAACATGGTGGAGTCATAATGCCCTGCAGGTAACTAAATACACGTAATGTGTGGGGTTGGGTGTCAAGAAACGATTCTGATCATGGGTTCCAAATTTAACATGTGCAAGTTTTGGTTTCCGTAGCAGCCAGGCGCTTGTTGTGTTGCAGCCATGGAGCACAGTAAGCGGCACTCTAGTGTGGCTTTATTTTACGTTGAAAAAGCCCGGTTAAACTGCAACCCACCATTGAATCCAAATAAAACGTTCCTCTTATTTGTGAAATAAGCATGTGACCCGTTTCAACTTCACCCCTCAAAGAATCGGAATCGAGAACCGATAAGAACCAGAATCGAAAGGAAGAATCGCAATTGGAATCAGAATTGTTAAAATCCAAACAATGCCCAACCCTAGTAATGTGTGGATTTAACTTGGAGCCTCACCAGAAGATGAGAAGCTGAGGTACTTCTGACGACCGTTGCCTGTAGAGTCGTAGAACTTAAGAACGTCGAGCACGGCCTGTGGGTTTTTCTTCTGCTCCGACTTGGTGATGTTTGAGGTCTGGAGTAGTCGAGCCCATTGCTCTGGCATACCCTGCGTATGACAAAAGATGACGTGGTGTCAAAATAACGCAGACGTATGATGTGATGTTAATGTGTGTGTGTTTTTGGTCAAAAATCAAGTGTCAAAAAGCATGTGTATGTGTGAGAACAACCAAAAAGTGAAAACTCACAGTGAACTCCCCCGTGACAGCATCAAACCCAACATGTATGGTGTGTTCAAAATCTGATGGTGGCGAGATCTCTGGTCGCTCTTTGTCTCGATCTTTCTTTCTACCACCTGAAAGTAACCAAAACCTCATTCAAAATCACACATGACCACATTTAGACCGATTGCAAAACGCAAAAATAAATTTTTACGGTAAATGTATTTCGGCCAAACTCACCCTTTTCAGCCCCGGAGAAGATTGAGATGATCTTGTGGCGAGGTTTTCTCTCCTCAGGCACAGAAGGCAGGGGTTTAGAGCTGTGGTTGGCCGAGAGGGAGTCTTTGCCAGAGCTGGTGCTGAAGATGGTGCTGCTCACCCTGACCGGAGGGGCAGGGGGTTTATCCTCAGGGTCTCCGTTATCACACATCACTACAGGTCGTTGGGAGCCTCACGGGGCTAAGAAGGAAGGTGAACGCAGCGGGCGAGGGTGGCAAACAGACGGGGAGCGCTCACATCAGCATGAGGCGCAGGTGTGCTCATGCGCTACAGGAGGATGTGCCCGAAAATGACTGCGGAAGAGAAAGGAAGCACCAAGTGGTACCTGGAAGAAAACCAGACATTCATTAAACCATACACATGCTACAATAAGGTTACATATACAGCAGAATGTGGTGACCAATAATCAGGGAACCACGCCCTACTATAAAACAATTTAGTTTATTATAGGATCCCAAGGGCACAGCTACTCTTCCTGGGGTCCACATCGTGTATGTATTATTTAGGCTAAATTGTATAAGTGAAGCTGGTCTAGTATTTGGTAATTGGGAAAAAAAAACAATCATCTTGGGCCACAATATTTTAAGGAGAACCCCTACACAAGCTCTTTCCATCTCTTTATCGGAGTATACAGACAATAATGTTTTAATATATCATTTGGCAATAACTAGCAGTGCTGGTGAAGAGCAGACGACCACCAGTACTTCTGGACACATTTTGTGCTGATGTTCACCACTTTGTTGTCAGCTTTGTGGTATTAAAGAGCATAAAAGAGAGATCTTGCGGATGTCCTCATTATAGTAAGGGCTTGTGTTGATCTGGGCATACATGAGGTTTAACTTTATATTGTTACTTGGCAAGTAAGTTATGGTGCATCTCAGGTGATATTACATAGTAATCCAAAAGTAATGTAACTAGTAGTGTAACTACTTACTTTTAGCAGTGAGTAATGTAGTAAAGTAAAGCATTACTTTTTTGTAAAGTAACTAGTAATGTGTAATCTATTACCTTTTTTTGAGTAACTACCCCAAACACTGACTAGCACACTCATAGTGAGGGGGAGTGCAGAGACTGTTAACTTAATGTTACATATAAAGTTAACTGAAAGGAGAGACTGTTAGCGGAGCGAAATTAGTGACCACAGCTCATCTTATTCCCTCTGAACCCCTACTATTAATCTTTATAAGGTTGAAAACATTTTTATTAAAGTAGATGCTTTTTGTGTCCAAATGCTACATCTGAATAATGCAAGTTGCTCTTCTCCCAGTGCAGTTGATACGGACATGAAAAGCTGACACTTTATTGCTTATTGTTAAGAAACATACGACGTTGAGACGTTGAGTTATTTTCCCATATAACGGTATTTCTGCCAAACATGCCCTTCAAATCAGTAACAACAGGGTCGGCTAGCAAGCTAACGTTAGCATTAACTAGCTACTTGTCCAACAAGTGTGCTAGCTAAAGCTAACGTTAGCATGACAAGCTACACCAATGCTTGCAATTCTACGAGATCAGCGTTAAGCTTTAAGCTAATGCTATTTAGTCTGACAACCAAAGCTATGGGTTTCCCACAACATATTAACATGGCTAGATAACACTACAGAGGCTGCAAACTATACAGTAAAAAAATCTGCTTTATTTGCAGGCTAACGGAGCAGCAGAGCTCACCGGAGAGTCCACACCAGCTAAACTTGAGTAACGGTAGAACTTGACTTCCGATCCTCGACGGCTTGGTAAATGTTTGTAAATCCGTTAAAAGTACCTCCTCTGGTTACATGGGGGCCTTGGTGGCACGCAACGCGTACAAATAAGTTAGTAAAAATGTGGCTACAACTATTTACAATGCAACTTTTCGGCCCTTGGATAATTCCGCTACGGCGAAGGGGAAGCGGAACTACCGACCCAGCCCTAGCCTATTCAATAAATGTTTCTAATGAATGGTGTGTATGAACTTTGTCTGCTGTCTGTCTCCAAACGTTATAGAGCCCGTGTGTAAAACTACCCAGAGCTCTAATAACACGTTTTGACCATTGGGAATACTAAAAGCGAGAAACACCTTAAAAACAGCAGAAACTGGAAGTTAGAAGTTGAATTAGATCAAATAGCATTTAAGATAATGTAGTTCAACATTTATATGTGAAGAGGATACTGATTGATACACAATAATTTCCATCAGATGGAGAGAAAATGTATAAAAACCCAAGGCCATGCTGACGTACCTTTGAGCAATACCTGCAAACTGGACTGGAATATATTTTAATTCAATCATGCTGGCCCATCAACACAGTGTGGTCTTTTTAAGTTTTGAAATCATGATACACACTTTTGTCTAAAATAAATCATAACAGCACTGTGACAGATGGAATGATCTCTGAAAAAAATGCCAGCCGACATTTGCCATACCCAAATAGACAAGGTAAGGTAAGGTAAGGATATTATATTTATAACCCCTTAACACACAGTTTCCTTTATTTCCACTTAAGAGAGCTTTATGGTTTAACCCAATCTTATTCCATATTGTCTGACAGTACCATATGTATACATATTATTTTATATCAGTGTATGTTTACACTGAGTGAAATATTAAAAGCCTCTGTGTTTTCATGTGTATTTGGGAAATGAAAATCCATAAGACTTTAAAGTAAAGTTATGTGGGTTTCAACAATGTGTGGATGCACAACATAAATGTTTACTGACAGACGGAAGAGGATAAAGAAAGTAGTAAATGTAGCAGAACATAATTTGAGTTAACTAGAAAGAAGAAAAAAAATCCACAAAGATCCAACCATTTACATCAATAAACTTATTGTGCTGAATCTGCACACTCTGCAATGTTCATAGAGTGGAGTGAGCAGATCTTTGTTTTTTATTATTGTAGAGTTTAAAATATTGTTTGCAGTTGGGGAAAAAGGTATGTCATAGGGATTAGGGACATGATTTGTGGCCATATACAAATGTTTTAAATTCAGTAAATAAAGAGGTGTCATCTTCATTTCAGCTCTTCCTTCTGAGCTGAAATTATAACAGGAGGAAATCTTCCACAAAAAGTAGAGAGGATTAACCAAAACAGACGTTTACTTACAGTAACTAAGACATATTATACCCAGAACCTGGTTAACTGAACTATCTGGATTATTATACACAGTAAAAACCAGGAACCTCCTCCATTTAGAAACCTGGCCTGATGTAAAATAGTCCTGTTCTCCATTTGTGTCAGCTCACAAGATAAGGTGTTTTATGCATATTTTCATTCAAAATGATTAATATACACCGGACCTTTTCTATCTGTGCCTATTAATGTCTGTGTGGCGTTATTGTTTATGGCCCTTGATGGTTTATGTTCGAAAACCTTGATCACAGAGATGCCAGAGTGAGAGTGCGTATCGGACAGAACTGTATAATTAGAGGATCATGAGTTGTTTAACACAAGATATGTTGACAATCACTGTTAATTGATACGATGTTTCCACATGTGTTTGGACAGTGCCACACAGCAGAGCAGTGTGACTAAAAGAGTCCCACCGCACACAGGCGTCACCAAAGACCCGTCGCCCACTGGAAACTGGACACCCATCGGGCCTCGCTCCTACAGGAGACAAGGGATTTTTTATTATTAATAAAAGAAAAGGAGCAATAGACAATATCGTAAAAAGTTTGACGCTTTTTCTACTTAAGATTTTGAGAAGATTTATATAGAACCACCTGCTGATGCTGGAGTTTGACCCACAGACATGTGCTTGAATTGTCGGGAGTACAGGGGGCGTCCACGGCAGCATGAGGCTCTTTGTTGTCGAGCTGCGTACCTAGAAAGAAGAAGAAAAAGTTTAGATTAAGACAAACAATCACTTCATTTTCTGTCTCCGTCAGATACATTTTCCATCCAGTGTTTCTGACAACAAATAAGAAGGGCCTTTATTTATCAAGTTATTGTTGAACCATACAAGTTTATGGTATATTAACTCAACTAAACATAATAATAAATAATATTAAAATATATTTGATATAGTTTCTGGGAAGCGAGACACACATGACTACAGAATAAAAATGACCCACTTGGGCGCCTGGATTGTTCAGTTGGTAGAGCGGGCGCCCATATATAAAGGTTTACTCCTCGACGCAGCGGCCACGGGTTCGACTCCGACCTGCGGCCCTTTGCTGCATGTCATCCTCAGCTGTCCTGTCAATAAAGGCCTAAAAATGGCCAAAAAAATGACCAACTTACATTTGTCAGTCCGCAGCAGCAGCTCTGGAGGTTCTATGTCGACAGATGTAAACGTCTCGCCAACAAAAGAAGGCTCGTGGTAGCGACCGTGTATGGGAATTGTTACTTTTAGCAATCTGGGAGTTGGTCCATCAGGGCTGGGATACACATAGGTGACAAATCCCACAGTCTTGTGAGCAGGCACCTCTAGGTCAATGGCTGAATCTAGCAATATCTTACAGAAGACATAAATTGTTAAATTATACAAGAAATACATAGTGTACATAAATGTGGCTTGTAATAATTATTTCCACAAATGTGCTATGTTCCAGCTCAGTTACTTAACATAAATGAAAGCCGAGTACGACAAGAGTACCTTCCAATCGCTTTGATCGCTCAGAGATGCAAGTTGGTACGGATCAACAAAGACACCTCTGGGCCATCTATGGACGAGCAGAACTCTGACCCCACTGAGCACATCAGGGCCGAGCTCAACAGTGGTTACCACCTCCCTGAACACACATCAGAAATCACTTATCCACAGGCAAGGAGCCTTAAAGATGGTTACTGTTTAATGTTTGAAAATACACCTGAAATAATAATAATAATAATAATAATACCTGTGAAACCCCTTCTTGATGATCTCCACTGAAACTAGTGAGGATTTAAGCCATTGCTTTAGAAGACCACAGTGGTTCTCATTTTTCCCATCTACAACACATGGAGGTTGTATTAGTCAAGACCATAAGCCAGGACATAGCAGACTTCAATTACTGTAATAATGCATTATTTGTTAGTTCTGTTAAAGCATTAAAAAAAAGTTAAGGATGCCACAAAAGTGGGTTAATGGGGGCCAGATACAAAAGGTTAAATTATAAGTCAAATTTAGATATGTCAGGTTTTCGGACAGGGAAATTAAGTTTGAGTGACACAGTAAACTAATCCGGGTTTAGCTACTGTAGGACTAACAATACACCTTACCCTCTTCGATGAAATGGCAATGGCATGTCGATAAACAAGCCAAGGCATAAACAAGTACAAAATACATCAAGTAACGGTGAATTACAACAAGCTTTTTACAACCTCATGTATTCTATTTAGCCAACAACAACTGTAGCTAATACCCGACGCTCTCTTTCAAATTGTTTACGGAAAAGAATGTTGAAGGACCCTTTTGTAGTTCTAGGGAAGCTACGACAGTGCCTGACTAGCGAGACAAAATAAACAGGCATTGTGGGAAAGCTCTGAGACAAAAAATATGTATAAAAAAGGGCTGCTCAGACACTCAGATATCAATCATCACCGTCATTCTGAGTGAAACAATATGATTTTAAAGCATTTACTAGAAATGTAGGCAGGCTTCGGCCAAGACAGAAAGGTTGGAGACCGACAAGCAGCACCCAGGCAACGCTAGCGCCATAGACAGGTTAGCGCGTATCATCCTTTTACTGTCTATGCTATTATCTCTGAAACTCGCTCGTCAAATGCCCATTGAAAATATATTAATTATGGTTCAAAAGTGTTAGCCTTTTACCGCTGTACTTCAAGGGGAGACCAGTTAAAACTAGATTGCTGTGGACATTTAACAGAAGATGAGTTTCGAGGCAAAGCGATGTGGAGTGCAGTTCACTCCTCCCTCTATAGTTTTAATTTATGAACACAAGGAAACTAAACATGTGCGAAAAAGAATAATACCCGTGCGGAACTTCTCAAAATATTCTGGTAAGGCAAGACAATTATTTTGCGACTCGTACAAATTTATTTTTTTATTGGTCCCCTAGAATCGTTACTATTTTATTCTTCTCTTTTTTCTGTTATTGATCATTAGGTCGGTATGCCATTTGTATCTTATGTGATTTAATGTGACAAAAATGGATTAATATTGTGTTCAATTTAGACTACCCAGTGAAAAAGTGCCACAACTGCCTCTCTACTCCAGACCCTAGGGGCCCTCAAGGATCCATAATGATTAACTGCAATTTGTATGTGAACACGCCCCATTTAAACACCTTGTAAACTGTAAGGACAAGGGCTTTAAGGACGGTCATTTTTTCTATCTGATACGTAGGCCCTGTCTTGTTGAGGGCCCTGTATCAAAACCTTGATTATTTCAGTTTGTATTATGCTCCCTTTATCCATATTCCTATAAATATGTAGAATCAAATAACCACAAACTGGGCACAGAGACCGCAGCAAGGTTTCTGGGGCCCTGGGGAAAATAATGAACTTGCCATCTATAGTAAGATGTGTGCACACAATGTACCCAAAGGATATGGATACATACATGATCCAATGTGAAGGAACAGGGGGCCAGTAGGGCCCCTTAGCAGGTTCATCTGACCACGAAGACTTCCACAGAGCAGTTTGAATCCGTGATGCCCTCTCTCCTTAACTTCCAGACTACAGCATGGCTGCAGAAAGTCTGAAGAATCACCCTCGACACAGGGACTACCTGGAGGGCGTGTCCCAGAGCCAGTTGGAGAAGCTTCACATCATCCTGCGCGATCACATGCAAGGCTTCAGCTTGGAGCACAGCCTGGCTTCGTTCAGCCTGGACCCCGACGAAGACCTCAACAAACTCGACGACGACGAGCTGGCTCGCAAGAAGGGCCAAATGGACGAACTGTTCGAAAAGAACCGGAAGCGCAAAGACGATCCTGACTTTGTTTACGATGTAGAAATGGATTTCACCAAGACCGCCGAAGAAAACTGCAGCTGGGACGACGAGTCTGATGATGGATTTTGAAACTGTTATTCCAAAACTTTCTCCGACCTTTCTGACTGAAAATCAGCCAACACGCTGATGTTCTATTAGATAACAGGGAAATCTGACGGATGTTTTGTCCATCCCGGGGCCATTTCCATCAACAAGGGACGTAGCAACATGGCTTTGCGTAAACATACACGCCACTTTCCTAAAGCCAAATGGCGTGTTATCTGTATGCATTTTGAGCTATCCCCATGTATGTCTACGCTGTATACAGCGGATGTAAACATACACACAACGTGGCGTCGTTGGGTTTAGGAAAAGAACATTGGGAAAGGCTTTAGTAACACAAAAAAACGACAGTGACCAACATCACATGCTTAGGAAAACAATAAACAATTGGGTTTAGGAAAGAAACATTGGGGAAGGTTTAAAAAAAAAAAAAAATTAACAAAAAAACGGTTGAAAAACACCACACGCGGGACGCGATCCCTGCTCTCCTGGGTGAAAGTCCTGTGTTTTACCGATCCACCACCCCAACCAACCTCTGCAGATTTACATCCTTTCATAACTACTCGCTACAGCAAAAATTCACGTCGGTCAACGGTGTTGATAAACACGCTAAAAAGCGATTATGCGTCTTGATAACACACCAAAATGGCATAAGAATTGGCATGTCATACATACGCTACTTCATGAGATCAGTCTGGAGGTAGACTAAATATTAGAAACGCCACAGCGCTGTTTCCACAGCTACAGTGGCTGAACAGAAGAATAGAATACTATAGGACATAACATGTTTTGTTTAAGAATGGCAATGAATGAGATACTGCATGAATAATAGTGAATATTTATTTTGTTATAAAATACTGAATTTTATAAAATACAAAGACTTTGGCTCGTTTATTTGTGGCTTACACCTAAGTGAGTGATATTCACAGTTGAATAGAAGATGCTAAAATCCTATTAAATAAAATTTGAGTACAATAATACAACATACATTTTTATATATATATATATATATATATATATATATATATATATATATATATATATATATATAGTTTGAAGTGATGCACTATGGCAAAGCTTTAAATGAGATTAGCTATATCGTAAAACCAAGCTCGGTGTATCGAACCTCTTCAGGGGAAAATTTCATTCAAAGTGCTTAAATACCTCATTCAGTTGACATGAGACACTGACTGACTGACCATTAGTACCAAAATACATTCAAAAATGTCGCAGGTTCTCAATAAAAATCAATAAAAATAATGAATTTGCATTGCTTGTTTGGTTTAAGATAATCAAAACATAATTGTTTACACTGGTATCAATTGCAGTCATTTATGCAGTGCTAATGTATTCTAAAAATATGACACAATTCCTTTTACCACCAACATTTGGTAAGGACTTCAGGTGTTTAAAATTGGAAATTCTCAGCAGGCTGTTAATTTGTTTAAAAATAGTTCTTTATAAAAATTGATATTTCAAGTATGTTAAAGCCACGATCCAAGAGTATGTTAGTTATGACAATATATACACAACATAGGACTTGAGAGGAAGGACTTTCTGATTGGTAATAATTTGTGCAACTTTTAACTCCACTGCCCAGACTAATTTACCCAGAGTGCACTGATGATATACAAGTGAATTGTGTTGTTATACTTTGAATCCAGATTAGGCCTTTGAAAAAATGAAGCTGTATGACCCACCATGTCTATGGAGGGTAATAGGAACTATATATATATATATATATATATATATATTACACACACACACACATTACACCATTGTGCTACACCAAAAATACATACATTATTAGTTAAGCATTTCTTAAAAGTAAGAAATCTCATTTCTTCTTCTTGTCTTGGGTACACCTCGGACAAAACCTGAGAGAATTGAGAGGGGAGGGGAAAATGTTAAGGCACAGAGGACAATCATGAGGTCTCTGCATTAATAATGACAATCTTTTTCTCTAGGTTAACACCCTTTAAACCGATTCAAAGTTCTTACCATTTTCCTTTGGGTTTTGAGGCGAGATCAACACAAGCAAAGTGAAACCACTCGATCGGACACTGAGGGATGGAAAAACAACGTCAGTGTTTGTAATCTCTCGCTGAAACAGGCTGTCAAGCTGTCTCCCATAGTAAAGAAACGTGTCAAATTGGATTTTAGCGAGTAAGAAGCACTGTAAAAACCTACATCTGGGTTATCGCATCCAATCATCTCTCCATAGGACACCTGATGGCATAGGCAGTAGGTAGGCTCATTGGGATCGACTGGCATGTCCAAAACGTCTGATGGTTGCATAGGCAGGAGAGCATCACTCAGGTCTGGGCTAGAAGTCCAACATAATACATAGAGCATGATTAGAATTAAGCAGGATTAAAAAGTGGGCGTATTAATATATATCATTGGTAGTATGTATAACGATGTTTTAAATAACATACGTACAATAACATTTTCAGGTCTGATAAAAATTGTGTAACGCAGATTTCTGGAAGCTGCAAACTATTAAACCCTTGGCCGGATTGCACCACCAGGCCAAACATACCTGTTTTTTATCTTTTTCTTTTTGGGAGAATCTTCATCAGAACATTTCCTTGCTCTTCCTCTGGATACACGCTTCTCTCTCAGCCCCCGGGATTCCCCCTCTGTGGAAAAGGTTCACATTTATAGATGTGCATCAATCGGTTTTTGCTTATGGAGGAAAGCCTCTCAGTTACCCAACTTACTTTTCGGTCCTCTTCCGTCTGTACTTTCGTAGCCGCTTACTTCCAGTTTCTCTTTCAGCTCATTCTCAAACCGTGCCAGATCTGCATCCAGTCTGCGGATGTGTTTGTCCACCTGCAGTAAACCGGTTTCATGTAATTAGAACCAGACCACGTGTATGGTTTCATTTGCAAATTAGTAATCTACTATATGAAAACCATTTCGTACAAGAAAGTGTGACTTAACGCTTATTTTCAACATGTTGACAGGATAAAATCTTTGGAATAGTAAATCTATATAACATGACAGTAAACTCATAGAATTGACAAGCGCCCAAATACCCGTAGGTCTGTTTTGGACTGACCATTTCGTATGTCTGCATTGCAAGCTGGACTTTGTCGTCGCTGAACTCTTTGCACTTGCTGTAGGCATGTTGGATCTTCTGCAGGTGTTCCACTCGCTGTTCCGAGGCCAGGTTCTTCACCTTAGCAATGTACTCTTCAGCCAGTTTGTCAATCTCCCCTTTCTTTTCTGCAAAATATGATAACTACAGTGCTAAAAAAACAAAACAATATTGATTGGCACAATACTTGCAGGGCTCCACCTTAAGGGGGAATTACAACGACCAGGGTCGATAAAAAACATTTTGGGATGGTCGCGGGATGGAAGGTAGACCATGGCAAAAAACTCACTCACTCACTCACACACACGCATTGAGAGCCTGGTTATCTACCTCTACTATTGGTTTTAAAAACGGTACAACACAAGAATACTACACTTCGAGGCGATGCACACCTACTCTGATGTTTTCAGTTATTGTAGCTGATAAATATTCTTCCACAGCAGACATTCTGACTAAGCAGGAAAAGCACAAGTGTAATAACAATTCAGGCGAGGAAGGTCCAGGGTCCGGATATTGTTCATGCTGAACCAATGGCCCGATTTGTTGGGATACTCAACAGATCTGAGCCATTGCTAATTGTATTAGTTACAAAGACAAATCACATCTGCTGTGAAAAAGGTCCATTAGATACTTGCTCAGGTTGACGCTGGGTGGAGGAGCTATACTGACAATAACAAAGTCACCAAACTTCATACATTTGCAAAAAACATAAAAGTGTAAGTCAAGAAGATGCCAATCAAGCTCTGTCTGTGCCCACCCACATGTGTGACCATGTGTGTTTGTAGGCGCCTTTAAATCCACATAGCATTTGGATGATAATAATTTGAGATTAAATGATTACCTTCAGTTTTACTGTCCAGGTCCCGCATCAAAGTAAAGTTTCTCTGCAGCTCGCATGGTAGGTTTTCAATACCTAGAGAGGAAATCGTCACAAGGATGAGGGAGAACAAGAGAGAGACATTCCATCCCAACATTTCACTTATTTATCCACTTAATCATCCACTCTAGGTAAAATTCAACCAATTTCCATGAGTGTTGTAACTATAGCCCGACCTATACTGGATTTTTAAAATGTTGAACCTGCAATAATCATTCCTTCGATAACAACAATAAATCAAATTAATGTGTGACATAAAAGGGTCACTCACAATGTAGTATTGTATTTTTATTCTAATAAAAAATATACAGAAATTATATCCATTGAAACTTCAAATTAAACGTCCATTTCTATACTTATTCAGTAATTTCCCTTGCATTCACAATCATTTACATTGAACAAGAATTTGGTTTAGGATAACTGAACCAGTGAATTCAACATTCATTTATGGACTGCTTTAAGAGGCTTGGATATACCGTTCGGTAGTTAAATACACCATAGTATAACCCTAACCCTACAGTATAACAGTATATAGCCTAATGGTTACCACAAAAAGAGACATGGGTGAGCAGGCTCTGGCCCACAGAACAAGAATACTGTCCGCCCTCTTATGTGACGCACTTGAAACACCCCGCCCCGGCGCGCGACTGTACGGGAAACGCGGTTATCAACAGGTTGCAAATGCATGGTGCCTGCCACCCTAAAGCAAATACACATTTTGACCAAAATGGGCGTTATCTAAAAATGTTATAAGACTGAGTATGAAAACATTTCTTAACAACCTTATTAAACCATTTGCTAGTTTCTAGGTCACCCAACACGTTAGCTTCTTTGACAGAACCCGAAATGGACAGCAACCGCGAACTACAAACGGTGTTACATATCTGCCATTGTCAAGCAAATTGTTTCATTACCGCCGGAGTGAGTCTAACGCCATACATGTAGAGTTTGCCTAAACTTTACACCACCGACGGCTATATAGCGATGCAAATCAGTTAGCTAGCTATAGCGAGCTAGTGACCTAACTGCTAACTGTTAGTTGCTAACGCGCTGTGCAGCTATCTCCCCGAAGCAAAAGCGGTATTCGACACAGTAAAACTAGCTAAACCTCAACAGACATACGATGTTTAAAATGTCAATACCAGTACAGTGTATCACCGGATACTCACTATCAAGGTAATGTTCCAAGTATATTGCCGTCGCCATTTCAGGTTAACGATATTCTCGTTAGCTCTCAAACTGTTGGCCGGAGAGCTGTTGGGCTTGTTTTATAACCCTGGGTCGCCCGTCGGTCAGTTGCACTGGCTTGGAGATAACCTTCTGTCTGCAGTCTGGGCGGTAATGAAACGACGCTCGCTAGTCACGCAGAATAAGTTTCCCTCCAGCACACACACACTCGGGAGCCGTGCAGGATACAACTTCTCTGCCTGTGTGAGTTTGTGACTCGCATGCGCAGCGGATAGCGGCCTATCGAACGGTTGTGTGCAAGTATCCTACTGTATAAATAAAATAAAACTGTTCCTCAGATCAACCATTTACCTCAGTATTAATATATAGTATGCACTCGATCTCCACTGCTACAGGGGCTTACTACAGTTACTACACGTTATTCACTTGATTAACGTACTGTACATTTAAATCTACCAGTGTGTACTTTACTCGGCTGAGAAAACATCTCCTTTATCCAGGAAATGATAACCGAAAAGACAATGAACTAGATTTGCAATCACTAATCAATTTGCTCGTTATTAATGGTTAAATAACTGATTAAATGTCTAGCAGAGGGAATAACGAACGAGCGCGCACCCGTTGCGTTCGCTACCACTTTCCAACAGCTGATAGGTTACGTCATTCAAAAACAAACGCCTCCCTCTCCAAAGAGACTGGACGTATGCGAAGATGCTACGCGGGCGGGGCTAAGAGCAACTGTGTCCACTCGGTTTATTGGTCAGGCTTTTGGACTCCCAACGACGAGGGCATCGTCTTTTTTGTACATCTCACTTCCGTGTTTGCGCTATCCTAACGAAATACTTAATCTTTTTCATAAAACATAAAAATAATCAAGTAAGTAACAAAATTACCCTCTGCCTTTACTAATACATGTACTGGTATATTCGTTTGTAAGGACCAGCGTTTGTGTTTTAGACAGCTCGCTACAGACGTGTAACGTTACGCTAGCTAACTTCGACAGCGTTATTAGACAAACATATCAGTTGCTTTGAGTGATTACAAGGTTATTGTGCTTCACGTTATATGACCAGTATTGAACATTAACGTTATCTTTCTAGTCCAACTTGTATTAATAAGAAATGAGGATGACCTATTCACAACTGGCCTATTGATACTTGAAGCCATCTGTTACCTTGACTTATGCTAATAGTGCTAACAGTCACGAGGTTTTGTTTGGCTATGCCACGCCCAGTCACAGCCCCTAGCTTGTGTCATTATAGTGACACATACTGATTGATGTTTTTGTATGTTTTTGTTTTAGGTGTTGCCTGCCTAAGATGGCTATGGTAAAGAGTGGTTGGCTCCATCGACAAAGTGAGTAGCCAGACAGTATTTAACAGTTTACCACATGGATTTAAAGTAATACTTATTTAATGCTGTTTGAAGATGCTGTGACATTTGGTATGATATCCTGTATTAATGAATTGAGTTTGGATTGAACTTGACTGTACTTTATTTTCATTAAAGGTACCATACTGCGTCGGTGGAAAAGAAACTGGTTTGATTTGTGGGCTGATGGACGGCTCGTGTTCTATAATAATCAGCAACGGCGTGACATGGAGGATGACATCCACATGAGGGTCGACTGCATTAACATCCGCAACGCTGTTGCATGTCAAGGTACTGGTCCCTCATTTCGTCCGGATGTCCGTCACCTTCCGCTTTCTTTGTGTAGGCGTTCTAAACTCCGGTGGATTTATGAGGACTGTGGTTAACTGCTCCTCAGATCTCTGCAGGGTAAATCCAGACAGCTAGCTAGACTATCTGTCCAATCTGAGTTTTCTGTTGCACGACTAAAACTACTTTTGAACGTTGTTCCACCAAAACAAGTTCCTTCCCGAGGCTATTTTGCAGCGGCACCGCAGCTCCGTCCGGCGCTTAGTGACGCCCAAGACGATTGTGATTGGTTTAAAGAAATGCCAATGAACCAGAGCACGTTTTTCTCCCATCCCAAAATGCATTGTGGACTAGCCAGACCCTCTTCCGCAGCGCTGTGGAGAAAGGTCTGGCAATTGCGAGACTAGGATCTCATTGGCTCACACTTACACAAGTGTTAAACCAACTTTTGTTCATATTTTGAAACATGTCACCTCTATTTATCCTGCTGTATTGCTTCTCATACCCAGAGCTGAACCCTCCAGAGGGGAAGATGCGTGATGCCTTGCTTCAGATAGTGTGCAGAGATGGACGGGTCATCAGCCTGTGTGCAGACAGCGCAGACGATGCTCTGTAAGACAACACGTACATGCTGAGTCATTATTTTGGCCGCTCTCTTTTAGAGCTGGGCGATATGAAGAAAATCAAATATCACGATATTTTGGACAAAACACCTTGATATCGATACTGTAGGGTTGACTTTTGGTGCTTTCACAAAATATTTTCACAATGAGATTTTTGACAAATACTCATGTGGATATAATTACTAAGTAGGTAAAGGCAAATACAGTAATAAAACATCTAGAATAGTCTGGTAAATTCAGAAAATTACATCACTTTACTGTAATGCAGCCTTTTAAAAACAGGAAAAGACAACACTTATACCATATTACGATATCCAAAATCTAAGACGCTATCTAATCTTGTATCACAATATCGATATAGTGCCCAGCCCTACCCTCTTTTTGTTTCTGTGTTGGTGAAGTTGAATGTTTCAGTTGTTCTGGGTTCATATTTCCAGATTAGACATTATTTAACGTCTAAGATGACATGGTTTCCACTTTGTGTTGCAGGGCATGGACCATGGCACTTCAGGATGCCAGAATTAATGCGGTGAGTTTCTGCTACATTTTAAATGACTTAAATTTGGACTTGATACCAAAATAAGAATAGGAAGTTGTTGTAAAACCAGCCTGTCTATTTTAATGTCTTATTAATTTGACTTTAAACTAGTATTTCCGTGATCTAAGATGAAACTGGCTGTGTGAAACAACTCTCATATTGTTTGTTTTTCATTATCAACAATCAATCAATCAACATTTATTTATATAGCACTTTACAGCAACCAGCAGGTATCCAAAGTGCTTTACATCAGGAACCAAGAATAAAACAACATATCATACAATAAAAAGATTGAAACATAGAAAACAGTAAAATCAGAAAATGTTACATAGAAACAGGAGGAGGAGAGGGACATTGTCACACCACTACTACGTATTAAAAGCCATTCTAAACAAATAGGTTTTGAGTTTGGATCTAAAAAGAGCTACATCTGTAATAGTACGAATATCAGGGGGTAACTTGTTCCAGAGTCTCGGGGCAGCAACTGCAAAAGCCTGATCACCCCACCGTTTATACCTTGACCATGGGACTTCTGAAACCAGTTGATTTGAAGACCGCAATGACCAGTTGTGCTCACACAGGGTTAAAATCTCGGACAAATACTCCGGGGCCAGGCCATTTAAGGCCTTGAAAACAAACAATAAAATCTTAAAATCGATTCTAAAACGCACAGGGAGCCAATGTAGGGTGTAGAGAACGGGAGTGATGTGTGCACGTCTGGATGTATTTGTTAAAAAGCGAGCAGGAGCATTTTGCACAAGTTGAAGTCGTGAGATGGAGGTTTGATTCAGACCACCATAAAGAGCATTACAGTAATCCAACCTTGAATTAATAAAGGCATGAATTGCCTTTTCTAGATCATGTCTGTTAAGGAAGGGCTTAACTTTAGCCAGGAGACAAACCTGGAAAAAGCTCATTCTAACGACATTGCCTATCTGCTTGTCAAATTTCATGCTGCAATCAAATGTAACCCCCACATTTTGACAGCAGGCTTAGTGTATGTATGTAACTCAAAGCTTGACCGTTTGGCGTGCATGAAGTACTGAAGATGATACACTCAGTTTTATCTTCGTTCAAGTTAAGAAAGTTTTGTGAAAGCCACAACTTAATATCATTAATACAGCTAAGCAGGGAGTTTAGTGCAACACTGTCATTTGGTTTCATAGGCAAATAAATTTGCAAAGCATCTGCATAAATCATTGTGCTTGCCTATAATAGCCCCTAAAGGCAACATATATAAGGAAAACAGGATGGGGCCAAGAATTGAACCCTGAGGTACCCCTAAAGAGAGAGGTCACCAGTCATGACAGAGAAGCTCCCATTTGCCAAATAGGAACTAAACCATTGAAGTGCCGAACCTCGGATGCCTACACAATGATCAAGGCAAGAGAGGAGAATTGCATGGTCCACTGTATCAAAAGCTGCTGTGAGGTCCAAAAGCACTAAAACAGCAGGATTCCCGGCATCTACAGACAAGTCAATATCATTGTGTACTCTCAAAGGTGCAGACTCTACATCTATACCTCTGTGATGGTAATCTCAGTGCAGTAGAATAAATTATCTCTATGAGCGTTTGTCAGAATTCCTTTTCTGATTCCATTTGTCCAAACGTCATGTAGCTCAGTTTTGTTGGGTGTTCATTCTCAGCTTTCAGGTGAATGTGGCCTCATTTGTGTTTTTGTTTTATTTTAGGTGGTCGCTACACCTCAGATCGGCTTTGCACAGGAAGTGATAGCATCTGCTCCTCCCCCCTACTCAGAATATGCTCCACCACCTCAGGTAAAAAGCATAAACAGTATGCATATGAATTTGTTGCATTTCAGGCTACAACGCTCCTCTTTACCTCAATACATTTGTCAAACATTGTTTTATTATGTACAATATGATTATACTGCCTTCATACTTTGCGCTGCTGTACTGTATATGTTCTACTACACAATTTGGCTTGGTCTGACAAGATCCTTTTTGAGGGAAAATCTAATGAAAACAACACCCAAGTAATTTGATATCTACTACCATCTACTGGTGTAGTCATGGAAGTGTTGAAAAGCTCCACTAAGCACTTGAAAGCACGTGAAATCAACACTGAATCGAATGACTCTTAGGTAATGTTAAGGGCTCGTACTGGCATCCCACAAAGGATCAACTGTGTCTTTATAGCCTTTTTTGTTTCAGCAGGGTTATGCCCTGGGACCGTATGGAGAATATGTTGCACCTCCGCCACATGCTACACAGATTGTTTACTCTGCTGATGGGCAGCCCTACGCTTATCCTTATCACTACCAAGGTAAATAACTGCACATTTCTCAGCATATGTGCAGAAGTAAACAACGTTTAAATTCCATTATTGCAAACTAAAATGAGACACCATGTTGCTGTTGTTTTTTTCTAGGTGGGTACACCACTCCTGGAGTGAACCATGTTGTTATTCAACGCCAGCATGAAGACCGAGGAGATGTGGCTTTGGGCATGCTCGCTGGAGCAGCAACTGGTTTGGCACTTGGCTCTCTCTTCTCTGTCTTCTGATGTCTTCATTAATGTACATTTAGTAGCATATACTCCCTATGTGTTCTACACACACACACACACAGTAAATACTGTTAGCACTTTCTCATATGCCCTGTGTGGCAGTTTCCCATCCCCTTTGTGTTGAATGAATATCTCAATATGAATGTTCTTAACCAAAAAGTACAACAATTACTCACTTTTCAAGAGTTATTTAAATGACAGGAAATAAATTACTCCTTTTGTGTACTGTATATTTCAGGTCCTTACTGTTTTTCAGGTTTGTTTCTGTTTCATGGAGCACATTTGTCCTTTTTATATTTTGCAGAATTATCTAAATAGCCATGACTTGGTGTTTGTTTTTTACAGGTTTTATGTTCACTTCTGTGTACTGTACCTTTTACTTTGTCTCACATGTGTTACTTGTCTGTTTTGGTTGGGAATACGTAGTGTTTTTTCAGTTCCACAGGTTATTTGTGGTGGAGGCAGGCTGAGAGTTGTGTGAAAGAGGAGTACACACACACACACACACACACACACACACACACACACACACACACACACACACACACACACACACACACACACACACACACACACACACACACACACACAGTAGCACTTTGAGGTTCCACCCGTTTGGTGGATCCTGGTTGTGATGGATGTCTGTTTTCACCACCACAAATAATGTATGAGGAAACACTAGCATTTACACAATGTGCTTTGAAGTGAAAAGGGACATCACTCCTCCTAACTAATATTTGCATGCTTTATTTATAATTGATAATTGTTTTCATTGGCAGCTGTTGAATCATACTTTCCATTTCATTTGAAATGTTTGGATTGATATTTCGGTTTTGATTTCAGTAGCCTCAGTACGGTCCGCACAAATGCAAATCAGGCCAATCAGCCTCTAGAGATTCAGTTACATTTCAATTGGCCTAGGCTTTTGTTTTAATTCCAAATGACTTTGACGTTGTCAGATTTTTCCATTATTCGTTTTCGTTATGACTACATTCATTCACTTTGAATAGCAACTTCTGCTACATAGAAAACCTTTTTGGTCTGCTCTTCAAATATACTGCATATCATTATTAATGGCCTTTGGATGTTTAAGACTTTTTCCAAATCATTTCAGCAAATGATCAGCTTTGTGTAAGCAGCGTTACATTAATGTCATTTTTCTACAGGTCTAAAAGATGTAGAACAGTTAACTAAGAGATGTATTTTAACATATATAATCAAAAATAAAGTTAATGACTCCTGTTGTGTTGTTTCGTGTTTATTTAACCCTGAGACTTTCGTTCACAGATCATGTCGTGTAGGATACAATAAAAGTGCAAATAAATAGTTTTAATGATGTAACCAGTAAGAACCTTACTTGTGTCTGCATGTGCAGCGGATAGCGGCCTATCGAGCGGTTGTGTGCAAGTATCCTACTGCATAAATCAAATTTATTTAATTTATTTAACAGTTACTACACGTTATTCACTTGATTAACGTACTATACACTTAAATCTACCAGCTCTGTGTGTGTACTTTACTCGGCTGAGAAAACATCTCTTTTAGCCAGGAAATAATAACCCCAAAGACAATGAACTAGATCTGCGATCACTAATCAATTTGATCATTATTAATGGTTAAATAACTGATTAAATGTCTACCACTTTCCAACAGCTGATATGTTAGCTACGTCATTCAAAACAAACGCGCCCCTCTCCAAAGAGACTGTGAAGATGCTACGCGGGTGGGGCTAAGAGCAACGGTGTCCACTCGATTTATTGGTCAGGCTTTTGGACTCCCAACGACGAGGGCATCGTCTTTTTTTGTACATCTCACGTTCCGTGTTTGCTCTATCCTTCCTCTAACGAAAGACTTAATATTTTTCATAAAAGATAAAAAATAATCAAGTAAGTAGCAAAATTACCCTCTGCCTTTACTAATACATGTACTGGTATATTCGTTTCTAAGGACCAGTGTTTGTGTTTTAGCTTACTATGAACACAGTGAGGACGTGTAACGTTACGCTAGCTAACTTCGACTGCGTTAAAGAGACAAACAGTGATTACAGGGTTATTGTGCTTCACGTTATATGACCAGTATTGAACATTAACGTTATCTTTCTAGTCCAACTTGTATTAATAAGAAATGAGGATGACCTATTCACAACTGGCCTATTGATACTTGAAGCCATCTGTTAACCATTTTGTTAGCTAAAAGTTCCACGAGAACCAAAATGTCTGAACGACTAACTGGTTGCTTGAACAAAAAATTGACAGTCCTGGCACTGACAATTATCTAACGTTTAGAACTGCTAATGTCCATATGGTGTCAAACGTTTCTGTTCATGCATGAGCTCATGTTAAGTTGTTAACTCAAAACCGTAGGTCAAACCTCGCCATTGGCTTTATATCTTAAACTGTAAATCAATAAATTCAGCCGTCTGCAAAGAAGACCAGTGTGCGCACTTCTTTCTCGATTTTCCGTTAAGTTCGCGAGGTTTTGTTTGGCTGTGCCACGCCCAGTCACCAGCCCCTAGCTTGTGTCATTATAGTGACAAATACTGACTGATGTTTTTTATTGTTTTAGGTGTTGCCTGCCTAAGATGTCTATGGTAAAGAGTGGTTGGCTCCATCGACAAAGTGAGTAGCCAGACGGTCTTTAACAGTTTACCACGTGTGACATTTGGTATGATATCCTGTATTAATGAATTGAGTTTGGATTGAACTTGACTGTACTTTATTTTCATTAAAGGTACCATACTGCATCGGTGGAAAAGAAACTGGTTTGATTTGTGGGTCGATGGATGGCTTGTGTTCTATAATAATCAGCAACGGCGTGACGTGGAGGATGACGTCCACATGAGGGACGAATGCATTGACATCCGCAACTTTTATGCTTGTCAAGGTACTGGTCATCTGTTGCATGAGGATGTCATTAAGTCTATATCAACGACGTTTGATTTCCGGGATTGCTCCGGTGCCGCCGGAGGTTCCGCCAGGTGTTCCGCTTTCTTTGTGTTGATGTTCTAAACTCTGTTGGATTCATGAGGACTATGGTTAACTGCTCCTCAGATCTCTGCAGGGTAAATCCAGACAGCTAGCTAGACTATCTGTCCAATCTGAGTTTTCTGTTGCACGACTAAAACAACTTTTGATCGTACACATGTTCCACCAAAACAAGTTCCTTCCCGAGGCTATTTTGCAGAGGCACCACTGCTCCGTCCGGCACTTAGCAGGGCCCAGGACGAATGTGACTTTAAAAAAATGCCAATAAACCAGAGCACGTTTTTCTCCCATCTCGGAATGTGGACTAGCCAGACCCTCCTCCGCAGCACTGTGGAGGAAGGTCTGACAATGCGAGACTAGGATCTCATTGGCCCAATCCCAAAGTCCGGACTCACAGACTCACGTACTTTGGTGCGCGTTCTCGCGAAATTCGTAAGGGCTTAGGGTTGTCCCAATGTCGAATTTCAAAGGGCGTGAGGGTTTGAGTACACACTTACCGAGCCCTTTCCGTGAGTCTGCATCGATACAGACTTCACCAAAGGGAGTTACCCACAGTTCAAAGCGTTGTGACGTTTACCGCGGAGACCGTAGGGAAATCCAGAAATTACAAAAGGTAAACAACAGCACGACACACGACCCCGGACCACAGACCAACCTGTTGTCCAGCTTGTAAAACAAGAGTTTGAAAAAATTTGGTATCGGGCAGCCGTCTCCTGTGCCTTGGCCGTGTGGAAAGCAACAAACTTAAAATGAAAATCCCCAAACCAGCAAGTGTTAGCAACATCTTTGTTATTAAACGTCGCCAAGGTAACATGTGATCTCGTCAAGTGCTGTCCCAATCCCGTTTCTACCTATCTGAGCCCATGTGGCCTCACACACTCACTCACTTAGCACCTGAGATCAATTAAGCCTGTGAGTCTTTAGTCCTTTGTCCCCAGGGCTCACTTTGGGATTGGGCCAATGGCTCACACTTAAAGGTGCACTATGAGTTCCTGCATGGTTTCAGCGCGATTTCATTTTTGTCTCAAATCGTAGACAGGCATCTCTCCTTGATCCGCTAGCTGCCTGCCCCCTGAATACACTGTGAAAAAGCCCGGTCTCGGGAGACAACACAGGGGTCGTAAACGTCAAACAAACACTAGGGGCACAGGCTTTGCACCAAAATACAACAAACCACGTTCCAGCACCTACTCTCAGATACAACTCACGCTACTCAATCAACTCTGCTCAAAGCCCCCCCAACCATCTTGTCGGTGATTGGCTGGAACGTGGTTTGTTGTATTTTGGTGCACAGCCTGTGCCCCTAGTGTTTGTTTGACGATTTATTTGTCTTCTGAGACCGCTTGTCTTTCAGAGACAAGCGTGTGAGTCAGGAAGGCGCTATCTCTAACGTTTATAAATATATATGGAATTAAACCAACTTTTGTTCATATTTTGAAACATGTCACCTCTATTTATCCTGCTGTATTGCTTCTCATACCCAGAGCTGAACCCTCCGGAGGGGAAGATGCGCGATGCCTTCCTTCAGATAGTGTTGCGAGATGGACGGGTCATCAGCCTGTGTGCAGACAGCGCATATGATGCTCTGTAAGACAACACAAACATGCTGAGTCATTATTTTTGGCTGCTCTCTTTTTGTTTCTGTGTTGGTAAAGTTGAATGTTTCAGTTGTTCTGGATTCATATTTCCAGATTAGACATTATTTAACGTCTAAGATGACATGGTTTCCACTTTGTGTTGCAGGGCATGGACCATGGCACTTCAGGATGCCAGAATTAATGCGGTGAGTTTCTGCTACATCTTAAATAACTTAAATTTGGACTTGATACCAAAATAAGAATAGGAAGTTATTGTAAAACTAGCCTGTCTATTTTAATATCTTATTAAGTAAATAGCTTTGACTTAAAACTAGAAAAACTATTATTTCCATGATCTAAGATGAAGCTGGCTGAGTGAATCAACTCTATTGTTTTTCATTATACCTTTATGATGGTAATCTCAGTGCCGTAGAATAAACTGTCTCTATGAGCGTTTGTCAGAATTCCATTTGTCCAAACGTCATGTAGCTCAGTTTTGTTGGGTGTTCATTCTCAGCTTTCAGGTGAGGTGGCCTCATTTGTAGTGTTATTTATTTTATTTTAGGTGGTCGCTACACCTCAGATCGGCTTTGCACAGGAAGTGATAGCATCTGCTCCTCCCCCCTACTCAGAATATGCTCCACCACTTCAGTTAAAAGTGCATTTCAGGCTACAACGCTCCTCTTTACCTCAATACATTTGTCAAACATTGTTTTATTATGTACAATATGATTATTCTGCCTTCATACTTTGTGCTGCTGTACTGTATATGTTCTACTACACAATTTGGCTTGGTCTGACAAGATCCTTTTTGAGGGAAAATCTAATGAAAACAACACCCAAGTAAGTTGATATCTACTACCATCTACTGGTGTAGTCATGGAAGTGTTGAAAAGCTCCACTAAGCACTTTTTGTGAAATCAACACTGAATCGAATGACTCTTAGGTAATGTTAAGGGCTCGTACTGGCATCCCACAAAGGATCAACTGTGTCTTTATAGCCTTTTTTGTTTCAGCAGGGTTATGCCCTGGGACCGTATGGAGAATATGTTGCACCTCCGCCACATGCTACACAGATTGTTTACTCTGCTGATGGGCAGCCCTACGCTTATCCTCATCACTACCAAGGTAAATAACTGCACATTTCTCTGCATATACAGGTGCAGAAGTAAACAACGTTTAAATTCCATTATTGCAAACTAAAATGAGACACCATGTTGCTGTTGTTTTTTTCTAGGTGGGTACACCACTCCTGAAGTGAACCATGTTGTTATTCATGAACCCCAGCATGAAGACCGAGGAGATGTGCCTTGGGGCATCCTCGCTGGAACAGCAACTGGTTTGACACTTGGTGCTCTCTTCTCTGTCTTCTAATGTCTTCATTAATGTACATTTAGTAGCACATACTGCCTATGTGTTTTTATATATATATATATATATATATATATATATATATATATATATATATATATACACACACACACACACACACACACACAGTAAATACTGTTATCACTTTCTCATATGCCCTGTGTGGCAGTTTCCCACCCCCTTTGTGTTGTCTGAATATGAACTATTATTCCTTTTGTGTACTGTACATTACTGTTTTTCAGGTTTTTCTGTTTCGTGGAGCACATTTGTCCTTTTTACATTTTGCAGAATTATCTAAATAACCATGACTTGGTTTTTGTTTTTTACAGGTTTTATGTTCACTTCTGTGTACTGTACCTTTTACTTTGTCTCACATGTATTACTTGTCTGTTTTGGTTGGGAATACGTAGTGTTTTTTCAGTTCCGCAGGTTATTTGTGGTGGAGGCAGGCTGAGAGTTGTGTGAATGCACGCACACACATTGTAGCACTTTAAAGATTATGTTTTTGGGGCATTTTCGGCCTTTATTTATTATTTCGATTGGACAGCTGAAGACAGTAAGGGGAGAGAGAGGGGGGAATGACATGCAGCAAAGGGCCGCAGGTCGGAATTGAACCCGGGCCCGCTGCGTCGAGGAGTAAACCTCTATATATGGGCGCCCGCTAGTCTTTAATCTTTTAAGATTGAACATTAGTCTGGGGAGTCTGCTCTGTATTTTCTACTGCACTTTCTACTGCACAAGAGGTCATAGTTCAAATGACTCTGTACGCAATTGGATAGTCCTTCAACCAATCAGACCAACCATCTGGGTGACGTACTTTAGGGTTGCTGCACTTCGGTAGCCGCCATGTTGAATGTAAACAAGAAGCTGCTTGCCGTCGCTTCTCTATCGTCATCGTGTTAAACCTGCCAATAGCGGTTGTGATTGGTCCCCGCAGATTTGTAACGGAAGCAGGATAGATAAATGTACAGGTGTCCAGCCTGAGCTGCAGGATGAAATCAAATCACCGGCAGATCGGGCTGGATTTACCCAGTCTAGGCGCCCGCTCTACCAACTGAGCTATCCGGGCGCCCACACACACAGTAGCACTTTGAGGTTCCACCCGTTTGGTGGATCCTGGTTGTGATGGATGTCTGTTCTCACCACCACAAATAATGTATGAGGAAACATTAGCATTTACACAATGTGCTTTGAAGTGAAAAGGGACATCACTCCTCCTAACTAATATTTGCATGCTTTATTTATGATAATTTATTTTCATTGGCAGCTGTTGAATCATACTTTTCATTTCATTTGAAATGTTTGGATTGATATTTTGGTTTTGATTTCAGTAGCCTCGGTACGGTCCGCACAAATGCAAATCAGGCCAATCAGCCTCTAGAGATTGTTACATTTCAATTGGCCTAGGCTTTTGTTTTAATTCCAAATGACTTTGACGTTGTCAGATTTTTCCATTATTCGTGTTCGTTATGACTACATTCATTCACTTTGAATAGCAACTTCTAATACATAGAAAACCTTTTTGGTCTGCTCTTCAAATATACTGCATATCATTATTAATGGCCTTTGGATGTTTAAGACTTTTTCCAAATCATTTCAGCAAATGATCAGCTTTGTGTAAGCAGCGTTACATTAATGTCATTTTTCTACAGGTCTAAAAGATGTAGAACAGTTAACTAAGAGATGTATTTTAACATATAATCAAAAATAACAAAGTTAATAATGACTCGTGTGGTTTTGTTTCGTGTTTATTTAACCCTGAGACTTTCGTTCACAGAACATGTCGTGTAGGATACAACAAAAGTGCAAATGACCCCCTTAACTAGGTTTAATGAGGTAACCAGTAAGAACCTCTAAACCCCCCCAAAAAAAACATACATATGAATATAGATATATTTCAAACCCACTGAGCATATTGACAGGATCTATAAGTAATTCAAAATGTACAGTAACCCACTACCAAGGACTGAAAGTCAAAACTGTATAAGTGTAGAAAATGTATGTATAGACAAATTTAGAAATGCTTTGTCATCAATATTGTATATTTTATGTTTCCTGTAAGATGGAATGACTCAATAGAAACCCAAAAGGCCCTGAAGCCGTTGACAACTTTGTATATAGAGAAATAAAAATAACCACTAAAAGGTTATTTACATATTTAAGAGAGTGAGCATTCTTACATTTTAAAGTATAAATTCTCATTTATAAAAGCCAACCCTCTTGCAACGGATTCTGTTACAGTGCAATAAAATCCCCATTAGACCATACTAAGAGGTATATAGTGTTGAAAATGTGCATTTACCCAGTGTAGCATCGCCACCTACTGTACATATCTGAGAACAGTGATGGAGGTAAGGCTGTTCAAACAAGTAGAGATTATTATCACTTTGGTTTGAGACAGAAAAACAATTTAACATACAACAAGTAAAAGAAATATGAAACACTACAAAAGTGTAGATGTAAACATGAGCATCAGTGGATTGACGAATTAGTGATAAATAGCGCTGAAACAGTTGATTAGTTGATCGGCCAAAGCGTCATCAATTAAGATATTGATTATCGATTAATCATTTTAGTCAATTATCCAGTTAAAAAAAAACGTTATCTGAAATTGTTACCTTTTAATATAAGCTTGTTTTCTGTTGCTTCACATCATAAAAAAAAATAAAATCTACTTTGGGCATTTTTGACTGCTAATCATATTTACTAAGAACTTTATAGCCCCTCCCACCCCCCCCCAAAAAAACTAACTAATTTCACTGACATAATTAAAGACATTTCCACCATAAATTGATGCAGAAAAATTCCCAAGAATGCAGGATATGAAGTGTTTGACATGCTCAAAATAAAAAAAAATAAAAAACCCAAAATGAACCCAAAGTTAAGCCCTTAGGCTCCAGTAACCTGTGATGGACATTTCCCACCATTTTTGACACACAAAAGATTAATCAAATAATCACAAGCATAATCGACAGAGACAATAATCGCCTGTTGCAGTCTTATTAATGAGTAGAAGGAGTGTTATTAGCCTTCTTGACCAAAATCCTCCGTAAACTTCTTCAGCTTCTCCAAGTCCTGCTCGTTGACTGTGGGCTTGGTGTTTGTCAGTGACCTCAGCATGTCGGGCTGCACGGAAAACATCACACAGGTCACAACACATGCTGATCGCTGTCAGCCGTCTCGCATTTATCATTAACACTGATCGACGTCTTTTCTTACCATGGACACGACTGCCTCTAGCAGTTTCTCCGAGGGAACGTCCATCCACGTCATCTTTATGGCGTTGGGATCACCCGGCGAACACGGAGTCAGGAGGTCTTCCACCACGACGTCGGGATTCTTCCATGATGACCCGTGGACCTTAATTGGTGTGTCGTTTGTGTGTGGATGGACAGAAATTAGAACACAAAGAAACATAAGTAGTTCCGAAACTGTTGTAATGTCTCAGTTAGACAGATTCATACAGTTGTACGGGCTAATTTAGGGTGAGAACGAGGAACTACTCTTTTTCTTCAATGAATAATGTCTCCCAATAAGTGAACTCTCTTGTTAAAGAAAATAATTAATTAATTTGTTTGTTAATTTTTTGTTTGTATAAACTTAAAACCCCAACAAGAGCAATGGAGATAACTAGGGCTGGGCATCGTTAAAAATCTTTCGATCCGGTGCCAATTTCGATACCTCAGTTTCGATGCCGGTTCTGTAATGATACTTTTTTCGATACCATATGTTTTAAAATCCATTTCAACATCAGCAAAAATACATTAAACACAAAACTTTTATTTCCCAACTTAATTGTGAATTAAAACTGTTATCAAAATGTAAAAATGCTGGTAACACTGCTCACTCAGAGTAACATTAATAAAGTTACCTTGCCTTACAAGCTCAGCCTGTCAGTCAGTCATCAGGGCAGAGAAACTACCGTTGTGCCTGCTTGTCTAAGAGGAAGTGTAACGTCAACAGCACCGCGACCGCTTTCAGCTCGCCATTAATATCACATCGCAGCAAACGCTGTGTAAGTTTGAAAAAACGTAACCACACTTGAAACCCCTTTATTGGCATTGCTGTGACTCACTGTGACTTCAACAAAACTACAGAGCAGACGACGTAGTTTACTCGGTCCGCACCTCTCCGTGTGTGTGTCGGTCGGAGCTCTGCTCTCTGTCAATATGCAGAGAGGACAGATAAGCTTGTGCTTACGCGTTCAGACGCTTTTGGAACTGAAATTTGGCACCGAAAGAAAGATTAATAATTTTTCGATACTCCTAGGATCGGATAATTTTTTTCGGTGCCATAAAAGTATTGACGTTCGGTGCCCAGCCCTAGAGATAACCGCAGCGATTTAAAAAAACTAGTCTACAGAAATGCTAGCTGCTCTGTGAGGCTGGATTAGGCACAGCAGTGCTTTGAGCTAAATGTCAGTGTTGGGACCGGAGCAGTGTGGTTAAACACTATCTGTTAAACAAAGACCTCAGAGCATGTGGCCTCTGGAACAAAGGAAACCACATGAGGCAGGCCACAGGCCCTCCTTAAAGACATGCGGCCTCCGTGGAAACTCAAAAGCCTAAAAGTCACACCTCCATGAGAAAGGATGGCCGCAGGTCTTAAAGCACCCATATTATGGGCATTTTCAGGTTCATAACTGTATTTTAAGGTTGTACCAGAATGGGTTGGTTTAACATGGTTTAATTTTCAAAAAACACCATATTTTTGTTGTACTGCACAGCTCTCTCACTCTGCAGATCCTCTTTTCACCTCGTTTCTGTTTTAGCTACAGAGTGAGACCTCTTTTCTTCTTCTTCTGTACTATCTTTGATTGCACTCGCACATGCGCAGTAGCTCAGATGTAGATCATGTCAGCTAGCGAACTCTAGAGACAGTAAAAGAAAGCCTGTTTCTCCAACTTTGGTCAGTTACAAGGCAGGATTAGCTGGAAGACTTCTTCTAAACCAGGGCGCACATGTAAGTAGTTCTTTTGTAGATTATGGTGAACTTGTGTGTGTTGTAGCAGTGCTTTGCTATTGAGAACGAGGTAGCACGCTAGCGTTAGCATGCTAACTCTACGAGCTAACGGTTGTGGTTAGCCAGCTCGTTTCAGATTGTGACGTCACAGTCCGGGCCGATTTTGAACAGCTCACCAGGAGACTGAAGGCAGGACAAATTCAGAAACCGTATCTCACTCAAAACAGCATGAATGGATTTTTTTCAAAGTTTGTATGTGTGTGGAAGCACCAGAGACACAAAATAACACCCCAAATCCCAGAAAAAGTGTTTTTTTCATAATATGGGCACTTTAAAAAGTACAGACAGTGTAGTTCACACCTTCAAGAACTCTGATTCCCGATTGGTCAGGGGTCCCTGAACGCAGCAGGGGTCCGTGCCCGGGTGGCCGAGGATATAAAATACCCTGGTCACCCTCTCCTCATTGTCATCCGCTGTATGCGCGAGCTGCGACAGGATGCACACGCAAACGTTTGTACTTTTACTTTCATTTTCCGGACAAGTGGACTATTTTTGGTGTTCTGGAAACACCCTGGATCCTGAAGAAACACGCACCAGTGTTTCAGTTCTGCAGAAGAGAAAATAACATTTCTCTACAAGAAAATCGGACAACACGGACACCGTTTTTCTTCTGAAGTCGACGTAACTTGTCACCCGCTGCCTTTGGGGAGAGAAAAGTTTTATTTTAGAAATAGGTGTGCGTTATTAACGTTGGTACCCGCTAATGCTGCAACTTTGTTACGACATTGAATGTGATTGATTAATAGGTGCTACTGGTGCACGTCTGACTATTAATCCGACTGGGACCACCAGGTCCAATTTATCGCTCTGAAAGTACTGGATCACGGTACCTGTTGATGATGTTGTTAGGGCTGCACAATTAATCAAATTTTTATCACGATCACGGCTTCACACGATCAAATTTGCGCGATCGAGCACTATTTAAAATGCGTCATTCCGTTCATAGAACACTCCTCATCAAAGTTTTTGCAAAGCCAATCTAGCGCTCCATAAACCACTGTCTGATCACGTGCCTCCATGAGCCAATCAGAGTTGTTCCCTGCACCGCGCAGCTTAGTTTTTAGATCTAGCTAGACAGTCACAGAGGACAGAGTAACGTGAGGAAAATTCCACAACAGGTAGCAGTCGGTCATCATAAGCAGGTCACAATGTTTACCAGTAAACGGCAGTAAAATTTTGTCCCGTCTGTTTTGTTTTTCAGACAACAGCAGTGACTATAGTGCCAGTTTGTGTCTTTTAGCTCATAGCTTTAGCAGCAGACTGTTTGACGTCCCGCTGTTGGAATCCTGTCACACTACACCGTTTAGCTGTCAGCATTTTAGCCGTGTTTAACCCAGTTACTACTGTGGCTAACGGTAGGCTAACGTTACCTGCTGTGTAACGTGTTATTAGTGTTTACTAGCGTGACATGCAGCGATGTTTATGTTGCCTCTAACGTGGATTTCGGAGCATCAGAGCGCAACGCAGACATGCGAGTAGCAGTGTAATGAGCCACCGAAATCCGCGTTGCTATTTCGTCAGGTAGATGCCTTACGGCAAACTGCATGTATGGAAAGCGGTCGCACAACAGCTGAAATGGCATACTCCTTCACAGTATCCTTCAATAAAGGAGGAATGTAGCACAATATAGATGTATTAGCAGGAATGTAGCACAATATGGATGCATTAGCAGTTATAATTAGCATATGTGACAATAAAAAATTAGTTTTGGTTAAAATCAACAAATAATCGTGATAATTAATCGTGATCTCAATATTGATCAAAATAATCGTGATTATCATTTTGGCCATAATCGTGCAGCCCTAGATGTTGTGTTGGATACTGGAGTTTGTTTGAAACTGTAATTGCTGCACTGCCAATCTCCCGCCGCGGAGAAGTTTAGTTACTGTACTAAGGGAGATAATAAGCTTTCCGTCTGTCATTCGGACCACAGCGCCGCAACGTAACGAGAACGTTACCTCGTGGTCCCGTGTAGACAAAGGGACCGGTTATTATCGCGCGAGAAGTCAGCGGTTAGCTCGCCAGAGGCAGAAAAATAAACATCCCCTCGTTAGCCAACTTCTCAGGCCCCTGCCATAACGTCAAGTTAGGCCAGAGTCCTGAGTGAACGAGAGGGTTGGTTATTATCAGAACCTCCAAAATCAAGATCCCAAGTGTTCTCCTCTCTCTAAAGTGTGCTTTCTTTCCTTTTTTTACACACTAAACCTAACACACATACACAGATTAGCTAACCCTACCCCATAGTCACATGGTGTGCAACCAAGCTTCACTACCCGCCATCTTGGGGTTAAATAGCCTTTGTGTATCTTCCTCAAGTAGCCATTTTTCGCCTTGCACTAAAAACTACAAAGAGCCTTACATCTCGCCGTGTTGCATCCGCCATCATGATCTCGCGGCTTAGCTACCCACGTGATCTCGTCACCTCTCTCTCTCTCATTTTGCTTTTGTTTTAGTTTGTAACAAGTATATTTGGTTTATTGATTGAACAACTATTGATTGACAATTAACAATTTGGAAGTTAAATAAATTCTATTATACTTTAAAGAGCAGTTGTTTGTGATTATTTGTGTATCTGTTGTAATAACAGCTGGTTGAACAGGTCAGCGCTCGAATTTCACCCTTCCCGTTCACATTACAAATAGAAGATAAATTAATCAAATTAATTAAGATCTGTATTTTCAAAGAGAACACCACCTATGGGACAGTTTTCACAGTTCAGTTATTGGTCCCTGATTCCAGGGTGGTGCCCCGTTTTTTTACGGTTTGTCAATTACTGATATTCATAACTTTATTAATATTGATAAAACATCTTTGATAAATTGCCAATAATTGAATCTGTACCTTTACCAATTCCCAACATCAGCATGCTAACATGCTCACAATGACAAATGCTAACATACTTCATGTTTACAATCTTATTAGTTTAGCATGCTAACGTTTGCTAATTAGCACAAAACACAACAGCTGAGGCTAATGAGAATGTCACTAGTTTGGGAGGTATTTAGTCCTAAATGAACAAAAAGTATTGGACAAAATTAAAATGTTGACCTGATGATAAATTAAGGGATTATAGTACATCTTGAGGGGGGCGTGCATATGTTTATCAAATTATAATGCAATCCTTCCAATAGTTATGAGACATCTGTCTTATTTTGGAACATATTTTCCTGCTCAAGTGCAGTCTTGCATTCAGTCTTTTTTTCAGTTACTGTTTTTTTTTTACCTTTTTGAAGTGAGTGGCTGACTGCACCTTCCTTACAGGCTGCATGAGGGCGTCCCTCACGATAACACTGATGTCCGCCCCGGAGTAGCCCTCGGTCTTGTCGCCCAGAGTGATGAAGTCGGCCTCCGTCAGCTCGTTGGGGGTGGAGCCCAGATGCAGTTTGAACATGAAGGAGCGGGCGTGCTTTTCAGGCAGAGGAATGTAGATTCGCTTTTCAAACCTAAGACACAAAAGATTCAATCGTTATCCCTTAAAGTTTCCCTCGAAGCCCTTGAACGTTTCTGAGAACTTTTCATCTTTTCCAGTGGCATGAGATAAGGGAACTGACGTTTTCACTACAGAAAAGATGGTAGAGTGTGAGATTGTGTGGTGCCTTGTGGCACTCCAGCTACAATGTTAATTTGGTCTAATTAGAAGTTTTTGACGCAAACTAAAATAGAATGCAACCTGACAGACTAGTTTAAGACCATGCCTCAGAGGTCTACTCTTTTTTTTCCCCCTCAAATTGATAAGGAGGTTATGTCGGCCACATGAGGAATTCCAAGTAATGACAACAAAACTGTCGGCGCACATAATATATCCACATAATAGTAGCCTTCTGTGATTGCGCACCACCCCTCCATACACATACAGTTGCTAGTAGCCAAGGAGGACACGGAGGATTACATGATGGGCGAAAGATGCTGGATGACCCAATCTTCTGAACATAGTCATACTGAGAAATACAGAGAGAGTTGTGTGGAGCTGATAGTCTTATTTAGCAACTTATTTGGCAATGACTTGAATGTAACGGACATTCAATAATATCAAAAAGGTACGCGCTAAAGCTTTAGGAATAATAATCAAGAATTGTCATTTGTGATTCTATTTAAAAAGCATTCTATCCTTGCACTTTTTAAAGAGAACATAGTCATTATTTTTTTGTTTATATCCTCGACATTCCATTTCCGGGACTGCTCCGTTGCAGACAGAAATGGTCCGCCGGATTTCACTCATTTAGACCAGATATCCGTTGCCTTGGGCATTCTTTGTGTTGGCGTTCTAAACTGTCCAATCTGAGTTTTCTGTTGCATGACTAAAACAACCTTTAAACGTTCCACCAAAACAAGTTCCTTCCCGAGGCTATTTGGCAGCGGCACCACAGCTTTTCCCGCCCAAGGTGATTGTGATTGGTTTAAAGAAATGCCAATAAACCAGAGCATGTTTTTCTCCCATCCCGGGAATACAGTGTGGACTAGCCAGACCCTCCTCCGCAGCGCTGTGAAGGAAGGTCTGGCAGAGCAAGACCATTATTTTTACACAGTAGGTGAAACTAACCTCCTCCTGATTGCAGAGTCCAGTGTCCATGGTATGTTTGTGGCTCCGAGGACCAGGATCCCCTCATTATCATTTCCAACGCCTGAGAGGAGGAGGACATTTTTTTTTACACTTCATAAACAAACTACTGCTACTCAGATTCAGATCCCGAGCAGGGGCGATTCTTGGATCAGACCTTTAGGGGGGCTCAGCCCCTAATGAGAATGTGACACAGGTACAGTGACTTGTTATTGTTAAACCCCACCCCTGCTAAATCAGTAATTTCATTATCTGATAATCTCTGAGCAAGCTACTGAACAACAACGTCAGCTAACGTTTTTTGACACTATTAACACTATGATAGAACCTGACACTATAAGTCACAGTAATAACAACCAATTTGACACAAGGTTCTAACATTCAGCAATTTTAGTTGCTTACGTTTCAATTTGGGTTCTAATCTGCGCCATGAAATGACCAACTTCTTCTCTGGGGACTACCAACGTTAAACTTCACACCCGCACTCCTGCTCTCCCTCTGACAGATCAGATAGAGACTCCGCTAAAGGCGGGAGTCTGGCACAACCTCTTCCGATTGGCCAAAACTAGGTTTCTGTTAAATCGTAACAGTTTGTCCTCTGTCACTAACAGACAAGTTCACAAACTCTCACTTAAGCTCTAAAAGTTTTTTTTCAAAAGGTGGGGCTGAGATGAAATTTAGGGAGGCTTGAGACCCCCTAAAAAGGGTCTAAAATCGCCCACGGATCAGAGTTATTTTAAGGTTGTCTCTTCTTGCTCACCTTGCATCTGGACGAGGAACTCCGTCTTGATTCTGCGAGCTGCTTCGCTCTCGTTCTCGCTCCTGGAGCCGCAGAGGGAATCGATCTCGTCGATGAAAATGATGGATGGCCTGTGTTCTCGGGCTAAAGTGAACAGGCTCTTCACCAGCCTGGAGAGAGACACGGGGGGGGGGCGGGAGCAGCAGTAGATGGTTATTGTCCGTTTATCGTATTCCCAGTTTTATCGTCGTGTAAAGCAGAGATCTTCAAAGGGGGTCCTCAAAGTTACTGCAGACGGGGCCTCCAAATTATGGTATGATGTATCATAATTTGTATAATGTTTTAAAAGTTTTGTAAAAAAATAAAATGTCTTAACATGAATCCAACATATTATTAGCAAATATAAATGGGCCTATTTGTGAAAAAAAAAAAAAACACACATTGATGATAGGCTTACTGGCCTATAGGTAAGGTAGTCACTAAGGTAGCCATCTACAGATACAGTTCATCCTAAGGATTCACCGTACCACATGTATGCTTAACATTAAACATGATTTATAAAATCACAGCAACAATTATTATTTTATTAGCTTAGTATTCTATGCACTACAAAGGTATGTATAAAGGCTTTAGGCTACCCACACCCTATTGCAGCCCCAGTTTAATATCTAACTTTATTTTATACAATATATGTATTAGGGGGTCCCTGCTCCGTCTCTCTCAGTTAAGGAGTCCTTGGCTTAAAGTGCTCATATTATGCTCATTTTCAGGTTCAGAATTGTATTTAGAGGTTATATCAGAATAGGTTTACATGGTTTAATTTTCAAAAAACACCATATTTTTGTTGTACTGCACATTGCTGCAGCTCCTCTTTTCACCCTGTGTGTTGAGCTCTCTGTTTTAGCTACAGAGTGAGGCATCGCACTTCTATTCCATCTTTGTTGGGAGTCGCACATGCTCAGTAGCTAGGTAAGGACTACTAGCCAGTCAGAAGCAGAGTATGAGGGTGTGTCCTGACAGTACCTAGGTAAGGACTACTAGCCAGTCAGAAGCAGAGTATGAGGGCGTGCCCTGACAGTACCTAGGTAAGGACTACTAGCCAGTCAGAAGCAGAGTATGAGGGTGTGCCACGCTAGCAGCTAGGCGAGCATTATAACGTGTTTTGTCTCTGAAGTAAAGGCTGGACTACAATAGAGCTGTTTGGAGCAGTTGGTAAACAGTGTTTTCTGTTGGAGATGGTAAGTGCCTTTGGGGGAGACTTTGGGCTTTTTCGCTTTGTAAACATATAACATGCACAAAAAAAGATATAGAACACAATTAAGGAAAGGGGAAAAAAGCATAATATGAGCACTTTAAAAAACGTTGACGACCCCTGGTGTAAAGAACCCGGGCCTCACTTTTCGCTTTCCCCCAACCACTTGGACACAAGGTCCGAGGAGGAGATGGAGAAGAAGGTGGAGTTGTTGGCTTCTGTGGCCACCGCCTTGGCCAGGTAGGATTTCCCTGTTCCTGGAGGGCCAAACAGAAGGATCCCCCGCCAAGGAGTTCGCTTTCCTACACAGACAGACACTGTATCAGAAAAATACAATTCATTTTCAGGAGGTATAAGAGGTCTCTTGTTTTCAGTACCTTTGAACAGATGAGGGAATTTGATGGGCAGGATCACGGCTTCTTTTAAGGCTTCTTTGGCCCCCTCAAGTCCAGCTACATCGTCCCACTTAATGTTTGGCTTTTCCATGACAATGGCACCTGAAAAAGGGATGGGTTTAATAAACACTTTATAGATCAAATCATTCATTATTTTCTGAAATATCATGCAGTGATGATGATGTGCTGCATGCCATATTTAACTGCTGCATCTGCCTCTATGTTCGTTCAATGCAATGACGGTGTCATTCACCTGAGAGTTGATTTTCAAACTTCTTTTTCTCTGCGTCGTCCCCATCACCATTTTGTTCCCTGAAATGTAATGACAACAGTCCACCACGTGATTTATTGGCACTTTAATAAACAGTGAACAGTGATTTGTATGGTATGCACTATTGATTCTGCAGCTCCCCTAGTTTCCCTATCATTTAGAAAGAAACCGATAGGACACTGCACATTCTTAGGAAGGTCACTGAAAAAGATTCTGTAATTGGGTACTAATTATAAGTATTCATTTGGTGCACTTTGAATACAAATAATTCCATTAATTGAAACATGAAAAAAATGCCATATTTGTCTGCAGGGAGTTAAAAATTTCAACAATAGATCTCTGTCAGTTATTCCAGTCATTACGATTTCAGCCGTTCTTTCAAGTCAAATCTTTTGGAATTAAACAACTTCTTTGAAACTTAAAAAGGTACCCTATGGAGCAATGTTTTTATGAATGGCTTCCCATTTTCTTTCTCTCGTGCATGACACGATACACATTTCTGCCGATGGTTTCACAGTATTCCGCTGATCGAATGTGTCCAGAAACACAGCAATGTGCCAGCACAGCCGGGGGGAACAGAAGGCCGCTAGGAAGTAAACATGGTTGGAAACAATGCATGTTTCAAAAGGATTTGACCACACACACACACACACACACACACACACACACACACACACACACACACACACACACACACACACACACACAGACACACACACACACACACACACACACACACACACACACACACACACACACACACACACACACACACACACACACACACACACACACACAATGTTGTCTGGGAGATGGGTAAGTCCTAAACGGGACAGATAAGCACATAAGAAGCTGGGTCCAGACTAGTTTAATGATAGCCAGACAGATTCTTTGACAGGATGGAGGAATGAAGGGGTGCCGTCAATCCAGGAGTGGGCTTGTGAGATGGCTAGGGTGGGGGCATTTGAAAAGAAATATCATATAAACGGTTTGCCAGACTGGCTGTCTATACTAGAAAATGGGGAAAGCACCTGAGCTTTCTGGAGGGATCCTAAGAAGCTTTGTGTTGGGGACAGACATGTATGAAGGGCTTATGGAGTTGTCATTTATACATATGCTTATTTGGTTTTATTTTATGAGGACTATGGTTAACTGCTCCTCAGATCTCTGCAGGGTAAATCCAGACAGCTAGCTAGACTATCTGTCCAAGCTGAGGTTTCTGTTTTGCACGACTAAAACAACCTTTAAAAGTACACATGTTCCAAAACAAGTTCCTTCCCGAGACTATTTAGCACTGGCACCGTGGCTCCGTCCGTTGCTTAGCAGCGCCCAAGGCAATTGTGATTGGTTTAAAGAAATGCCAATAAACCAAAGCACGTTTTTGTCCCATCCAAGAATGCTGTGTGGACTAGCCAGACCCTCCTCCGCAGCACTGTGGAGGAAGGTCGAGAATGCGAGAATAGTGGGATATTAGTCTATATCCTTGACGTTCCACTTCAGGGATTGCTCCAGTGCTGCAGGAAATTCCGCCGGATGCATGTATGTCTGTTACCTTCCTCTTAGCCTGACAAGCCAGACCCACATCAAGATGTTGGGTCTGGGAACTCACCATTGACAGGGCTCAATCCAAGGGGCGGGATAAACGGTTGTCTTTCAAATTACCACTGCAAGCAATAGGACAGCGCTACAACCAGGCAGAGCAACAAAGAAGGTAGCGGAGCTAGTTGATAGATTAAACTTTTGCCGTATCTGGTCAGCAAAACTCCAAACACATCTTCCTTTTTTAAGAATAATTTCTGTGCTGTTCTTTGTTCTTTTCTCAAAGAAAAGCTGAACTCCAAGTCTTCCAGAAGACCGCTGTTCCCAGCAGCAGCAGCGGCCATAAGCCCGCCCACCGACTCTATACATGATGTGATTGGCCTGGCCAGAGTTTGATTTTTCCAGCTCGCAAGCCAACGGAGAGTGCCTAGACCCCCCCTGGCTGCACATTACATTTGCTGCCGCTAGGATGCGTCTAGATTTCTAGGCTACCTTCCTCTTCTTTCTTTGGGTTGTAATTTTAAACTCTGGTGGATTTTTAGGACTATGGTTAACTGCTCCTCAGATCTCTGCAGGGTAAATCCAGACAGCTAGCTAGACTATCTGTCCAAGCTGAGTTTTCTCTCGCACGACTATTTGACAGCGGCTCCGTGCGGAGCTTAGTGCCGCCCATGACAATTGTGATTGGTTTAAAGAAATGCCAATAAACCAGAGCACGTTTTTCTCCCATCCCTGAATGCTGTGTGGACTAGCCAGACCCTGCTCCGCTCCACAGCGTGTGGATGGTCTGGCAAAGCGAGATTAGTGGGATATTGACTCACCCTTTGTCATCAGACTCTTTGACAGGTTTGGCCGGAGGACTCTTCTCCTTCTTCTTGAGATATTCCTTCAGCTGCTCGGCTCTGTCCAGGTAGTCGGCACACTTGGCTCTGATGCTCTGCGCTGCTCGGTCTCCCTGGGCCTCATCTGCAACACAGGAAGAAGCTTAGATCATGGTGTTGGGTTGGATAGAAGTGATGTTTGAAAAAAAATACAACAAATCACACGGAATATTGTAAGAAATTAAACATGAATAGGCTCCTCACACTTGACAACATGAAGGAAGTATTGCACTGCATGCTGGTACAATTTGAGTGCCTCTTCGTAGTTTTTGGCTTTGTCCTCCGCTGCAGCTTTGCTGGCGAGATCTATAGCTTTCTGAGACAACACGAAGAAGAAGAATTCAGGAGACCACCTTGTCATATGGTACCCTTACATATCTTTATTAGTAGTTAACAATGTGTTTAAAGGTCCCATGGCATGGAAATTTCACTTTATGAGGTTTTGTAACATTAATATGCGTTCCCCCAGCCTGCTTATGGTCCCCCAGTGGCTAGAAATGGTGATAGGTGTAAACCGAGCCCTGGGTATCCTGCTCTGACTTTGAGAAAATGAAAGCTCAGATGGGCCGATCTGGAATCTTCTCCTTATGAGGTCATAAGGAGCAAGGTTACCTCCCCTTTCTCTGCTTTGCCCACCCAGAGAATTTGGCCCACCCATGAGAGAGAGAGAGAGAGAGAGACATCATGGCTTTCAAACGAGCAAAGTGGCAGTTGGTCAAGGCCACGCCCCCACCCTCCACCTCAATAGCTACAGACACACAAATGGCACGTCCTAAGGAAGGCTCTAGTGGCTGTAATTCTGCACCAAGGCTGAATTTTGGGAAAGAGACTACAGATACAGTATTAGGGGACCACTAAGGTCTACCGAGCCCTGGGTATCCTGCTCTGCCTTTGAGAAAATGAAAGCTCAGATGGGCCTATCTGGAATCTTCTCCTTATGAGGTCATAAGGAGCAAGGTTACCTCCCCTTTCTCTGCTTTGCCCACCCAGAGAATTTGTATTAGGGGGACCACTAAGGTCTATATAAAAGAGACTTCAGATACAGTATTAGGGGACCACTAAGGTCTATATAAAAGAGACTTCAGATACAGTATTAGGGGGACCACTAAGGCCTATATAAAAGAGACTTCAAATACAGTATTAGGGGACCACTAAGGTCTATATAAAAGCGACTTCAGATACAGTATTAGGGGACCACTAAGGTCTATATAAAAGAGACTTCAGATACAGTATTAGGGGACCACTAAGGTCTATATAAAAGAGACTTCAGATACAGTATTAGGGGACCACTAAGGTCTATATAAAAGAGACTTCAGATACAGTATTAGGGGACCACTAAGGTCTATATAAAAGAGACTTCAGATACAGTATTAGGGGACCACTAAGGTTTTATACAAAAGCATCCAAAGAGCACCATATCATGGGACCTTTAAATGTGATCTGAAAAGTAACCCCTACCTACAGCTGTCAAATAAATGTAGTGGAGTAAAAAGTACAACGTTAAATTTAGAATTAGAACGTAGCATCAAATATCAAATGCTGAAATACTTAATAATACAAAATTGATCTTAAAAAATGCTCAAATACTTAAGTACAGTACAAGTGCATGAAACCTATCCTTAAGTACAGTACTTAAGTGTATAACTTCGTTACTTTTCACCACTATAAATGGCTACCACAAGCCAAAGGGATTCTCAAATGTTGTTTTTAACTTGTAACGTTAGCAAGCTGATCCTCCAAACATTACCAAACGATTAAAAAAAACTAATAAAAAGTCATTTATCATTACTTCTAAAGGCTGGTACCGAGTTAGTTCATCTTTATGTTCACATTTACGTACTTTCACATGCTGAATTAGCCATTTAAGATGAATAAAAGCGGACAGTTAATCAAAAAGCAGACTGGTTTAACGTGTCTTTGGATGTCACACAGTCTTATGTAACTAACTAACCAACCAGGTAACGTTAGCTAGCTTACTAAAAGTTTGTCACTCACCTGTAAATTACTACCGGCCATTAGCTTTAGATATGTCGGTCAAACTTTAACCTGTCACTTTAGATACAACTGTAAACTATTTCTTCTTGTTAGCTGCTACTTACGTTTCTTTAACAACTACAATAGTAAACTGTTTATGGGCATAAAGCTTGGTTGTCTCTCTTCCGCGTCAACAAAAAGTTACTGTCACTTCCGCGGTGGTCACGTGACAATGTTATTGTCAGGATGTCATCAGCTACTGCGAGGTCATTTCACTCATGCTTTTGAAAACTACTATACTAATTTAAGGTACAACTACTACACAGATGTACATATTTAGAATTAATTAGTTAACTTTGAAGGAAAAAAACGGAAATTAAATGAATTCAAGCACAATAAAAGTGAGTTACAGGTGTGGGAACAGGTGTACGTCTGAAAATACTGACCTCTGGGAGTATAAGGCATTAACACTAAATCATATTGTTACAATATGTAATATCTATTTTATTTTTTTAATTATAATCAGGATGTCTATGACTTTTCTAACTAAAATTACTTCTCACACTTATGGATTGAATAACAAATTTACACTTTATTACGTCTAGTAAAACGGCAAATAAAAAGTGTGCAAAATATCTAGAAATCTTACAACACCTGGGGTGAACAAAAATAAATGCACATGCTGTATTACCAACAGAGTAAAGGAGATGATGCATATGGCAGACAAATGTATTTTGGTCGCGCATTGAGTTGCTCTGTATTTAGTCCAGGTTTATTCAACATATGACTTAATTCCAGTTGCAATCAAAAGCAAGCACCATGTACAGTATATGTGGTAGTTGAGTAGATTTGACACTGTGTTATGTTCCTCTCAGTAGACTTCATCAGTGTGGTACAGCCAGGCATGAAGGTAGGAGTCTGGGTGGTCATCAGCTGTCTCCACTTAAGATTGATTTGGATGGATGTAACACCTTTAGGATGCGATCGCTCTTTGTAAGATCTGCAGGGAGTTCATTATTCTGCAAAAGACACAAGAAAAAGTCTACAAGCTGAAATGATCTGCTCATGTTCTGTCCGTTTACTATCTAATCTTTAAAGCCTAAGTGCCTTACCTTGTTGGGTAGTGTGGGGTCTGCGTTGGCCCTAAGCAGCAGCAGAACAGTTCGGATATTTCCACCCATAACAGCAGCATGTAGGGCAGTAGAGCCATTCTGGAGACAACAAATACACATATTCATAATGCTTATGGAGAGGCGTTGCATTCTCCAGTTTTTAACAAATATAAACCTGCTCTTCATCCAGTGCTGCAGGGTTAGTATTAAATTAATAGTTTGACATTTTGGGAAATATGCTTAGTCCCTTTTTTAAATCTTGTTGGTTTAATATGTAAAAACAAAACAAAAAACATAAGTGAAGTTGAGATTTTTGCAGGGAGTTATGTGCCAGACTATTTCTTGGCCTGGAGCAGTGACCTCCTGAACAGAGCCAGGCTAGCTGTTTCCCCCTGTTTCCAGTCTTTATGCTAAGCTAAGCTAACTGGCTGCTGGCTGTTTCTTCATTTTGGATGGACAGACGTGAGAGCGGTACTACAAAAGTGAAAAGACCACTGGCAGTAGCTCAGTCCATAGGGACTTGGCTTGGGAACCAGAGGATCTCAGTTCAAGTCCCCGTATGGACAGAGTGTGGACTGGTAGCTAGAGAGGTGCCAGTTCACCTCCAGGGCACTGTTAATGTGCCCTTGAGCAAGGCACCGAACCGCCAACTGCTCGAGCGCCTTGGGCAGCCCCCTCACTCTGGCATCTCTCCATTTGTGCACGTATAGGTCCTGGGCATGTGTGTGTATTTCAGGCCTGTGTGTAACTAACAACAGAGTGAAAAATGTAATTTTAACCTTGCGGGATTAATAAAGTATGTCTTTACATTCAGGTTTTACAGGGGTTTATGTGCCAGACTATCTTCCTGGAGTCTTTATGGTATTCCATGCTAACCGTCTCCTCGCTGTAGCTACATATTTACCATACAGAAATGAGATGACACAACATGAAACTTTGCTCCAAGTATCACCGGGGGCTCTACACCTTAACGAAAGCATTGAGAACATTGGTTGTGTACCCAGAGTTTACTAAAAAAGGTTTTGAACAACTCACCGTAGCTCTTGTTGTTTCCGGCCGCTACCACCTCGGCAGTCAAAACGAGTCGATATCAAAACAAGTAGCCACAGATTTAGTATATCCCGTGTGCACCGGTGTAGTTAAGTTGTACTGGTGATACTTCGAACAAAGTCTCATGTTGTGTCGAGCCTTCTTAGTGTTTTAAAAATAGCTATTTTGAGGCTAGCATAAAAGTGCCCCTAGCACTCCCATTCAAAAGGCCTTTTGACCAAAAAACGAGATTACGGTAAATCTTAAAAGTGACGCTTCTGTCCTAATTATGCTTTTAAACTAAAGTTTGACTCGGGTACATTCACAAAAAAACCCTAGGTTGCATTTTGGCGAGAGTTACGCTTTAACACTTAGCAAGAAAGCGAGTAAACATATTTCCCAAAATGTTCCAAGTCAATAGCAGCATCCTCTACCTTGAGAAGGCCAACTGAAGGAGAAAACTTGAGAAGTTCCTCGATGACGCTGTTGTGTCCCTTAAAAGCAGCTTTGAATAACGCTGTTGATCCATCCTTGAAAAACAACAGAGAAAGCATATAATTATCTAACAAAACAATCTCCACTAAAGGTCTTGTTGCTCTGATGCTTTCAACTATATTGCATGGTCCTCTTTCGACTGCATATTTTTCGTCAATATTGAAAACACAATTATTTAACACGATTACTCATTGACTTTTGGAAAGATGTTGCATTTATTGAATTTAAAAAACTGTGAAATCCCCTTGAACTGTGACATTTCCCTTCATACTTTCCCTGTTTGAACTTCTTTTTCTCATTCAAAACACAAGACAAAATAAGAGTTTACTTGCAAAACGTGATGTGCAAAATAATCGCTTTTCTCGATTTTTCTGTTTTTTGTGATCGTTAGAAGCTGAAATCGTAATCACAATAAAAAAATTGGTTAATTGCACAGCCCTAGTACAAACTATTATATCTAAAAGAACTACATACGTGTCTGTCAGCGTCCCGATCTGCACCACGTAAGAGTAGCACCCTCACCACCTCACTGTGACCCATCTGGGCTGCCATCCACAGGGCGGCAGTGCCGTCCTGGAGAACACATTTGGGGGACGACACATAAGGACATAAGAGGGAGGAGGTGAAACGGAAGAGGAATATTAATCGCTGCAGGATATCCTGAAGGGATGAGAGGAGCGGTGAGCTAAAGAGGCCACTGTATGTGTGACTATGACCAGCGGTGGAATGTTACGTTTACTCCAGTACTGTACTTGAATACTTCTTCCACCACTGACTATGACCTTTCAATCTGTAAAAAAAATAATAGCTAAAGAGGTGAGGACAATACCTCCCTCGCTTGGTTAACCTTGGCACCACATGACAACAGCTGACGAATCACGTTCACATGGCCCTCCTGGGCAGCGAGAAACAGAGGCGTGGCACCGTCCTGAAACATAGAAGGAGAGTCCTCTCACACACAGGGTAACACCTTGCTGCTGTACTTAGACCTATAGAAACAACTGGCAGAAAATTTTCCAACTAATCAAAAAGTGTATTACTAACATAATACTTTAATACTACTATTTGATAAATATATGTATGTGCAGTGAGGTTGTTTTTCCTTGCCTAAAGACAGACACTAATCCTGCCAAATGTCAGTCGTGTATGACTCAGCAGTCTGCAGAAACCTGAGAGGCTGGATTCTAGCAGCTGGGACACTGTGTGCAACTGAACCATTATGTTCCGACAGACAGACAGACAGACAGACAGACAGACAGACAGAAAGACAGACGGACAGACGGACAGACGGACAGACGGACAGACAGACAGACAGACGGACAGACAGACAGACAGAAAGACAGACAGAAAGACAGACGGACAGACGGACAGATGTACAGATGGACAGACAGACAGACGGCCAGAGGCACTGACAGTGAGAGGGAGACAGGTCTAATAAAGAGGCTGAAGATGTGGCTCACATTCAGCTGGTCGTGAACATTGGCTCCATGCTTCAACAGGGTGCTCACCACCTTGGAGTGTCCGTACTGACAGGCGACTGTGAGAGCTGTGCCACCATCCTGTGACAAAAACACAAGAAAAACTATTTAGCAGCAGTCTATATCGACGGTGTTTCATTTGGGGGATTGTTCAGGTGCCGTCGGAAATTCCGTCACTTTCCGCTTTCTTCCCGTCCTCCAATTTCCACCAACTGGGGAACGGCTGCGGATCCGCTCTGGAACGGCGGCGGAGTCATTAGGTTTCCATTAAAGTCAATGTGTGTATTTCCACTGACTGCAGAACGGCTCACATTCTGACTCCGGCCCAGCTCCGGCGATCCGCAGCCCTCTGGAGCAGATACGCAGAGCTTCTGTTTTTGCCGGACCCCGGAGAGCTCCGCAGCAACTCAGCACACGGCAGATAGTGGTTCTATTCTATGTGAATTCGTGAGATCTCGTGGGTCCTCGTGACTACAGCTGTCAGTCATGGCCGCAGCCATGCCGCAACAAATCCAGACCTAGTGGGTATTGACGGACGGCGGAGCCGACACGCAGCGGAGCCGGCCCACAGACGTTCTGCATTCTGTGGAAATCCGGGGTTAGCATTCTAAACTCCTGACGATTTATGGTTAAAAGAAATGCCAATAAACCAGAGCACATTTTTTCTCCCATCCCGGAATGTTATGTGGACTAGCCAGACCCTCCTCCGCAGCGCTGTGGAGGAAGGTCTGGCAATGCGAGACTAACATAGCAGTAAGAATAACAGTCACCACTGTGTGTTACATGCTGCGGAGAGAACATCTCTTAAAGTGCTCATATTATGCTTTTTGGCTTTTTCCCTTTCCTTTATTGTGTTATATATCTTTTTTGTGCATGTTATATATTTACAAAGTGAAAAAGCCCAAAGTCCACCCCAAAGGGACTTACCATCTCCAACAGAAAACACTGTTCACCAACTGCTCCAAACAGCTCTATTGTAGTCCAGCCTTTACTTCAGAGACAAACGTGCGTCACTTTGTAACACATTACGTTATAATGCTCGCCTAGCTGCTAGCGTGGCACGCCCTCATACTCTGCTTCTGACTGGCTAGTAGTCCTTACCTATACTGTGCATGTGCGACTCCCAACAAAAATGGAACAGAAGTGAGATGCCGCACTCTGTAGCTAAAACAGAGAGCTCAACACACAGGGTGAAAAGAGGAGCTGCAGCAATGTGCAGTACAACAAAAATATGGTGTTTTTTGAAAATTAAACCACATAAACCTATTCTGGTATAACCTCTAAATACAATTATGAACCTGAAAATAAACATAATATGAGCACTTTAAGTCTCCAGAGTTGTAAAAAAGCAGCCTGTGCCTCATTTTGTTTACTGATCTCTACACAGAGCACTCTGATTCCCTGAGATGATAGCATGACAGCAGTCTCCATCACACCCAGTATTATAAAGACTGTGATGAACATGCATTGCTGCATACCTTAGTCTGGAATTCCGTGGAGGCACCGAATTCAAAGAGGAGTTTCACAATGTCATTGTGTCCCTGCTGGGAGGCGAAGAACAGGGCGGTAGAACCTGTCTGAAAAGGACAATTTAAAAAAGAGATACTGCTGTTTTCACTTGAAAAAAAGACTTTCCATGTTTATATGTATTATAAGTGTAAAATAGAACAGAAAAACATCAAGAGTCCAGGAGTCTTCATAGGCAGTCTTTAAGTTGTTTCAGGTGTCAACATCATCACCCCATGCCCCTCTTCTAGCCCTGCCCATGCTTAAATATTATCTTAAAACCAAGACTATACTGATGTGCTTCCTACAGCCAAACTCATTTTCAAACATAAAACTGACATTACAGAAGCTACATTTAAAGATATCTATATCTATATCTATATCTAAATGTGTAGCTAAAACCAGAAAACAGTAATCTTATCTTAGTAAAAAGACAGGAAACTTCTTTGTTTAAAGGTCCCATTACATGGTCTCTTTGGATGCTTTCATATAGACCTTAGTGGTCCCCTAAAACTGTATCTGAAGTCTCTTTTATATAGACCTTAGTGGTCCCCTAAAACTGTATCTGAAGTCTCTTTTATATAGACCTTAGTGGTCCCCCTAATACTGTATCTGAAGTGTCTTTTATATAGATCTTAGTGGTCCCCTAATACTGTATCTGAAGTCTCTTTTATATAGACCTTAGTGGTCCCCTAATACTGTATCTGAAGTCTCTTTTATATAGACCTTAGTGGTCCCCTAATACTGTATCTGAAGTGTCTTTTATATAGACCTTAGTGGTCCCCTAATACTGTATCTGAAGTCTCTTTTATATAGGCCTTAGTGGTCCCCTAATACTGTATCTGAAGTCTCTTTTATATAGACCTTAGTGGTCCCCTAATACTGTATCTGAAGTCTCTTTTATATAGACCTTAGTGGTCCCTTAATACTGTATCTGAAGTCTCTTTTATATAGGCCTTAGTGGTCCCCTAATACTGTATCTGAAGTCTCTTTCCTGAAATTCAGCCTTGGTGCAGAATTACAGCCACTAGAGGCAGTCCCACAATGAGCTTTCCTTAGGATGTGCCATTTCTGTGTCTGTAGCTATTGAGGAGGAGAGGGAGGGGGGTGGCAAGGTGGAGGGTGGGGGTGTGGCCTTGACCAACTCCCACTTTGCTCATTTGAAAGCCACAAAAGTCACTGTTGAAAGCCATGATGTCTCTCTCTCATGGGTGGGCCAAATTCTCTGGGTGGGCAAAGCAGAGAAAGGGGAGGTAACCTTGCTCCTTATGACCTCATAAGGAGAAGATTCCAGATCGGCCCATCTGAGCTTTCATTTTCTCAAAGGCAGAGCAGGATACCCAGGGCTCGGTTAACACCTATCGCCATTTCTAGCCACTGGGGGACCATAGGCAGGCTGGGGGAATGCATATTAATGTTAAAAAACCTCATAAAGTGAAATTTTCATGCCATGGGACCTTTAAACCGTACAAAAACTGTGTTTAGTGTAAAAATGACAATTTGCTGTTTTACGGGGGTTAGGTACCAGACTATTTCTTGGCCGGGCGCAGTGACTTCCTGGAGTCTCCGCTGGCAAGTTACCTGGTAACCTCTCAGTGATGAACAGGCTCCAGGTTCACTGTGACTTATGGTATACTGTTTCTGTGGGCTAGCCAGTTATTTCCCCAATCATACCTCTCTCTGGTAGTTGATGTCTGCTCCTTGCATGATAAGTTCTTTGACACATTCAAAATGGCCGCTGTAGGACGCCACCATCAGCGCTGTCGTTCCATACTGAAAAGAAACATGGCAACAATAAATTAGCATTCATAGGTGTTTTTTTTATTGTAGATGACTTGCTGATAATATGGTGATGAAACTGTAAAATCCTTTCCAACTTAACACAGGAAGCCCTCACCCTTTATTATGATGGGGGTGTGGGGGGGGGGGGGACATAAAATGGGTGGTACACACACATCATGCAACCACAGAGGAAAGGCTTGAAGCTCTCTGTGTCCCTACCACAGGTGGGTTATGGGAAAAGCGTGCAGCTGAGCAGCCAGGACATGCAGCGGCCGTACACTGTCTCTGCAGTCCGAGTCCACGCGCCCGCTGTTGAGCAGCAGCTGAAGTAGAGCCAAGTTCCCCTTCCTCGCTGCCCAAAACACAGCATTAGCCAGGGGTGTTTCCTTCTGGAGGGTAAATACACACAACAACCACTGACCTTAAACCACCATTACTGTATTATAATAATAGTATTATACACACTGACAGTAGAGTTACAGCCAGTAAAAACAGCACAGTGTCCTATGCAGGAGTCGAGGTTTAACCCTTGTGTTGTCCTCGGGTCAAATTTGACCCGTTTTCAACGTTTTTTTATATCAGAATATGGGTTTCTTTGAACCAAAATGCCCAAAAATAACATGGATGCATGGATGTAAGTTGTTGGAACCCATACAACAATCTTTGCACGTAAAATTAATGATTACTTTTATTGAATTTGAGGTGTTTCTATTATTCTATTTTATAAACATGTTTAAATGGTTTTAAAACAGTATTGTGACTAAACTTTGACATAAACCAGTCTGTGATTCACTCAACATCCTGTGATCTGAACTATTAGTCAAAATAATTCATAATTTCTGCTTTTTTAACTCAAAAATTAGGTATAATGTCATACAAATTAGGTTTCATTGACCATGAATTTAAAAATAAAACGTTGTAAAAAGTGACAAAAATGTTTTAAAAAGTTTCAAAAGCGTAAAAAAAGAGCCAAAAACGCTGTAAAAAGCACCAAAGAATTCAAATTTAGAGTCAAACAAACACTGTTCCCTGTTACTCTTTCCGAGTAGACATTAGGGCTGCACAATATATCGTTTTTTTTAGAGGTGGCAAATAAAATCGATTCATGTATGTATCGTGATTTATTTTTAAAATCGATTCTTTCCCCCCAGTATCGATATTTAGGGCCCGAGCACGAAAGTGCAAGGCCCCAACGGTGCCTTGCACTGAAAGTGCGAAGGAACCTATTGTTTTTCGTCAGATTATTTTTCCGAGTCCATCGTCGCATTTTTGAGGGGGTTAGCATGCACGAAAACTCACAACAATTTGCAAACATGTCACAACTGGTGAAAATTGCAAAGATTCAAAATAATTACTCATATGCACCACTAGGTGGCGCTATTGCAGAAAAACACGCGTTTGGCCCTATAACTCCCAAGCCGTACATCGCACATTCAAAAACCATATATCTTCGCATTCCCTGGATCCAGCCGAATCTCCTGATATAGGCCACGCCCATTTCCGCCTAGACTTTTATGCGTGAAAAATGGCGATTTATTGACCTACTTTGCCGAACTCCTCCTAGACCGTGCGACCGATCTGCATGAAACTTGGCAGGTAGCATCTCCAGACGGACCTGACAAAAAGTTATCCAAAGATTTTTTATAGGATAAAAATTGCACATATTACGTACAAACAAATGTATGTAGCTAAGTATGAAAACACCAACTTTGCCATATCTCAACCAAAATAATTGCTATTAACGCAAAACTTAAGATTCTTGTTTGCCATGACCCTCTGGAGGTGCCCCACACATTTTACGAACATTGCCCACTAGGGGGCACTACAAGTACATAAAGTTTATACCTCTTGAACTGCTCATCCGATTTTTACAAAATTTGATGGGTACCATCTAGGGCCACTCATGAGGCCACCCCTATAGTAAGGTACGGACTGTTCAAAGTCGGCGTGGCCTATGTGACCCTAATTTGTTTTAGCCCTTGGGCACATTTTTGACGCCCCCCAATATATACGAAAACCTACAAAAAATTGCCGCCCCACATAAACACCTGGGGGCTTTGCGAGACTGTACAGCGATTTGGCCCATACCTGTAAGCGGGCTCCATAGCGCCCTAATGCGTGGAAGGCCTTAACTTGGACATAGTTGTTCCGATCTTCACCAGATTTAATACCCATATTGCTCTAATCATTGCAGACATATTTCCCATTTACATTCATTAGCCGCCCAACCGGAAGGCGGCCATTTTTAATATGCATTTTTCAGGTGTTTTACATTCTTTCCAACTCATCATAGGCGCGTGACTTCAATCTTCTTGAATCTTTGCAGGAAGTATCTGTTGACCCTCATAATGAAAAGTTATCCAGAGAATTTTGATAGTTGAAAAATGCGGAAGTTATAGCAACTTACTGTCTAAACAGGAAGTTGCGCGTTATCTTGACAACAATTATTCCGATTGCCCGAAACTTGACAAGGATGTTCCTCCCCGCCTGTTTAGCAACTGCGCCAAAGTTGGCTGCAAAATTTTTATTTAATCATCAAAATATTGACATTTGGGAAGCCTACTCTTAGTCTAATTCTCCTGGGGACGTGAGTCCGACCGCCCCAAAACTTGCATATACACTCGGAGGACCCTCGTGACAAAAAGTTATCAAAAGAATATTGATAGCTGAAACAATGCGCAAGTTATGGAGGACCAACTTCCTGTAGGTGGGAGTGGAAACAGGAATGGTTATATCTTGCCAACGGCTATTCCAATGGACACAAAACTTAAGAAAGTTGTTCCTCATGTGCCAATGAGGCTGTTTGCCAAATATGTCATCAATTGCTAATTGAGCGAAACCTACTTTTTTTAACTCCTCCTAGAGCATGAGTCCCATCTGCACAAAAATGTGCATGTAGACTTGGTGGACCCTCATGACAAAAATATATCAAAAGAATTTTGATAGCTAACACAATGCGCAAATTACAGAGGACCAACTTCCTGTAGGTGGGTGTGGAAACATGAACGGTTTTATCTTGGCAAAAGTTTTGCGATTTACATGAAACTAAGAATGTGTGGTCTACATGTGATGTTGCATTTGCCAGTACCCCCCGGGGCAAGAAGTGAGGGCCCGTCATCGCTGCTTGCAGCTTTAATTTAAATTAATTTTTGTACCAATGATTCACCTAAATATTTTCTGTTTATACAGTACGGTGATACATCATATACGTTATGTAGTCGCTGACCGAAAACAGAAAATGCACAAAATACATACAGACTGACTGACTGACATTTTTCAGGAATGTCTCATGATATATTATCTCTAGAAGGGTGTTATTCAACTTTGGTTTTTGTTAAAGAAGGAAAAGAAAATCGCAATATTCAATACTATCGAATTGCAATACTTCTAGAATCGCTATAATAAAAATGGCAATACAAATCAAATCGTCATTTATATTAAATTCAATGTTCAATTTGGTCAATACAATTTTTTTGGAAATAATTTCCTTACATTTGTTTTAAATTCAACAAACAAGTTATTGTATTTTAGCAAAACACTGAAAGCTGCAGAACTGAGAAGCCTACACTTTAATATCAAGCTATATCGTTATCGCGATATTCAACGTTATCGCATAGCGCATATTTTCCTCATGTGCAGCCCTAGTATGATTCAGGGCTTTGAATAAAGTATTTTGCATCAAACAGCGCACACATACGCAAGAGCAGCACACTACACAGGTTAATGTGTCAAATTGAAGTAGGACCACAGGCCGTGATGTCCTATAGCCTAGGATTGCTGTGAAGTTTGTAATAAACAGCCTCGCGGTGCTTTAGTTAAATACACCACGTCGTTAGATAATCCCTGAAAATGAATGAAAGTAGGCTACACTTTAAGAGGAAGCAGGTGTGATCTGGTTTCTCATTGAGGCCCTCTGGGATGCGTGCAGAGAATGATGGATCACGGAAAAGGCTGGTTTACCTTAAAAGACATCCTGCAGACCTTTATTGGTGACTCATGGTTCTTCCTGCGCGCTAATTCATTAGAGACGGTGCGGAGCGCCACTCGCCTGTTTTTGCTGCACTGTGTCTGGGTGTAGACGGCGCCGGTTCGCGGACATAACAACACACAGCCCGACAGTCAGCTGAGCGCTGCAGTCACTGCTGCACCGAGGCACGCAGCCGGCCGCCGGGTGGCGCTGCTGAGCACACACACACACACACACACGCACGCACGCACGCACGCACGCACGCACACACACACACACACACACACACACACACACACACACGCTTTAGGCTATTTCTAGTTGCACCACTGTCGAAATTACGTTGGTACCCCTGGAGTATTAAAAAGCACAACAATCACAATAAAAACACAAAAAGAATATGCTTTTTTTATTTCTTAAAAAGGCAGATAAGGTATTGCACATCCTCGCCATGTTAATAGCATCAGCATCATAGATAGATAAATAATAAATAACTTGGAGGTGTAAAAACATTGGTTTGATGAATTGGATATGAGACTATGAACCATTTTACAGTTTCACTGCTTGGGGGAACAAACGCATGCACGCACGCGCACGCACACACACACACACACACACACACACACACACACACACACACACACACACACACACACACACACACATTTGATTTAGCCTACTCAATGCTTCAGTATTATTATGATATGATATATAGATTATGATATACTTGTACTTGAGTTTATCTAATTGTTCTATTCCACTACATTTCAAAGCAAATTAGTCATTTTACTCCACTACATTTATTTGGCAGCTGTAGTTCATTTATTATTATTTAATTTTTACATTACTGTAAATAAATGTGTGATAAACTCATAAATTACAACACTGATTAAACAAGTGGTCCTTAACTTGTTTGGCTCCCGTCCCTTACAGTACTAGTTTGGGGCCCCTTGTCACATTTCATTCATTTCATCTTTAACAACAGCGTCCCACCTGTCTGTCCCCTCCGCCCGTCTCACCACCACGGGGCGCAGAGCATTCAGCCGCTCTGCTCCCCGTCTCTGGAATTCATTACCACCCCAACTCAGAAAAATCGATTCATTCCCCAATTTCAAATTGCAACTCAAAACACATCTGTTTAAAACTGCCTATTCCACTTGATGTCAATTGCTCTGCCTCTTTCTGTTGTTTTATTGCTGTTGTATTCGTTATTTTTTTGCTGTTTTTAAATGTCTTATGTATCCCTGTACGGTGACCTTGAGTACCGAGAAAGGCGCCTTTAAATAAAATGTATAATTATTATTATTTAACAGTGAGTTGTTAGCATCATTTCCACCAAATAGTGATTTATGCCTCTAAGCTGCACAGTTGACAGTTTCAATTTGTCTAACTGTTCCAGGCCCATATATGTCTAATTTTACATTATTTCACAACAATGCAAAGATTTGAGAATTCTTTTTTTTAATTACAAGTTTGTGTAGCAGAACATTGTTTTTTCTGCCCCATTAATCATCTCACAACCCCAACGATGCATTTTAGTTTTCATTTTTTATTTAAGTAAATGATCGGTGTACTTCCTCCACAGCTGTTTTTTGGAAAGTTAGCTGTCAGGTGTTATGCTCACTTACAAACAGGTCATTGAAGGATTTACAATATTGCAGCTTTAGCTCTCTCTAAACGATAATAGAGGTATTGGAGCAGGCAAAGCATCTTATTTTTGTTGACTAATGTCCTTCTCAGGTGCTGGCATAAGTGTTGATTAAGGGATCCATTAAAGTATAGTGAAAACATGTAGGCTACTTATTGCTAAGCTTTATAAGGAAGGTTGACAGTGAGTCTGTTGCTGTGTAGCGGAGTATCTCTCAGACCATGGGAACAAAACAGACTCACATCCATGAAGGTAAGCTGGCCAGGGCTTTCTATTTCATATGGACTACAGTGTTAGAAAAAAAAATATAACATCTGAAAGTCTACCTTTTATTTTAAAGACATCTTGCATTTTAAAATGCAAATTGCTCAGTTTCATTAATTGTCACGAGACATACACGGCTTTTTGTTTGTTCAGTAAAAAGCCCCTTGTTGTGGAGAGAATCACCTCTGCTAAATTAAACTAAAGTATTTAAGCTTACAGGCTGCTTTGTTCACGCAGCAACATGTACAGTTTGTGCTGTGATCCATTGATAAATTATATATCAGACATATTGCATCTTTTTACATCAAATTGCATTTTAGTGAGAGTTCAGTCATAAAAATTAAATTTTCTGTGAAGAACATGCGGGGTCATGTTAGCAATATAGCCTTGAGGTGTAGAATTCCATGAGAGAGTGCGTATCAACCCCACTTTAGAAATCAATGTAACATTTTTCACTTTTAGAACACACATCTTGGATTTTTATTGCTGTCTCATGTCTTTACTCTACCATGGAATAAGCACATTTAATTATAGAAGCGGAAAAAGTTTAATTTTTGCTGTTGATTAGCTAAAATGGCACATTTTGGACTTGGTAGAGATATTAAAAATATAACATCACCCTCTAGATCTGTGATATTCAACAACGTATCGCATATCGCCTATTTTCCTCATATCGTAGTTTCTATGTGTCTATAAACCTGTCTTTATGTTATCTGTTGATGTATTTGTCAGTGCATAATGCCATGTGCGTGAAACAAATCTCCCTCCTGGGACAATACATATCTATTTATCTATGTATAGCAGTGACGCAGACAGTTTGGGGTCTGACGATTTAGCAACCACCTATAGAATAACTTTACAAAACACTACACAACTATTAAGATTGCACAGCTTGCAATTAGTTTCTGCTCTGGTGTGCTGAGCTCGACAGAAGGTGTGACTCCACCGTGGTGCTTTTGTTCTTGTAGTGCAGCCGGCCTACTTCCTGCTGCGAGCGGCGCTGCTCTCTGTGCTGCTGTGCGGCCCGCAGAGAGTGGCCTCGGACTCAGATGAAGTGGTCCAGACGGAGTGGGAGGTCTGGAAGAGCAGCTACGGCGTAGCTTACGAAGAAATGGTGAGACCGACTCCACATCTCAAATACAAGTGTAAGTACATGTGCTCTGATTCACTTGAGTCTTCCTGTGATGTGTTTTGTGTCATCATGCAGGACGACATGCAAAGGAGGGCCATCTGGGAGGAGAACAAGCACATGATCGAGAACAATAATCAAGGGTTTTTCATGGGGATGAGGCCGTTCACTATGGCCATGAATAAATATGGAGACCTGGTAAGGAGTAGTGTTTTTCTCTCTATGCTAAAAGCTCCACTGCCTACAACCTCAAATCAAAGTATTTGAAGTAAATATAAAGATGTCATTGCATTAATAAATTTATCATTAGTTTATAGACTACATGTACAAAAAAGGGAAATAATCTAAATCCGTGATTGAGCTGAGATGCTTTATGTATTTATTTTATTTAAAATAAAATATTTTTTGGGCATTTCCACCTTTAAAGGGATATGCCACTGTTTGTTAAAATAGGGCTTATCACGGTCTACCCTGGCTGTAGATAGGTGGGCCAATGCATTTTTTTGTCTCAGTGCAAGTAATTAGGTTGTTTTTTTGTCTTTTGTTGGCTCACTTTTACTCACAACATGCTAACCGGCAACATAGGATTCCATTCACTACGCTAAGCTAACTAGCGGCAGCGCTGCCGGTGTTGCACCGGACTAAAACGATGCACGCACAAAAAATGCGTTGGCCCACCTATCTACAGCTAGGGGAGACCATGATAAGCCCTATTTCAACAAACGGTGGCGTATCCCTTTAATAGATAGGAAAGCTGAGATATGAAAGGGGAGAGAGGGGGGGAAGACATGCAGGAAACCATCAGAGGTCAGACTCGAACCCTGGATCTTCTGCACCCGCTCTACCGACTGAGCTAACCCAGCCACTGTTTAATGTTTAAGTCAAAATAAAAACATTGTAGTACAATCAGCTTCTTTTTCTTGCCAAGAGTTGAATGAGACGAGTGAAACCACTCTCATGTTTTTTATGGAAAATATTTAGCTTAGCGTACAATAAGACTCTAGGAAGTTACTGCGTCCGACCAAGAAAAAGTCCAGCAGATAAAACCATAAAATGCCATTTTCAAATTTGTCTTACGGATTAAACGGAGAAAATATAATTAGTGAGCTTTAAAGGTGCTGGTAGATGGTTTTTGTTACTTTTGGAAAGAGCCAGGCTAGCTGTTTCCTCCAGTTTTTAGCGGCTAAGCTATCCGTCTCCTGGCTCTAGCTACATATTTACAGTCTAGTATTCATCTTTTCTTCTAACTGTCAGCAAGAAACTAAGTGTATTCTTTTTTTTATTGGCTAAAAGAAATATGGTAAGTTGTTTTGATTAACCGATATGCCAACATCAATAACACATGGGAAACAATCTTCTTCATGTTCTCCATATGTAGACGAGAAACGAGTACAAGGTTTTGCAAGGTGCCGCGATAGACTCCCAGTTTGTGAAGCGAGGGAAGACCGTCTCGGGCCGAAAGCTGCGTATCAACGCTAAAAAGTTAGATGCTGCGATTGTGGACTACAGGAACATGGGTTATGTCACTGAGGTGAAAGACCAGGTAAGACTCTTCTAAATTCATCTTCAGTGGGGTTTATCCAGACTGAATCATGATCGCCTTCAAATCTCCTGTATGATTTCAAATGTTCTTCGCAGGGTTACTGTGGCTCGTGCTGGGCCTTCAGCACTACGGGAGCTATCGAGGGACAAATATACAAGAGGACAGGTCAGCTTGTATCGTTGAGTGAACAAAACCTGGTGGACTGCTCCAGATCGTATGGTACCTACGGCTGCAGTGGTGCCTGGATGGGCAACGCCTATGACTATGTGGTCAACAACGGGCTGCAGTCAACAAACACCTACCCATACACCTCAGTGGTGAGGCTCAGGATACATTTACATTGCTACGTTTTGGTGTAAGTGGAGTTTTGAGCCAAAAGCAAACTCCAAAAAGTGTTTTTAGCTTCAGTAGAAGAACTTATCTGTGTTCAAACTAACACGCCCAAACCGCATATCTCATGAACATTTTCGTATACTGGCCATGTGCGTACCAGGGGAAAACAGGAGGCAGCATGTATACTCCACCCATTGCTGGTAGTTGCCATGGTAACGTTAGTAGCTTAGTCTCAAAAAACGAGAGATCGTGACCGAATCAGGCGACGAAACATTGGCGTCGGTGTTGGTGTTGCCAAAGGTCTCCGTTTGCGGCCGTTGAGACTGCAACACAACCCCCGTGATTCCAAACCAAAACAGGGTCAGAAGTGTTTTCAAATTTCTCTGGATTAGGGGCTCGGAAATGCCAGAGCAGTGTGAACCCGAGGTGCAAATGTAGCAAAAGATATTCATTTTTAAACCAAAACGTAGCAATGTAAATGTAGCCTTGCATTGCTGGCTCAGCCTCCATCAGAACATTCAAAACGGTTGATCATTCTGTGTCCAGCTTGCCGTTAACTTTAAGCTCTCTGTTTCTCTCAACAGGACACCCAGCCCTGTTACTACGACAGCAGACTTGCAGTTGCCCATATCAAAGACTACAGGTTCCTGCCCAAAGGGGATGAGCAGGCTCTGGCTGATGCCGTGGCAACTATTGGTCCAATCACAGTAGCTCTTGATGCAGATCATTCCAGCTTCCTGTTCTACAGCTCAGGTTAATTGTAAAATTGTTGTGTCGGTGATTCAAATTAGGACATCCTCATACCTAGACGACAGATTGTTTGCCAATGACTCCCAAAACAACATATATGACCGTTGTATTCAACATTGTGAAACGGTCACAGTTTTAAACAAGTGGTTAAAGTTATGAAAAGGAACTACTTGGTTAGGTTTAGGAAAAGATCATGGTTTGGGTTCAAATGAGAATGTTTGTTATGGATGTAAGTCTGTGACATGGTTATGTATTAATGTAGTTATGTTAGTTAACTTAAAAAAAAGTCAACAGTGACTTTTGGTTTCAAATGGGACACAAACAGCAGTCTCCTGGGTGAAAGTCCTGTGTTTGTTTGACCCATCCATCCACCCCATCCTTACACGGCCTTTGGTGCTCTTTATATTACCTCACCTGACTTCCTCCTTTGCTCCTGTCATAATTACTACGGCCACAATATGTCACCGCCTAACAGCAAATGTAAATATGGGCTGGAATAAGCTGCTTGCACAAAAAACCTATATGATTATTTTTTTGGTGATTAAAATATATATATATATATATATATTAAAGCCGCTGTAATCCATATTTTTTTAATTATCTGGAATCAAATTACTACGCCTATGTGAAAGATGTTGCTCATTGTGACACAACCTGATACCCAAAGGGTAGCGTCTTTCAGCTCATTTACTCTTTTTGGTTCTGATAAACCCACTGTACGCTACCTGCCCAGCACCAAACAGCAGACAGACAAAGTTAGCAGTTAGCTGGTGAACATAATAGACCATTTAGCAGCTAAAAGCCAGATAATTAGGAGTTGGTGGAGACCAAAACAAAGCTAAAAGGAGAGTGAATATAAGGCTTTTATTCATCAGGTGGACATAAAAATGACTCCACAAGAATGCTAATGTTGCTCTGTGTCTGTCAGGAATATACGATGAGCCAGCCTGTAACTCTAACAATCTGAGTCACGCGGTGCTGCTGGTCGGCTACGGTTCTGAAGGAGGCCAAGACTACTGGATCATCAAAAACAGGTCAGAAAAACTCTCCACATATAGAATAACATGGGTTGATTTTGTCGAACACTACATTTTCTATTATATATCACATGTACAAGTCTTTCTTGTATTTTGTTTAATTGTTGTTTTTTCGTTTCAGTTGGGGAAGCAGTTGGGGTGAAGGCGGCTACATGCGAATGGTCCGAGATGGCAGAAACACTTGTGGCATCGCGAGCTATGCTTTGTACCCTATTCTATGATTCTGATAAGATGCTTCAGTCGTGTGTTAATGCTGAACTCTTTCACTGCTGTCAGTGGGTCTCGGAAAACAACATCAGCCATTGCTTTAACAGCCCATATCATCTCTAAAACACTCCTGTCATCCATATTTTCTAAACCTTTCTGACACTGTATACACGTTTTGAGCTCACATGAACCTTTGACAGTGAACACTTTGCTTCTCTCAGGGATGTAGTGCACACACCAACCTGTGGCTAGAAATACTGTTAGCCTTCCTAAAGTTTTATTGATTAGTCTAACTCACCAAATACATATAAAAAAACCTGCAATTTAACTAACTGAAAGTGAAACTATGAACAGAAGTAAAAACACGTTCTTCCACTTTCACATGAAAAAGGGGAATGTGGAAGTAATAACACACTATTGGGATTGTGCTGTTACAATTTTATGGTGGTTAATTTTAGCAAATGTTAGCAAACTTGCTGTATAATAGACATTACTTAGTCAGTTCACTGACTTGGGACTTGTGAAATTAACTCACAACTAACACAACAATAACTTGAATATGTTTGAGACAGAACAAATAATATGGTTTCTTTGTATTTTCAATGCAAATAAATGTTTCTGCATTTTTTTTCTACCATTATAAACAATATTTTATACCTAATGGATAAACTGAAATGTTTTGACTTCTGAACTGACTGGTAAATAAAGTGATAACCATTTCATAAGTGTATTTGTCACTTGATCTGCACGTTGCATAGTTTAACCAAACACAGTTCACATACACGATCCACAGCTTCCTACAGTTCCTAATATCTGAAGTTCAACCACACCTCACTGAACCTTGAGCCTAGCTATGCACTAGCTTACACTCATCCACACATACTGTTTCTTACCGTCCCGCTTTTCTTTATGTGTCTCACATAAAAAGCTCCAAGGTCCACCTGCTGCAGGGTTTACCTGGGGAGAGAAGGAGGAGCTTTCTGGGAGAGACGGAGAGGCTTTTTCACTGTTCACGTGGCTTTCTGAATAACTTATAATGCAGTGGAATATATCTTTGATTTGCAGCGTAGTGTTGTTGTTTCTGCTTTGCTTTGCTCCGGTTTGTAACTCTACTGAGAAAAGCTCAGAGTTTAGGCCTGACGGACACAGTCAGATCCATGAGAAGACACACAGCACGAAAAAGTTCTGTGATCCTTCCTTCAATAACCAGACAGCAGCCGCTATCACTCAGGTAATGTAACGCCTTATATATTTGTGTTCTACTTTTAGTCAGAAAAGGAGATTACGTTGCAGAGTGTGCTGCAAAACAATGTCAAGGTATCATTTAATGCTCCACCTGGAATTGTTCTGACGCCTTTCAAAAAGTATTTTTTTATTCTCATGTGATTGTATAAAGCTACAATTAGATATGCATTTAATATTGCCTCAGGAATAAATAAAACATCTTTGCATGGCATTCTTAACTTAATCTTTGATACCTAAACCTTCATCAGGGTACATAAGGCCTTTGCATAGGTCTATTTTTAACACACACTCTCTTCAGTGTGTATATGACCACATATGTTTCTTTCTGTCTCCATGTCACACCCTGATTTACAACTCAGACCAGTATTTCTTATTGACAAATGCATCTGATACTGTATGTAATTAATACGATTAAATCCATGTCCATGCCGAGTTAATCACTTTGCAGCCTGATTACTTAATATGATAATAGGTTTTTCCAAAGCAGATCAGTGGGGTTGGAGTGTTTGCTTGATAAACAAACACTCCAACCCCACAGTTGACTGTTCAGCTCTCTGGGCTAGATTTATCAAGCCGTTTGCGCCTGTTTCCAGGCGCTAATTGGTCGCAAAGATGGACGTAACTGATGCGGGCTATTTACAAACAGGGCGCACTTAGGTAAAATCGCAGATTGTCTGCCACATGAGCGAGAAGAGACAAGTTGCGCTTTCAATATGCGTTCGTGGGAGGGTCTTGGTGAAAGTGGGAGTTCCACCCAAAAAGGTGGGAGGATAAATGCAAAGTACCCCTAATTATATATTCCGTGGTATTTACTAAGACTGTCAGTAAGAGCGCGCCTCTATTCTGCGGGGGAAATTCTCCGCCTCTTAAAAGCAGGTCTAAACCAGCCGCAATCGAGTTTCCTCGTAGACCTTTATGCCGCTGGTGAAATGGCAACAGTAATTTGAGCAAGACGAAGACATAGGCGAGGCTGAAAATATTTTTAACACAAGAATCACACTTTGTCAGTGAACACAACATCATTTAGCGTTACAGATCAAGCAGCCGTGCAATATTAGAGTTACTGGAAGAAATCAAAGATGACATTGAATCTCCCACTCAGCGTTCACATCCCATTCCAGCAGTTGTTAAACTCCTCGCTACATTACAAATATTGCCATCAGGATCATTTCAAACAGTCATAGCATCAGCAGTGGGAATATCGCAGTCTGCCATATCATAGCACAAAAGTACGGCCGCTTTGCTACAAGCGCAATTTACGGTATAGTGAAGAAGCGAAAAAAACGCTGATTGCCTGATGGGTGTCAGGGTTAATAAATACTACGCAAAATGTGGAAAAAGCGTGCGCCCATTACCGAACTCGCATAAACAGACGCAGCGCAAACTGCGCTAGTGTTAGTAAATCAGGCCTTCTGTGTCTGTACAGAAGTGCACACACACACACACACACACACACACACACAACACACACACACACACACACACACACACACACACACATACACACACACACCCATAGTGCGTGGCACTATCTTTGTGGGGACCTGTCATTGACATAATGCATTCCCTAGCCCCTTACCCTAACTTTAACCATCACAACTAAATGCCTAACCTTAACCCTTACCCTCACCCTAACCATAACTTAATTCTATCCTTAATCCTACAACCAAGTCTTAACCCTCAAACAGCCATTTAAGGTTGGGTGGCCCCACAAAGCTGTCGGGTCCCCACAAGTAAGACTCCCGGTTTTTGGACCCCACGAATATAGTAAAACAAGAACAATTCAATTCAATTTTATTTATAGTATCAAATCATAACAAGAGTTATCTCGAGACACTTTACAGATAGAGTAGGTCTAGACCACACTCTATAAATTCCAAAACCCCAACAATTACAGTAATTCCCTCAAGAGCAAGCATTAGTAGTGGCTATTGCGACGTGACGTAGGGAAAAACTCCCTTTAGGAAGAAACCCTCGGCAGACCCAGACTCTTGGTGCGGTGTCTGGGCGGGCGGTTGGGGGTGTGATGAACAGTGCCAATAATAGTCACATTAAGATAATGGAACAGTGACTTCGAAGGTCATCGTGGAAGTTCATGTCATAGCAGGGCACATCGTGTCACACTGAGTAGTGCAGTCTCCTATACCGGATCCTGACTACTCTGTGCATAGGAACATCACAGCAGGGCGTTGCGGGATGTAACGTGGCGCTGCAGAGCATGGGTGGATGCGGCAGGACGCAGCAGGATGCAGCAGGACGCAGCAGGATGCAGCAGGATGCGGCCGGGAATTGCAGAGAAAGAAGAAACATAAGGACTCCGGGGAGTAAATTCCCCAGAGCTAGATTAGTAACAAGCATTTCTGGGACAGGATGCATACAAAAGTAACAAGTAGAGATGAGAGAGCAGCTCAGTGTGTCATAGGAAGGAAGGAGCTTCCCCGGCAGTCTAGAATTATAATAGCATAACTAAGAGAGGCAGGTTAAAGAGAGGTGCCTGGTCGGGCTAGAACTCTCCCCAACCGGATCGGGCTGTACTGGCCTGCCTCCCTCTACTCTCGCTATATTATTAATTATATAATAAATAAAACTGATGACTACGAAGAGAAGCAGGTGGGCTGGGTTAGGTGGACGCTGCAACTCCTCACTCCCTAACTATAAGCTTTATCAAAGAGGAGGGTTTTCAGTTTACTCTTAAATGTGGTGACGGTGTCTGCCCCTCGAACCCAAAGTGGGAGCTGGTTCCACAGGAGAGGAGCCTGATAGCTGAAGGCTCTGGCCCCCAGTCTACTTTTAGAGACTCTAAGAACCACAAGTAGCTCCGCATTCTGGGAGCGTAGTGCTCTACTAGGACAATAAGGTACTAAGAGCTCTTCTAGGTATGATGGTGCTTGACCATTTAGAGCTTTGTAAGTCAGGAGGAGGATTTTAAATTCGATCCTAGATTTCACAGGAAGCCAGTGCAGAGAAGCCAATACAGGAGAAATATGATCTCTTCTCTTAGTTCTCGTCAGAACACGTGCTGCAGCATTCTGGATCAGCTGGAGAGTCTTAAGGGATTTATTTGAGCAACCTGATAATAAGGAATTGCAGTAGTCTAGTCTAGAAGTAACGAATGCATGGACTAGTTTTTCAGCATCGTTTTGAGACAGGATATTCCTAATTTTGGCAATGTTACGAAGATGGAAAAAGGCTGTTCTTGAGGTTTGTTTTAAGTGTGCGTTGAAGGATATATCCTGATCAAAAATAACTCCTAAATTTCTGACAGTAGTGCTGGAGGCCAGGGCAATACCATCCAGAGTAGCTATATCTTTAGATAATGAAGTTCGGGGGTGTGTTGGTCCCATCACAATAACTTCAGTTTTGTCTGAGTTTAACATCCAGGATTTTATATCTTTAATACATGCTTGAAGTTTAGCTAACTGACCACTTTCGTCTGGCTTAATTGACAGATATAATTGGGTATCGTCTGCGTAACAGTGAAAGTTAATTGAGTGTGTCCTAATAATATTGCCTAGAGGAAGCATATATAAGGAAAATAGAATTGGTCCAAGCACTGAGCCTTGAGGAACGCCATGGCTAACTTTAGCGTGCTTGGAGGGTTTATCGTTAATGTTAACAAATTGGGATCGCTCAGAGAAGTAGGACTTAAACCAGCTTAGTGCGATTCCTTTAATGCCAACTAAGTGTTCCAGTCTCTGTAACAGGATGGTATGGTCAATAGTGTGAAATGCAGCACTAAGATCTAGTAAAACAAGGATGGAGGCAAGTCCTTTGTCTGCAGCAGTTAGAAGGTCGTTAGTAATTTTCACCAGTGCCGTCTCTGTGCTATAATTCTTTCTAAATCCTGATTGAAAATCATCAAATAAACTATTGCTATTAAGAAAATCACATAACTGATTAGCAACCACCTTCTCAAGGATCTTGGATAGAAAGGGAAGGTTAGATATAGGTCTATAGTTTGCTAAGACCTCAGGATCGAGGGTGGGTTTTTTCAGAAGAGGTTTTATCACAGCTATTTTAAATGACTGCGGTACATAACCTGTTAATAGAGACATATTGATCATATCTAGTAATGAAGTGTTTACCACGGGTAACGCTTCTTTGAGTAGTCTCGTTGGGATGGGGTCTAAGAGACAGGTAGATGGCTTAGCTGAGGATATCTTTAACATTAATTGTTGAAGGTCTATAGGATAAAAGCAGTCTAAGTATATGTCAGGTCTAGTCGTTCTTTCTAGCGGTCCTGCATTTAAAGGTGAACCGTTAGAAGTTGAGGGCAAAAGGTGATGAATTTTATCTCTAATTGTTATAATTTTATCATTAAAGAAGCTCATGAAGTCATCACTACTCAGTGCTAGAGGAATAGATGGCTCAGTAGAGCTGTCGCTATCTTTCAGCCTGGCTACAGTGCTGAAAAGAAACCTTGGGTTGTTCTTATTTTCTTCTATTAGTGAAGAGTAATAGTCTGATCTGGCTTTTCTTAGGGCCTTCCTATAGGTTTTGAGACTTTCTTGCCAATCCAAACGGGATTCTTCCACTTTGGTGGAGCGCCACTTACTTTCGAGGTTTCGCGAGATTTGTTTTAATTTGCGAGTTTGGGAGTTATACCAAGGTGCAAGTTTCCTTTGCTTTATCATCTTCTTTTTTAGGGGAGCAACACAGTCTAAGGTTGTCCGTAGGCAAGTCGTAGCACCGTCTACAAATGTATCAATTTGAGAGGGACTAAGGTTAACATAAAGGTCCTCTGTTATGTTAAGGCATGACATAGAGTCGAATGCTGTTGGAATATCTTCCTTAAATTTAGCTATAGCACTGTCAGATAGGCATCTAGTGTAGAAGCTTTTCTCTAATTTAGTATGGTCAGGTAGTAAGAATTCGAAAGTAACAACGAATATAATTGGCTGTAATGTTTTCCATTTTGGATGTTGAAGATTAAGAACAAGACTTTCAAACGAGTTATAATTTAGTTTTGGTTTAGGATTAATTAACAGGCTTGAATCAAAGATGGCTGCAACTCCCCCCTCCTCGGCACACACGCACACATACACACACACACACACACATACTTGTTGATTTACAAAACACTTAAAGGTTGTTCATGTTGTGTTTGAACTAACCGACCTCCAGAACTGTCAGTTCAACACCTCGGGGGGCCGCTGTGAATACTGTAAAGAGGGTTACTATGGAAACGCAGCCAACAGGACCTGTCGTGCCTGTCCATGTCCCTTTACATGGAACAAGTAAGTCTCTTTTTTATTACACTAGCTCAACCAAGCTCAGCTGATTTTTGCCCTGCAGCAATATGAAGATATTATTGTGTCTCTGTGCAGTTTTGCGTTGGCCTGTCTGGACATCGCCTCAGGAGGGGTTGAATGCTTGTGTAAACGCGGTTACCGTGGAGCCACATGTGAGAGGTGTGTCTGCTGCTCAAGAAGTGACACAAAACCATCACAAGCATTATTTACATCTTAACTGTATTATCAGAGCATTAAAATGTTGCATCCTAATCCCTATTGTCCACTGCTCAATGCAAGGCACAGACATGATATTAGCATGTAGGTCTGACACTGAAAATATGAAAGCTCAAAAAGCAGCTTCCCCCTCTTAGTTTTTCCTCTCTTTAAGATGTGCATTGGGTTACTACGGCAATCCAATGGTGCACGGAGGCAGCTGCAAGCCCTGCAATTGCAAGGATGGCTCGAACATTTGTGATTCTCTGACTGGAGGTATATATATATTTTCACACAAATACAGACAAATAACCGTTTGATAAAGACTGCTTTCATTTAAACAGAAAGTCATAACCCTCAGTTTTACTTATATGTGTGTTTATCCCTAACCAGAGTCATTCATTACAATTTCTTATAGTTACTATGTTTTTTAAAGATAATTTTTTGGGGCTTTGAAGGCCTTTAATTGACAGGACAGATTGAAGACAGGAAAGGGGAGAGAGAGCGGGACGACATGCAGCAAAGGGTTAAAAAGGTAGTTACTATGTTTTGAAGGGGTTGGACTTCCATAAAGTTGGAAGACTCATAAGAAACAGATGTTTTAAGAATAGTCTAAATCAAAGCTACAGAGGCCAATATATCCTGATTTTTGGTTCCAAAAGCACTTGAGCCTACAATTTCCATAATGCATCTTTTTTGTTGGACGCTCCCTGCCTGATAAATGATAACTCCATGCTACAGTTTGTAACGCAGGCTTTCTTGTATAAACTTGTAGTCTCAAAGCCTGAGCTGAGGAACCAATGAAAACCAGTAAACTGGCCTTAATGGGATGAGATTCACTTTAAAGGGGACAGATCATGAAAACCTCACCTTGTCAGTACTTGTGCACATGCATTTGGGTATCTGGAGTGCCTACTAACCCACACACTGTGAAATAAGACAACCCAGTCAGTTTTTTGTGGGTTAGATCAGAAAACATGGGAGTCAATAAGCCATTTAGTTTGGTCTCTCCTTCCTTTGTCACATACAGGCTCATTACAATATACTGCCCCCATCTAAGCATCTCAACTCACGGCTTGAGAACTACATTTGCATAGTTTTCTCGTAACCCAATCAGAGCAGACTCGGATTTTCGAGAGGGGGGGCTTAAAGAGACGGGTGCTAAGAGAAGTGTTTGAGACAGAGGGTGTATACAGGTATATTCAGACAGAAAGTTTGAGATAAAGAAAGTGTTTTTGAACATTAAAACATGTAAACATGTTCAAGTAGAAACCCCAAATACAAGTAGAAACCTGAAAATGAGCATAATATGTCTCCTTTAATGTTTTCCTTTTAATAGAGTGCATCACATCTGGTAACAGCAGCTGTGGTGCTCACTGCCATGGTGAGTCTGTGTTGAAGATTCAGCTTACAATCAAGTTTTGACATGAAGAATTACTTAAAAAAACAAGACTGTATCATAGTGTTTCATCTTCTCCTTATATTTACTGTCAGAATGTGACGGCTCTACTGTCTCCTTACTGGTTGACTTGGAAAAGATGGACGATGCCTTGGCTCGGCTGCAGCAGCAGCTGGAGAATGTCTCTAATGGCCCTGGTTTACTCTCCAGGCTGGAGGCTAACATCTCTGAAACCAAGGTGCAGTTGATGCAGATTTGAGGTATCTGTGTGTGTAGTTATGAGCTGGCCTTTAAAACATTTTCTATAAAGTGCTTGCCAAAAGAAAAAGATCCCAACTTCTATTCTATTCATATCACACAACAATGTTTCTCTATGTTCAGAGTACTTAACCCCCCCATCTGTTTTGCAGAGTCTGGTTGGGAGCTACAGCGCTGCTGTGAGGCACCTGGATCCAACGGTTGAACAGCTGGAAGTAGATGTGGATGTTGGCAGAGATGACTTGAGTCAACTGACTGACAAGGTACCTGGAGTGAATTTTCCCCAGTTAATCAAACTGAAACTCCATCAGGAGTTTAGGAAGATAATTGCAATGTTTATATTAAAAAGTAAATGTGAATTATTCTTTGAATACTGCAAGAGGTAGTTATGAGGTTTTGAAAACACATGAGAAGCCCTTCACACAATCTTTACATTTTCACCAACTTTTCAGACACTTAAATCTGTATCAGATCTGGAGAAGGTCTTGCAGAATGTGAATGGAAGAAAGTTAAAGGCAGAGGATCTTCTCTCTGAAGCGTTCCTTATAGCAACACAAGGTACGTACATCAGTTAACATTAATATTATATACTTATGTGTTGTCATGACTTTACACCACTGTTCTGCGGGCTTGCAGATGTCAGATTGGACCAAAAACAAAGTTTGTGGGACTTGTTAAGGAAACTAGATGATTGGTTAAAGGGATACGCCACCGTTTGTTGAAATAGGGCTTATTGCGGTCTCTTTGTGCATGCATCGTTTTAGTCCGGTGCAACACTGGCAGCGCCGCCGCTAGTTAGCTTAGCGTAGTGAATGGAATCCTATGTTGCCGGTTAGCATGTTGTGAGTAAAAGTGAGCCAACAAAAAACAAAAAAACAACCTAATTACTTGCACTGAGACAAAAAATGCGTTGGCCCACCTATCTACAGACAGGGTAGACCGTGATAAGCCCTATTTCAACAAACGGTGGCGTATTCCTTTAAGTCAAAGTGAGCCTTAGCTACAGACGTATCATTGTGTCTCTGTTACTGTGGTCTGTCAGATTTGATAAAGCAGAAACCTGGAGAGTCAGTTGCTGTTTCTGAAAACAACAAAGCCAGGATGATGGAGGAGGCTCAGTGCATTGTGCAGGAAATGAGAGGCTGCACTGCTCAGAGAGACAGAGCTGGCAGGGAGCAGGAGGACACACACAAATGTGAGTTTAAAAAAAAAATGTAATCATTGGTTGCTTTCTGGCATATTTATGGATAAAATGGTGCACCACTGCACCTGGTGTTTGGCTTATCACAAACCACATTCACTCCACAATAATGTGAAGGAGAAGGCACTTCATAGAGGGCAGGCCACTTGCAACAACTCTCCAAGCTGCAACCACCACAACCACTTCTCTTCTAGATGTGATTAACAACAACACTCTCACTTAAATGCAGGAAAATAACAAGTGTGTTCGATAAGAAAATCAATACCACTCTCGTGTATGTACGCTAAGCTACAGCTAGCTTAGCTTAGCTTAGCATAAAGACTGGATGCAGGGGATAACAGTTAGCCTGGCTCTGTCCAAAAGTAACAAAATTCACCTACAGTACCAGCAATGTGAACTAATGAATAAAAGGGCAACAAAGAGGCTATTGTAGTAATAGTTCTATTCAGCTCTGGCTGTTCATGAACAGATGGATACTGACAGTGCTGTAGTCAAGTCCACCTTTGTCAAGTCCAAGACAAGTCCATGACCAGGACTAGTTGAGACCTAGTCAAGACTGAGTCCACAAAGGTTTGGGTCAAAGTCAAGACCAAGTCCAAATGAGAGACAGTCAAGACCGAGAAAGACAGGATCAAATTAGGCCATATTATTTACTTTACTTACTACAATTTCACTTTAGTCACATGAAGCTGAAGTGCAACTTCACATTTTAGATGTTGAGTCTTTTTTATTCTGGTGTAACATGAACATCCTGGACTGCCAATGGAAAATGTAACAAACAACAAGCAACACAGGTGCCCAAAAAAAACTGATATGTTCACATTCTTGAACTTAGTACTTGTCCTGAAGAATCCATAGAACCCCAAAGTGCTCGCTGACATTGTGTCTGTGGCCAAAATGAAAATGATTGATGCCTGATGATTGAGGTATATGACGCAGCCAGGCATATACCCAGGGCCAATACCAATGCCCGTTCTAGATGGATTATCAATTAAACTAATACTGTTTTCTGAACAAGCACGCTTCATCAATGGTTTTGTTTTGAAGGAGGAATTTACTTTAGAAAAAAAGCATATAGTGCTGGACTAGGTCAAGACCAACTAGAATATTTGGTGAGTCCAATGGCCAAGTTCGAGTCCAAATACCGACGAGTCCATGACAAGCCCGAGACAATAGAAAAACGGACTCAAGTTCTACATCCCTGGATACTGATATCCTACATTTATACTGTAATATACTGTACATCCGTAAAAATTAACATCAGTGTAGTAGTGCAGATTGTCACCATGTAAAATCCCCAAAAGTCTGTGTGTTCCCCTCAGTGTTGGACATAATCAGGAACAACATGGCAGATCCTTTGGAAACCAAGCCGACTGGAGACTCTCTGATGGCCTCAGACTCTTCTCTGAGCGAGGCAGCTGAGCTGCTGACAGACGCAGGGGACAGAGTCGACAGGACACAGGCCCTTAACCTGAACGCTTGTACCGCACTACAACATCTGGAGGTGACATGAAACACAGCTGGAATCATTCGAATCATTTCTCACTCTGTCGTGTCATACTGATGTTTTCACCTCTCTTTGTTCATCATTTGTCAGCATCTTCAAACACAGCTGGAGAGAGAACAAAGTACGCTTCTTCCTGTGACTGAAATTACCAAAGATCTGCTAATGAATATCACTGACATTTTTTTAATGCTTGAGGAAATAAAAAAAGTAAGCGGCCATCTTTTACCGCCACGATTCCACAAGACAAGTTTTTTAGAGTGTGCTAACTGAGTTTATTGTGTGTAAATTACAGGAATTTGAAAATCATGCAGCTCAGCTAGATGGTGCCAAGCGGGAACTCTTTAAGAAGTTAAATAACATGCAGATTACGGCATTGGTGGATATAGTAACCAAAGCTGAGAAGCATGCAGAGGAGCTCAACAGAGTGACAGCAGAACTTCAGTGAGTGTGATGCAGAGGGAATCAATAAAGTGGATTATTATTATTATTATTATTATTTAGATCAGGGGTCTTTAATGTTTTTTTTTTAGGCCAATGACCCCTTAGCTTAAAGAGAGACAGAGTAGGGACCCCCTTCTACATATACTTTATGCAATTGAGTTGCATATTAGACTAGGCCAGATGGATGAAAATGTGGTCCCCTAATACTGTATCTGAAGTCTCTTTCCCGAAATTCAGCCTTGGTGCAGAATTACAGCCACTAGAGCCACCCCCACAATGAGCTTTCCTTAGGATGTGCCATTTCTGTGTCTGTAGATATTGAGGAGAAGAGAGGAGGGGCAAGGTGGAGGGTGGGGGTGTAGCCTTAACCAACTGCCACTTTGCTTGTTGCAAGCCATGATGTCTCTCTCTTTCTCATGGGCGGGGCCAAATTCTCTGGGTGGGCAAAGCAGAGAAAGGGGAGGTAACCTTGCTCCTTATGACCTCATAAGGAGAAGATTCCAGATCGGCCCATCTGAGCTTTCATTTTCTCAAAGGCAGAGCAGGATACCCAGGGCTCGGTTTACACCTATCACCATTTCTAGACACTGGGGGACCATAGGCAGGCTGGGGGAACGCATATTAATGTTAAAAAACCTCATGAAGTGAAATTTTCATGCCATGGCACCTTTAAACATGTTGAAGGCACAGTAAATCCTGTTTGGCTACCTTACCTATAGTAAGTTTATCTTCAATGTGTGGATTACATGTTTTTGTTTTTCACAAATAGGCCAATTTATCTTTGCTATTGAAATGTTGTATTCATATTCATTTTTTTTTATAATTTGGTGGCCCCCCTGCACTAACACTGAGGACCCCCTGTTGAAGAATTCTGACTTAGATGAACACTGAAGACAACTGTGTGTGTGCTGACATTAAAGCACCATGCTGTATGTTATTGCAGAGTGGTTCATAATGCTACCAACAGTACTGAGCTGCTCAGTGTGCTGGGTATAGGTGTGTATGACAGCATCCGAAATGCCGTAGAAAAGGCAGAGTCAGCAGCAAATCAGTCCAGAGAGGCTGCGGATGAAGCCTTAAAGGTAACTCAGACGCTACTGGTAATGTAACCTGAATGTTTTAATAATATAAATATTCATCCAAACTTACTAATAATATTAGTATTCTTTTAATTAGGATGTGAAGGAGGGAGGCCTGGTCAACGGGGCCGCAGGACTCAACGATAATTCAACTCGTTTACGGACAGAAGCCAACGAGACTCAGAGTGACTTCAAAAGTGTGAAAACAGCATCATTTATCGCAAATATATTCTGTTCATTTTGAATTCACAAAGGTGAAAAGCTTTTTATTTTACTTTGAACAGTGCTGTCACGTAAAGTGAACACCCTCAGAGGCCGCATGAATATGCAGAAGGAAAAAGGAGAATTGCTGAGAATGGGCATCCCAAACGTTAGTGGCAACCTCAAAATGATCAGAAGAGGTCGGTGGATCACTTGGCGAGAAAAGATTACACACTGTACCTGCGTCACAGTAGATCATAGTGTTTTTATTTGATTTCAGATGACACAGACGTTCTGATAGAGTCCGCGAAAACAACTGCAGCTGCCTCTAACTCCACAATCAGTAATATAACAGAGAGACTGAGAAATATCAGTCAGAAAGTGGAGAGAATACCTCTGACCAAAGTCAGTGTGAATATAGATGATATGTTGGTTGATGCAGACCAGGCATGTGAGTATTTAATGGCAGAAATCAGCCACCTTCTTAAAGTATTACACATAGTCTCTGTTTTTTAAATGTATTAATTGTCTTCTGGCAGCTGGAATATAATCATGTTGTTATGTTGGTCTCCTGCGTCTGTTCAGTGAAGAACTTGAACACAGCCCTTCCTGTGCTGAAAGACAAAATCACACAAGTTGAGGCTCTCAGTGGGAAGACGCCTCCTACTGCCAACATGACAGAAAGCATCAGGAGAATCAAGGATGTGATAGAGGAGACAAGAAACTTTGTTAATAGGGTAAAGTGTGCCTTTCAACTTGTTGTTTCTTGCCTATCAGCTTTGATTTAATGCCGCTATAAACAATATTTTATTGTATATTGTGAAAGGTGTACCTGGTAGTGATTAACCCAGAGACAATTATCATCTGACTCGGTCGTTCCTCTCAGCTCTAAGTAGCCTAAAAATGTCTTTCGGCCCTATTGTTTTGGTTTTCTGACCTGCAACTGTAATATTTTGGTTCACTCTCACAGCTCTCATGGTGTCATTTTCAGTCGCAGCAAGCGAAAAAAGCTTTTTTTTAGCAGTTAAAGAGACAGATCTGTCCCTCAGGAGCTGGTGGAGACCAAAAACAGCTAAAAGGACACTGTATAACAATATAATAGTGAACCTACGTTAATCAGTTGGACACAAACCGGACCAATGAATGATAATGTTGCTCCATATTTGTTATAGATATGTAAGTAAAGCAACTGTTTTCTAACACGTTTGGCATATCAACCTATAATATGTCAGTCTTGGGTTCACAGCTTGTTTCTGCTCTAAGGCGGCCAAAAAAATAAAACACAATAAATCATCTTTTTTGTGAATCCATATTTACACCAATAATTTCAACCTCAACTGCTCTTTTCACAGCTCCCAGTTGCCACCACTTTCAACGGAAAAGGTCACGTTGAGCTTCGTCCTCCGAGAAACCCTGAAGACATAAAATCGTTTACAGCCGTCGATATGCTTCTCAATCGCCATCAAAACAATCCCTCCAAGGTTGACTTCAGACGAATGCGACGCCAGAACAGCGTCTTCGTTTTCTACCTGGGCAACAAGAATGTGAGTGTGGCTGCTTCCTGAAATACAGACATATGCCAATTTTAGCTTACAGCTGACATACCTGTCAAGTACTATTATCATAAAATTAGTTTTAGTGACAGAACTTTTTTTCATTTGAGCCAGACAAAACCAGTCACTTAACTAAACTCCAAGCATGCATCAAAGATATAAAATCATGGATGACCTACAATTTTCTGATGTTAAACTCATACAAAGCTGAAGTGATTGTGCTGGGCCCTAAACACTTCCGAACCTCATTATCTAAAGATATAGCTACTCTGGATGGTATTGCCCTGGCCTCCAGCACTACTGTCAGAAATCTAATTAGGAGTTATTTTTGATCAGCATATATCCTTTAATGCCCTTAAACAAACCTCAAGAACAGCCTTTTTTCACCTTCGTAACATTGCCAAAATTAGGAACATCCTGTCTCAACACAATGCTGAAAAATTAGTCCATGCATTTGGTACTTCCAGGCTGGACTATTGTAATTCCTTACTATCAGGATGCTCAAATAAAACCCTTAAGACTTTCCAGTTGATCCAGAATGCTGCAGCGCGTGTTCTGACAAGAACTAAGAAAAGAGATCATATTTCTCCTGTATTAGCTTCTCTGCATTGGCTTCCTGTAAAATCCAGGATTGAATTTAAAATCCTTCTCCTGACCTAGAAAGCTCTAAATGGTCAAGCACCATCATATCTTGAAGAGCTCATAGTACCTTATTGCCCCACTAGAGCACTGCGCTCCCAGAATGCAGAGTTACTTGTGGTTCAGAGTCTCTAAAAGTAGAATGGGAGCCAGAGCCTTTAGCTATCAGGCTCCTCTCCTATGGAACCAGCTTCCAGTCTGGGTCCGGGGGGCAGACACCATCACCACATTTAAGAGTAAACTTAAAACTCTCCTCTTCGATAAAGCTTATAGTTAGGGAGTGAAGAGTTGCAGCGTTCAGCCAGACCGGCGGGGGAGGGTGTGTGTCTGCAGACGCGGCACCCCTTCTCCTCTGTTTCTCTTCATAGTCGTCAGATTAATTTACCATATAATCAATGATATTATCAAAGTAGAGGGAGGCAGGCCAGTACAGCCCGATCCGGCAGAGGAGAGTTCTAGCCCGACTTAAGCACCTCTCCTTAACCTGTCTCTCTTAGTTATGCTGTTATAGTTTTAGACTGCCGGAGGATTTCCTTTGAAACACTGAGCTTCTCTCTCCTCTCTCTTTCCATCTGTGTGCATCCATGTCCCAGAAATGCTCGTTTCTAACCTAGCTCTGGGTAGCTTATTCCCCGGAGTCCTTATGTTTTTTTTTGCCCAGCATGTTTCCTTGGATTAGGATGGCACCAAAATCATGGTTGCAGCTGTCGCCGTGGTCCTGCTGTGCGCCCTGCTATACCCTGCTACGCTCTGCAGTGCCCTGCTACGTCCTGCTACGTCCTGCTACGCCCTGCAGTGCCCTGCTACGCCCTGTAGTGCCCTGCAGTGCCCTGCTACGCCCTGCAGTGCCCTGCTACGCCCTGCAGTGCCCTGCTATGTCCTGCGATGCCCTGCTATGCTCTGCTATGCCCTGCTACGTCCTGTAATGCCCTGCAGTGCCCTGCTATGTCATGAACTACTATGAAGACTATTTCTAGTCACTGTTCCATTATCTTTATTGTGACTATTATTACCACTGTTCATCACACCCCCAACCGGCAACGTCAGACACCGCCTACCAAGAGCCTGGGTCTGTCCGAGATTTCTCCCTTAAAGGAAGTTTTTCTCACCACCAAGATTTCTTACTAAAAGGGAGTTTTTCCTCGCCACTGTTGCACTAAAATGCTTGCTCTTGGGCGAATTACTGGGATTGTTGGGTCTTTGTATATTATAGAGTGTGGTCTAGACCTACTCTATCTGTAAAGTGTCTTGAGATAACTCCTGTTATGATTTGATACTATAAATAAAATTGAATTGAATTTATTATTTTTATTTGTCATGCTCTTCTTTCATTTTCAGGCCTCTGGAGACTACATTGGGATGGCTATCAGAAGCAATGTGTTGATTTGTGTCTACAAGCTGGGTGGAGTTGTCCATGAGGTGGAAACCAGCCAAATAAAAACAACCACCAATGTGAACTCCTCAGACTTTGACAGGGTTGTCTTCCACAGGTACTTCATGCACATGACGGGAGTTTAGAAAGTGAAAGCTCCTCCACCAAGTGTAATCAACAGATTATTTCGGTGTCAACATTCCCTGCAGAGTTTACCAAGATGCTGAAGTTAACATCACACAGAACTTCACATCACAGAAGCCAGTCAGCCTCACTCCTAAACGTAACCTTCCAAACACGACGACCGGCATCTACCAACTGGATCCAGACAGTCTTGTTTTCTACGTGGGAGGCTATCCTGAGGACTTTACAGTATTGTATTTAATTTTCACACTGGTAGAAACTGAAAAAAGACTTCTATCAGACAAGGCTTTTATTGATTTGAATTGGCACCCAGTGGGAATTGCAAAGTCTCCGATACAAATTTTTGATTGACACGTAATAATTTTGACTTACTATCTCATACTTTTGGCAAAGTATCTAACTTTTTTGACTAAGTAAGTCATAATTTTTTTTTACTTAGTATCACATAACTTATTGAGTAAAATGTATGACTTGTATACTTAGTATCTCAATTTTGACTTAGAAAGTCAAATTTTAATTGTTACTTACCATTATTATTATTATTATTTTTTTTAATCATGTCTACCTTTTCATGTATTTCTTTTTGTTCTTGGCCGAAATGGGCTTCCATAAATAAGACACAAACTATAAAGTCGAAGATCCAAGTCAAAGATCAAATAGATAATTGTTGTAAAGTAGCTGAAAACATTTTCAGTCAGTCTTCTTTTTATTCTTGTAGCCTCCAGTGGAGCTGCATTACCCCAAGTACAAAGGAGCGATGAAACTTTCCTACATAAATGACAATCCTGTTTGTCTGTTCAACTACAAGCATGCAGTCAATATGGATGCAAAGCAGCCTATTGTGAAGTAAGCATCAAAAAAGTCACACGGTTTACAGAAATGTGCAAAAATGGTCGAATAACGATAAAGAATCCCTATTATTTGTTTAGGATTCCCCAGTCAGAGGTGTCTGATTATTATGAGGGAACAGGTTACCGCATGGCATTCATAAAGGACCCGGACAAGAGAAAGAGAAGATGGTTCAAATTTCACACAAACAGCCGAGAGACAAACGCCTTGCTATTCTACATCGGAAATGAAGTATGATGTTTCTAACGGAGTTCAACAGATTTGCAAAAGGACCAGTCCAACTCTTACTGATAGCAGCTTTATGCTCTACAAAATTAAAATGAAATATCAGTAGAATACAGTGGATGGGAACATTGAACTGGATACAAGTGGTACTAAACATACAACATGATTTTGTGTTTTATCTGCTACTACAGGAGTCTTTTTTCTGTGTGTTTGTGGAGAGAGGCTTCCTGGTGCTTCAAGGACAGCAAGCAGGCCGGGAGCTCAGAGTTCAGAGTGCTGAAAAAGTGTCTCTGTTTGTAAGATGATCTAAAATACTTTACATAAGGAACATCAAGCAGTGCAAGCTTTCTTAATCCATTCTTGAACTGTATTACTAAAAATGATGTGTCCTGTCTCAGGACGAACACTTTGCAATCACTATTGCAGACAGGTTTATTGTGCACTACGGACCACAGAAGGTCTCCACAGATCACAATCGAACAAACTTCATGAGTTATTACATCGGGGGTGTACCGTCACAGCTCAGACAGAGGTAACAAAACAGACTGATGCAACATTCACTATTTAGCTCATTAGATTAGGTCTGGCTATCGGCAATGATTTCCAGAATCGTTTAGATTCTGAAACACACGGTCCCGATTTGATTACATTTCTGGATTAATATCAATTAAGTTATGAGAAATTTCAGGTACAATACCAATTTTGCTTGTATGTAAAGGACATTCTCAGAGAACTTATGCTATAAATTGTAAAACCAAGAATCAACCCTCAACTATTTTTTTTTATAATGCACCAGGTTAATGTGGGGGTCAATTCACCACATCCATAGTGACAAGGCATATATTAAAAGATTGATTTCAGGATTTTTTTAATCGATATTAGATCACTCAAACAAAGATCGATTTTAATTGCAGAATCGATTTATTTTGACCCAGCCCTACTGTACATTTGATTAGCCTTTTGTACTGTTTTCTGTCTGTTATTGTCTTTGATTCTCAGACACAACATCACAGCTCCACCGCTGAGAGGATGCGTGGATCACCTGACAGCAGACGCTGAGATCGTAAAGTACAACAGAACGATTGGCGTCAGCGATGGATGTCCAGTCTCACTACTGGTAAACTACCAAAAAGAGATGACCTGGATTCATGGCTACTCTAAGCTTCATGCATGCAGGACTGAACATTGAGAATAGAATCTGATACTGGTGTGTTTCTGGCAGTGATGGAAGTACATTTTCTCAAGTACTGTACTTAAAGCTAAGGGGCCCTATTTTGACGATCTAAGCGCATGGTGTGAAGCGGCTGGCGTAGGTGCGTTTAGGGCGTGTCCTAATCCACTTTTGCTAGTTTGACAGCTTAAAAAAGGGTCCGTGCGCCGGGCGCATGGTTCTAAAGGGTTGTACTTAGTGTCTTCATTAATTCATAGGTGTGTTTTGGGCGTAACATTCAATCAACCAATCAGAGATCATCTCCCATTCCCTTTAAAAGCCAGGCACGTTTGTACCTTGGAGCATTGCTATTATGATGGCAGATTTGCACCGTAATATTTTTATTTGTAATCTTTTGCATGTTTGTGTGCTGCTGCGCGTCCCTGTGTGTGTGTGTAACAAGCATAGTGTGCGCGCGCTGTGCACGAGCCTAGGAGCATTTTACTAATTTGCTGTTAAAATAACAATGAAATGCTGCGCTATTGACTTTAGACCAGGTTTTTGTTGGTCAATGGCGCAATCACTTCCCGCTGCCTCAAGATAGCAATACGCCAAGAATGCACCTGAGCACACCTCCCTGTAGGACCAGCACGCCCATGGGCGCAGGTTGCTATTTAAACGACGTGGGCGCTGGACGGGAAACTGACAACTGCGTCGGTCTTAAACTGCGCGATCACGGTAGGCTTGTATCATGTGGTCGCCCCGACAGTGTTGTTGTCATTACTTAGAATTCCTCATGGGGGAGACAGAAACTACGCACTATAGCTTTAAGTACACATCTGAGGTACTTGTACTTTACTTGAGTCTTTTCTTTTCATGCCACTTTCTACTTCTACTCCGCTACATTTCAGAGAGAAATATTGTACTTATTACTCCACTACATTCATCTGACAGCTTTAGTTACTTACTTTACAATTTAAGATTTTTGCACACAAAACACATGTAGTTTATGAAATACAATGTTTTATTATAAATTACAAACTACCCAACAATATATAGACCTACAAGTCCAGCTGAAATGATTAGACGATTAAACATTTACTTGCTTGACAAAACTGTTTGGATTGTTTCCAGTTTCTAAAATGTGAGGAATTTTTCTCCATTGAGTACTGTTACTTTTAAATGATTCAAATATGAATCAGAGGTGCCGTTTTAGGTCGTTTACGACCCTTTCGGTCTCTGAGGGTCAATACTTTAAGTACATTTTCCTGATGATACTTACATACTTTGACTTAAGTAACATTTTTACTTGTAATAAAGTATTTCTACAGTGTGGTATGAGTACTTTTACTTAACTAAAGGATCTGAATATTTCTTCCAACACTGGTTTGTGGCTTGTGCAGGGTGTTCGTTCAGCTACGTTGTATTCAGCTCTGTCTGTTGATTCCCCGTCTGTCTGGGGTGTACAGCCAGCCAGAGTCTCTCTGGGCTTCAGGAGCACAGACGGACACGGTGCTCTTCTCAGGAGCAGCTCTCAGGTAAACCCTGCATGGCTCACTTTCTGCTTTAAACGAGAGACAAAAACTAATGCTCATAATGACTCTATTGGTATTCTCCAATCTCCTGCAGGGCTCCATCTCTGTCCATGACCTGCAGCTGTCCCTGGCTGATGGCTACGTAGTATTTAATAGTGATAATTATACCTTGAGGTCGGATAAAAGGTACAATGATGGAAGCTGGCACTACTTGTCTGCAGTATGCAGGCCAACAGGGTAAGATTTGTCCTATTTTTGTACCTTTATCTCAATTAGAATTTTAATGGAACCTTTACCGAACCCGTCTTGATTTCTCAGGCTGGAGCTCAGCATCGATAATGTAAAAGTGATTCAGGGACAATCACCCCATAGCAGGCCAGTGGATCAACATTTGCAAGGAGGGAAATTTAAAGGCTGCATCGCTAACCTCTACACAAGGAGGTTTGGAAACATTAGAAATGGTTATTTATAATGCCACAGCTGTTCTAATACAGAATATATGTGTCCCTTTCTCCTATAATTACATGACTTTATGTTTATTTAGGCCTGAGCAGAGCTTTATACCTGCCGATCTAAGCTCATTTTCACAAACGGTAGACGTAGTCCTTGGCCTGTGCAGTCTCCATCCGCCACCACATACCGAGCTGCTACCACCACCCGTGGTGAAAAAGCCCAAGAAACACAAACCCGTGAGCACTAAGAGCCATTATTTCTAGAGCACCATTATAATTCACCCACTGCTGTTATAATTAATAATAATTATATAGATGGAGATGCAGGTCATTTCTCTGTGGTGTGTCAGATTCAGGCTCCGGCAGGCAGCCAGTGTAAACCCCGGCGGGCACACCGGCGTGAATGGCAGCTCTCTGGGGAGCACAGCTGGCTCAGTTACACCCTGCCACAAGAGGACCTCAATCACAGGTAATTGTAGTTATATACAATAAAAAAACCTTTGTTCTTTCCTGAAGATGTGGAAATTATAACAGTGTTTTTCAGAAACGTTTATGGTTTGGGTTTGGTATCCTTTTGTGTATGGCATATAATAAAAAACCCAACATAAATAAAATGTTAATTCAGCCATCCATCCATCTATTTAGTCATTCATATGAACCGTATGAAGGCCAATGTATGCTGCTGCGTTAAATCGACACCGTGGGTACATACGTAGATACGTAGGTACATATGTAGGTACGTGTAGATACGGACCCTATGCCGGACCTTACGCAGTAGCCTGACGTGCACCAGTTTAATTTAACTACACCTCGCGGCGACGCAGAGCACAACAACTGTGATGGTCTGCTCGGCCGTGGCTTGGTAGCGTTGCATTTCCCCCGACTCATTTCCTGATTCTCCCTCTCCAAAAAAAAAAACATGAAATCAAGGAGAGGGTTAACTTTTCCTGATACACATTTCCTTGCGTGGTCAGAAAGCACAGGGGAGACACTTTGTTTCTTTCACTATGCCTCTAGAGTCGGTACTCGCTCTGAAGCTAATCACTGTCACTCTCTCACTGCCTTTACCAAACACTCCCCCCACACACACACACACACACACACACACACACGTCGGCCCTGCTATTCTTTTAAAGCTTAACGAGATCAACGAACAAGTATGAACTTTCAGGCCACTAAAGTAGGCTACGGTGAATGCTCTGCGTCGAGCCTCCGCAGAAGCATAAATCCTGCTTAAGGGACTTCCTGTACTATTCTTGTGTCTCAGGCCTCACTTCTCCCTCGACGTAAAGACCAAGACGTCCAAAGGGCTGATCCTCCATGTAGCCGGGAGAGGAGTCATCCCCCTGCTGGCTCTGTACATGGCCAATGGCAAGATCAAGATGTCACTCGGACAAAACCGAATCATCCAGCACAAGCAGAAGAGCAACGACGGGAACTGGCACAGAGTAACTGACCATTTGCTAAGCTCCGCCCTCCTAGTTACTGTTGCTACGCTGGTTGGCTACGCCTGTCAAACTTTCCTCTCTCGCATGGCACATATGTAGCTTACAATGATAATGGTGTCAAATTTACCACTCGAAATACGTAGTCATTTGGGGTCTACAATTACACACACGAGCAAACAAATGCAGCTTTTTATTTCTAGTCGATGACTGTGGATTTTGTCGCCTGAAATGAAGCCTGTCTCTTGTAGATTATGTAGATCAGGGGTGTCAAACTCAACTTCACTAAGGGCCACACTGGAAATGAGAATCACAATAAGGGCCAGATATGTAGAGTTTACTGACATGCTTTTATTTAACCGAAAAAGTTAAATGTCTTTGGCTGTATCGTTGAATGTCTCATATAGCTTTCTCCCATACAGTTTGGTTGACATAGAACCCTAAAAAAATCAGCAAAAAAGTTTCTTAGCCATCATAGAATTTAGCAACTCATGAAAAACAGAGATCAAATTTTTTAAAAGCAGGCTCCCAACTCACAACAACCTGTTTCACAGCCTGAATATTGTTGTGGGAATTTCTGAGGCATAAAGTCAGCAAATCTGCCTAAATCTGTTTCCTGACTTTTTTTGTTGTGACGCACAACTAGTCGGACCAAAATCTGTTGTGAACCTAAATTGATATGCGGGCCGGATCAGAATTTGCGAGGGGCCGGATTTGGCCCCCGGGCCTTGAGTTTGACACATGTGATGTAGATTATATCAACTATAGCTAGCTAGGATGAGGTAATGATAGTGCTTAAACTCCATCAGTTATTTGAAAACTGTCTCCAGATGAGTTTTCAGTGTTTCCAGATTACTTGATTTGTAACAGAAACTGAAAAATGATCCAAAGGATGCAAATGATGGCTACATACATGAAAATTATGAGTTTGGAAAACACAATTTCAGAAATTGTACATTGTACGTCTTTAAAGGGTAGGGGGACGTTACTTTGTGGACATTCAGGGAAGGTTTAGGGGACCATGTCTAGCGCAAGTTTGGCTCCTACAGGGCAGAAGTTCCATTTCTGACCAGATTTTTTTCTAATGTGACCTGTAACACCACAAAATAATGTGGTTAGCTAATAACATGCCCTTCGACTTTGGAAATAATTCTATAGCTACTGCAGGTAGCCAGTAGGTAGCCATACTAAAGTTACAGTCCTATACTTTTTTTTATAGGATTTTTTTGGAGGTTTGGTAAAGGCTAAAAAACACATCACCTTCCAAACTCTTTAAATTATTATCGCTCTGATAACAGGCCAATGCAATTAGCTTCCACGTGGAGAAATTCAATAGATTTTTCACAGCAGACATGTTGACATGTCATAGTAGGAAAAGCACAGGTGTATTCAAAACCATTCATGATGGCTGCATTCCACTTAGGAGAGGCCCTGGTATTAAACCATTACTGATGGCTGCATTCCACTTAGGAGAGGCCCTGGTATTAAACCATTACTGATGGCTGCATTCCACTTAGGAGAGGTCCTGGTATTAAACCATTACTGATGGCTGCATTCCACTTAGGAGAGGCCCTGGTATTGGGCATGCTGACTCACTGAACTAGCTTACTGGGACACTTGATGGAATTGAGCCATCGTTAAGGTTATCAATCAGCTGTGCTTTTCCTACTATGACAAGTCATAATGTCTGCTATGAAAAAGGTCCATGCTAGACAGGCCTTCCTGCTTAGTTACGGTTGCTAAAGGATCACATTGACAGCAACCTAAAATCTGTTTGGCCTTTAGGCAAATGACTTGTGTTGAGTCACTTCTCCTGTGTAACAGGTTGAGTTCAGTGTGGAGAGGAGCACTTTTCATCTGCTGGTTGACGGGTTCCGTGTGACTGATGGACATCTGCCAAACAACGAGGGATCATCTTTAGACCTGCACAACCCCGTGTATCTGGGAGCTGATCCCAAAAGCAAAACCACAAAAGTCTGTATCACTCCTCCGTCAGTGTTTGACGGTTTCTTTTAACGGCCATATTTTCCCTCATTTGTTTACATATTGAGCCTCTTCTCTTTTCTCTTCCTGCCCTCCCTCAGGGACACAACATTCCCACGAACAGTGTTATTGGTTGTATACGGGACTTCAAAATGAATGAGGTCGTTATGGTGGACCTTGAGGCAAGCTACAAAACTTTACCCTGCTTCGATGGGCTCGCAGAGATCGGGACATACTTTGGCGGCGGTCACATCGTCTTGGGTTTGACAAATTTCATGAATCCTGATGTATTTCCCTGTTGTCAGTGTGCAGTATGAGTGCAAGTTACAACAAACAGACCTTAACTCTAATAAGGACTATTTCTGTTTTAGAGAATTATTTCACCATTGGCTCGGAGTTTGTGTTGGCCTTCGAGCTGCGTCCTCAATACCTGACAGGTCTTCTCTTCCATGTGCAAAGTCGCAAGTCCAGCCTTAATGTCTTTCTAAAGGAAAACAAGGTGAATCCTTCTAAGAATGAACTATGACAGCTGATCAGGCAGCAATTTGAAAGAAATTCAGGATAAAATGACTAAAACATTATGTTTAGTGACTGTCATCTTTTACCAGGTGGGTGTCGGCGTGAGTGACGGTAACAGGGCTGCCAGTGCCTCAGTGACTCCTCGTGTAAGCCTCTGTGATGGAAAGTTTCACCAGGTTACAGGTACGACTTCTCGTGCTGACACTTTACAAAGACGTGATGATACGTGAGTAGCTATAGATTTTGGACTCTAGTGCTTTTGTCCTCCAGTGTCCAAACAACGTGACGTTATCAAACTAGTGGTGGACTCCATTTCTCAGCAGAAAGCCGTCCTCTTCACCTCCACCTCAACAACACTGGATACACTTTACATAGGAGGTAAATCCACCAAACATGTTGCAGAATATCTTTCGAAATATCAGCTTTTTATCACTGTATTTATTCTGTTTTGTATCTATGTCGAACATAAAAAACATGATAAAAAAAGAAGTGTATGTATATGTAGGCACACACACATACGTATATACTGTATGTATACACATGAGTACAATTGTATTAAAGTATATCAATGACAACTAAACAACAAATACTTTAAAGAAAAGTACTGATGGTGAAAATTTCTCTTTCTGCTTCTCTTCTTCTCCATTCAGGGACAAGAAAGCAGAACCGAGCCCCCGTGCGCTCACCATTTGTAGGCTGCTTACGAAATGTGAAGCTTAATGGAAGACCGGTTGCATTTGAGAAAGGATCCAGGGTGGTTGACCCTGTCAGCATTAATAGTTGCCCTGCAGACTAAGGCTGTGTCATTAATGGGTGACGCACCAACTTCTTTAACCGCACAGACCCTTTGGCATCATTAAAAAGTCATATTATGCAGACAGGCTTAGGTAAAAACCCACAGAAATTAATTAGAAATTCTATTAGGCAAGCACAGTCCCCCGTAAGATAATGTTGCTACACCTGTCAACTTTTCCATTTTTGCACAGCACATGTGCAGTTTATAATGATTACAGGTCAGATTTACCACTCAGAGTAACTAAGCCTTAGTCAAACTAAATTTAGAAACAAAGGTCCTGAATTCAGTCACAGTCATTTCTTGCCGGCGACCGTTTAATGTGTCAGCGGAAATAACATCTATTGCTAGTAAATTTAACCAACTGTAGCCAGCTAATTAAGCTAATGTTAACTTAATGAGTTGGTTGAAAACAACATCTTCAGTTGGCTTTTTAATGATTAAAGATGACTTTAAAATGAGAATCTTGTAAAGCGTTCTTGTGGGTTAGGGTTAGACATCTAAGAATCTATTCATTGCAATGGGCAGCCATACAAAATAGCTTGGATTGGATTTTAATTTCACAAAATATAAAAAGCAGTGAGAGAAACAAATATCAAATTTAACGATTTCACATATGTTGTTAAAATTTGGAAAAATGTTGTAAATGTAAAACTACTTAAAGGACAAATCCGGCGCAAAGTTAACCTAGGGGTTAATAACACATGTGTACCGAGTCGACCGTTCTCTGGGATATGTTTTCATGTTAATCAAATGTGACCAGTTTTAGCGCAAACCGCTAATTAGCTTATAAAGCTAGTCGTCGGTAAAAAGAAATCGCTATTTCTACACCACTAACAAGGCTCAAAATAGCCTCACACTTCAACAATAGCATAATGAGGGTCCCTTCATGTAGGGCTGTGCAATTAATCGAAATTTAATCGTGATTATGATTTTGGCTCCCAATGATCACGAAAACAGAATAATCGAGAAAAACAATTATTTAGCTCATTACGTTTTGCAAGTAAACTCTTATTTTCTCTTGTGTTCTGAATGAAAAAATAAAATTTAAATAAGAAAAGTATTAAGGCAAATTTCACAGATGTATGTGTTTTTTTACTGTTGATTTATTTAACTTTTTCCACTGTTTTTTAAGTTCAATAATTGCAACATCTTTCCAGAAGTTAACGAGTAATCGTGTCAAATTATCGTGATTTCAATATTGACCAAAATAATCGTTATTATGTTTTTTTCCATAATCGAGCAGCCCTACCTACATGTAAACCGAAGCATTGAGAAGTGTACAGACAGTTTATTGAAAAGATTGTTTAAAAAAAGACTGTACCGTTCACTATACAGTCAACAGTCACGCAGTCGAACGACGAACGCCGTGCTTGAGCTATGTTACTGTTTGCACGGCGTTTGTCGTTTGACTGGTCATGACTGTTTTCCCAAGACGGCGCCTGCATGTATATGTGGAGGATACTGTCTTTATAAACTATCTTTTTAACAAACTGTACACTTACAAAGTTCTCAATGCTTTGGTTTACATGTAGGCACCCTCATTATGCTACCGTTGAAGTGTGGTGCTATTTTGAGCCTTGTTAGTGGTGTAGAAATAGCGATTTCTTTTTACTTTCCCCATGCCCCGACAACTAGCTTTATAAGCTAATTAGCGGTTTGCGCTAAAACTGGTCACATTTGATTAGCATTAGATTAGCATTAGAAAACATATCCCAGAGAACGGTCGAACTCGGTACACATGTTATTAACCCCTAGGTTCATTTTACGAGGGATTTCTCCTTTAAAAGGGGACTATAAGGGAAATACTGGAAACATTTGGGATCAAGCAGTAACTGACATCTCTGAAGAGCTTCCACAAGTTCTAGATGTTTAAAAGCTATACACTGTATATATATTGCAGGCCAGCTTTTCCTTAGAATAACCACACTAAATAAAAACATAATTTTGCTTTGACCACCAGTTAACTATGTTTTATAAGCACAATATTAGACAGCTGCAGTTCACTTCACTGCAAAAAAATAAAATAAACCAGCACAGTGTCAGCTGCTTTACAACATGACATTCTCAAAACTCATTTAACTGGCATAAAAGCCAATCTGCTATTCTACTTGTGACCATGAGATGGAGTGCTTGCCCTAATGTCTGCATTATAACGTGTTCAGTTATTCTTGCTCTCTGTATGTGCTACCTGTGGCTTTATGATGTGTCAGCTGTGATGTACCCATTCAAGGCCTACTATGATAGGCTGCAGCATTGTAACCTTGAACAGGACTAAATGGGCGATGAATGAAACACATTTACAAGGCAGCTACAATGGTGGCCACTATTAACTTCCCAAGTAGCATTGTGTGTCAGCTGAAAGAGCTCGGACTTTCACTTACCAAACGTGTGAAGAACAGCAGAAGATGCAGTCACATTAGTCTCTGTTCAATGAAAGTGGCCTGCATTCAGCCTGAAAAACAAAGTAATACATTAATAAAATAACAGTAAATATACACTCATTACTACACTGAGTGCTCACAAGTACACCATTTGCTGTTTTATATTCAGTAACATGAATGCTGCTATAGGAGTATAAACTATATGAAAAAATTAGCATTATCATGTTAGTATGCGCACATTAATTCACAAAGTCATCAACCTCCTTTAACTTGCCTTGTTGGTGTCTTTTTTGCTGTCCTTACTGTCACTCACTGACAACAGGTGCTAGCTTAGCATATTAGCTGTGACTAAACCTGCTTTTATCACGTAACAGCAAAACTATTTGACTGTTATCTTGACAGGTTATTGCAAGTGAATCAACACACACTTAAGTCTTATGCTGAGGCATCTCTTTTGGAGGAATATTAACCCCCTGCCACTTTTAGTTAGCTACAAAATTAGCAGCTTGCATTTAGCTTTTGTAGTATCAGCTCCAGGGTGTTCCTACCATAGGTGTGCAATCTAGTGACTTATTTAAGTATTGTGCTGAGAAAGCTACTTATGCATAAGTTACGCTTAAAGCAAAGTTAAATGGCATTAATTCAATATAAAGGCAAACAATATGGGTGTCTTATTATTTCACATTATTCCTGGCCATCCATTTCTATTTTTGAGTGCTTTTGATTGCTGAAGGAATTGACTACTGGACAGCTAGCTACTAAGTTCAGTACTTTCTTTATTTGGGTTTTCTGCTACTTCTTTGACTGTTCTACTTTCTTTCTATTGCTGCTGCTGTGTATTTGCTGTAATTGGTTTTGGTTGAGCAAAGTTAGTGCTTTTGTTAGAGTGAAACTAGTTAGTGTGAAGTGTGACTTTGGGAGTGGGGCCTAACGACTCCCAGGTGCTTTGACTGATTAGCGAGGGTGTGGCCTCCCACCGGTAGCCAACACAGTCCCCTCTCTTTATTTAAAATTGGTATTTGCATGAAGCGGCAGCTTCAGCGGCGGCCTCGTCGGACGAAGACTCGGAGGACAAAGACAAAGGAGTCTACGCAGGAGGCTAAGTGGGAAGCGAAGTAGGCTGAGATCTCATATGCGACCTACATTGCTTGGTGACTTTATCCAGAAATGTGCTGCTTCTCCATTCCTGTCCGCGTGTCCTCTCGGAGATACTACAAACCACGCATTAGCTCGCAAGATTTCCGCAACCCCACCCCTCTTACCTATCCCACCCGTTCCACACACACACAACACCTTGTTGCAGGTGGCCTGTGGAACTGCCAGTCTGCCACTCGCAAGACTGAGTTCATATCTGGCTTTGCATCCCTGCAATCCCTTGACTTCCTTGCTCTCACAGAGACCTGGATTACACCAACCAACACATCCACCCCTGCTGCTCTCTCTTCTGCCTACTCTTTCACTCACACACCCAGACCCACTGGGAGAGGTGGAGGTACTGGCCTTCTCATTAACCCCAAGTGGAGATTTTCTCTCTACCAACTGCCAGAGTTCACTCCTCTCTCTTTTGAACTTCATGCTGTCACCATAACTCATCCGGTGCAACTAGTCATCATTGTTATCTACCGCCCACCTGGTCCTCTGGGGGAATTTTTGGAGGAGCTGGATGTCCTTCTTTCAAACATCCCTGAAACTGGCCCTCCGCTGGTACTTCTGGGTGATTTCAACATCCAGACAGAGAAGTCAGCTGTCTTTCTTCACCTTCTCTCTTCTTTTGCCCTCTCACTCTCTCCTTCACCACCCACTCACAAAGCTGGTAACCACCTAGATCTCATATTCACTAGAAACTGCTCTACATCCAACCTCACTGTTACTCCACTCCATATCTCAGACCATTTCTTCATCTCATACTCTCTCCCACTCTCACAAGCTCACAACCATATCTCAAGAGACACTGTACCTGTCCGCCGTAATATTCGTTCACTCTCTCCTTCTTCACTGGCGGCATGTTCTCTAGCTACCCTCCTTCCATCTGACTCTTTCTTACTCATGCCTCCCAACGCTGCCGCAGACACTCTACTCCCTACTCTATCCTCCTCTCTCGACTCTCTCTGCCCTCTTACTTCACGACCGGCTCATAAGTCCTCCCCAGCGCCGTGGTTATCTGACTCGGTACGTGCTGAAAGATCAACTATACGGGCAGCGGAAAGGAAATGGCGGAAATCTAAACACCCAGATGATCTGCTTACTTATCAGTCTCTTCTTTCCTCCTTCGCTGCCTCTATTTCTGCAGCAAAAAGCTCCTTCTATCAAACCAAAATTGAATCCTCTTACTCAAACCCCAAAAAACTTTTCTCCATCTTCTCTAACCTGCTAGATCCCCCCAGTTCACCTCCTCCCTCCTCCCTTCTACAATCCACTTTGTCAACTACTTTGTAAAAAAGATAGATGATATACGCTCTTCATTCTCCACCACACCTTCTGAAATCACCTTACCATCCGTCACATCTAGTACTCTTGCCTCTTTCACCCCTCTATCTCCAAATCAAATTCTTACTTTGATTACCTCTCGCCCGCAACCACCTGCCCCCTGGATCCTATCCCTTCTCACACCTCCCAGTCCATTGCTCCTGACCTCCTTCCTTTCCTCACCCATCTCATTAACATCTCCCTGTCAACTGGCTGTTTCCCCGATGCCCTCAAAGAGGCAAGAGTGACCCCACTACTCAAAAAACCAACACTCGACTCCTCTGATGTAAATAACTATAGACCTGTCTCCCTTCTTCCTTTTCTATCTAAAACTCTTGAGCGTGCCATTTATAATCAACTCTCTACTTATCTCAACCAGAACAACCTTCTCGATCCCCACCAGTCTGGCTTCAAGGCTGGTCACTCAACAGAAACCGCCCTCCTTGCTGTCACTGAGCAGCTTCACATTGCTAAAACAACCTCTCTCTCTTCCATCATCATCCTTCTAGACCTTTCAGCTGCCTTTGACACAGTGAACCACCAGATCCTCATTTCAACACTCCAGAATCTGGGTGTCGCTCTCGCGGCTCTCTCTTTGCTGACATCTTACCTGTCAGACCGAACCTACCGGGTAACTTGGAGAGGATCTAGCTCAGAGCCTTGCCCACTCAAAACTGGGGTTCCTCAGGGATCAGTCCTGGGTCCCCTCCTCTTCTCTCTCTATACCAACTCCCTTGGGTCTGTCATTCAGTCGCACGGCTTTTCTTATCACAGCTACGCAGACGACACCCAACTAATTCTTTCCTTTCCTGAGTCTGACACTCAAGTAGCAGCACGTATCTCGGCCTGTCTGACCGACATCTCTTCTTGGATGTCCACTAACCATCTGAAACTCAACCTTGACAAGACTGAGCTCCTTTTCCTTCCAGGGAAGGGCTCTCCTACCCAAAACCTGACTAAAACAATCGACAACTCTGTGGTAGTCCCCACCCAGACTGCTAGAAACCTGGGTGTGACACTTGATGACCAACTCTCCTTCACTGCCAACATTGCTGCTACTACCCGATCGTGCAGATACATGCTGCATAACATCAGAAGGATACGTCCACTTCTAACGCAAAAGGCGGCTCAGGTTCTGGTTCAGGCTCTAGTCATCTCACGTCTAGACTAATGCAACTCCCTGCTGGCCTGCCTGCATGTGCCATCCGACCCCTGCAGCTCATTCAGAACGCAGCAGCTCGACTTGTCTTCAACCTCCCCAAGTTCTCTCACACTACACCTCTCCTCCGCTCTCTTCACTGGTTACCAGTGGCTGCCCGCATCTCTTCAAGACACTAGTACTTACATACAGGGCCATGAACCAATCAGCCCCAGCTTACATCCAGGACATGGTCAAACCATATACCCCAACCTGCCCACTTCGCTCTGCATCAGCCAAACTGCTTGCTGCCCCCCCACAGCGAGGGAGAACTAATCACTCAACCAAATCCAGACTGTTCACTGTCCTGGCTCCCAAATGGTGGAATGAGCTCCCCATCGACACCAGGATGGCTGAAAGCCTACACATCTTCCGCCGAAGGCTAAAAACAAATCTCTTCCGACTACACCTCGGTTAAAAAAAACAAAACAAAAAAAAAACTCTTTAACCTGCACTTTTGTTTCTTTGTAGCTTAGCTTATTTAAGGCTAATGTACTTACGTACTTACTTGCACTTACTACTTGTTGTCTAGAGTTTGGACCTTCTCAGTTGAATGCACTTAATTGTAAGTCGCTTTGGATAAAAGCGTCAGCCAAATGACATGTAATGTAATGTAATGTATTTTCAACACTTTTCATTTCCTTTTATAATGGATGGCTATGTAAGATATTTAATTTCAGTTCCGCTCATTCACTTGCAAATCACACCTCCATTAGCACATACACTAGCCACTGAAAATATTAACATTTTAACACCTTTACCCCTGGTTATCCCCTGATAAGAGCACAGCCTTCTTCACATGTCGCTTCTAACTGCCCATGAAAACATAAAACATTTGATGTTATTTGCTACGTATCATGGTCAGGGGCTATTCATTCTAGCATCTTTTTGGGCCCTCCTCACATAAGGGGACTGGGTATTCAGTCCCCTTTTTCCCCCCAGCCCGATGCCCCTGACCATGGTACACACATAAAGGGTAATCTCTTATGTGCTATAAGACAAAGGCAAAAACATACAAAGTACCAATGTTGCATAAGGATATTTTTATACGTCGTTTATGAGAGCTCCTCTAACTCAACTGCCAATTCCATATCTTTCAATAAAAAAGGGCCCACTCGTTCCAGGTTGGGAGTTGGACGCAGGCCTTTGTTACGGAGACTATTAATTCAGATTACACTATATTTTCAGACTTAGTCTTGCATCCCAAGCATACTTCACATACAGTAAATAGTAAAACATACATGAATACGTTGAAGTGTTTTACTTGGTATATTTCAGTTTCCGATAAAATACTTTCGATGCAAAACTCCTGAAAATCCAACATTTTCTAAACCATGTCACCTTACAACCCCCATTCAGCTTTGTTTAGTCTGTCTGACAGGTTGTATGATACACAAAAATAGTAATAAACCTCTTCACATAAGTCAATTATTGTGTGTTCAGAGCTCAGCAGACACAGAATTCAGTGGACAAGACAAAACTCACTTCTTTTTTTTTTTTTTTTACAAGGCAAAATACATCAAAAGGAACAACATCCATATCAACCCTAACATGTACTGACTTCTAGTGGTTTTGTAAGTGTGGAGTCAGGAGGGAATGTGAACGACTTGATGAGCTCACTGATCGGTTGAATTTGTGTAAAGTATATATACAGATAAACATTTAGAGTCAAAACACTATTATGAACATTTAAAAGAAGACAGATGGAAACTAAAACCATGAAGCGCTGTGCATCAGCACCTCTCCGCTGTGCGTGCTAAAAGTCCATTATCAACAGAAACAAACCGGTGTCAATGTGAATACAAATGTAACATTTCAAAGCATTGTCAAACAACTTTACATTTCCTACCTTTTAAATATTGATGATTGACATTTGTATGCTCAATTGTACCATCATAATGTAGATTAAGGCCACACAGTTTAAATACGCTCTTTGCATATTGCTCGTAGTTAATGTAGATATATAAAAAAAAAAAGAAAAGGTAATTCTGCTCCGTACAAAGGACACTGTATGGTGCTCATTTCTCTGTGCAGGAAATGCCCATTAGTAAATGTCTGGCAGCTGGCTGTATTTCCTGTCCCAGTATCCACTAGAAAAGAGCCAGTCCTGGGTGCTGGTGTGAGGGTTTTGCCCCTGCTGAAACCACCTGAAAATACAGCAGAGACACATCAGCATTCAGTTTGAGCTCCTATTAACCCTACGTGACACCAGCCAGAAAATCATAACTCAAACAATTCAGGGAAAGCGGGTAAGGAAGGTCAGGCATGCTTCATCACAAGGTTATGGGTAATTTGCATGGGAGGTGGCTGTTTTGGCTGTTTGCTTTAGACTAGTATTACTTTTGTATTGTTTTTTTTTCTTAGCTGCATGAAATCAAGGAGAGAAATGATTAGGGGGAGAGGACTCATGCGTGAGTATTTTCCAGGAAGCTGCCATGCTGTTGGAAGGCAGAGCAGATGAATCCCAAACTGCGATTCTATCATCAGTTATTCTCTCTCATATCTTAACAGAAAGCAATACGCAGTTATAAATAGATTTCAATTTCAGAGAATAAGAAGGGTTTAGAAACACTGACACTGTGAGATCACATCACACATTTCAGGCACATCAAACAGCGAGCAGCTCTAACCTTGGGCCCAGGGCAGCACTCCTTAACATCAAAGCAAGGATGCAACAGAAAAACAAGTCAGTCAAAGGGAAAATAGAGATGTAGCTTCAGCATTTCAAAGTATGAAACAAAGATTATAGAATTGTGGCAATAATTTTTTTTTTTTTACTTTTACCCAGAAGTAAAACTGCATATAAAGTCAATGTAAATTACACTTTATTAAAGAAACAGTTGGACATTTTGGGAAATGCACTTATTTGTTTTCTTGCTGAGGATTACATGAGAAGATTGATACTACTCCCTATATGTGTATGGTAAATATGAGGTAAATAAGTTGCTTAGGCCACACCACTGTGGGCCTGTGGTTGGTCAACAACAGGGCCTAAACATGCTGCTGTAACATCCCCCGTAGTCTACCTTTACAATTCACAAGCACCAAGCAAAATAATTCATTATGTTATGCAAAAATAATAATACATGTTACGCCTAAATTAGCAACCGTATTTCGTATCGTTTCGTCGCGTCACATGATCAAATAAGGACTTGACATCAACATACATTTTACCCAGCAATCATCATTGCATAGCTGTATATGACAAAAATACATAATAAAGAAAAAAAGAAATAATTCATTTAATTGAATCTTTTTTCTTTTTTTTTTTATATAGTTGCAGAACAGAGATATTATAACAGGGAGTCCTCCGGGACCCCTGGGGGGTCCTCAGAGTTACTGCAAGGGGGCCACCAAATTATACATTTTTTGAAAGTTTTTTCTAAATTTAAAATGTCTAACATGACAACATATTATTAGCAAATATAAATTGGCCTATTTTGTGGAAAAACATTGATGATAGGGTTACTGGCCTATAGGTAAGGTAGACACTAATGTAGCCATCCACAGATACAGGTAATCCTAAGGATTCACAGTGCCACATGTATGTTTAACATTAAAAGCTCATTAATAAAATCATGCCAGCAATTATTATTTGAATAGCTTAGTATTCTATGCACTAACAAGTTATGTAAAAAGGCTTTAGGCTGCCCTACACATTATTGTAGGCCCAGTTAAATATGCAACTTAATTTTATATGTAGTAGGGGGTCCCTGCTCCGTCTCTCTTTCAATTAAGGGCTCCTTGGTTTAAAAAAAAACGCTGAAGAGGAGATATGACCACATTACTCCTGTCTTAACTTCACTCCACTGGCTACCCATACAGACAAGAGCAGATTTTAAAATCCTTTTAACCTACAAATCGCTGAATGGCCTTGCACCCTTATAACTGATTAACCCCTATACCCCCGCACGACCACTCCGCTCCCTGGCTACCAACCTTTTAGAAATTCCTAGGGTCAAAAAGATATCGGCAGGCCACCGTGCCTTTTCTTATAGAACACCATACCTCCGGAATAACCTTCCGTTATATGTCAGAGAAGCCAGCTCTATCACCACTTTTAAATCAAAACTCAAAACATTTTTTTCCCCAAACATTATGGACCATTATTATGACTTCCTCTATCTTCTGTTTTTACCCTTGTACCACTTTTTATTTTCACTTTTATGTACATATATACCCGCAATGATTTTAAATGTTTTTTTTGTTTTCTTTTATTCCCAACTTTTCACTGAATTCCCTGTTGTACAGTGTTTTGAGACCATGTCCTATGGTGATATTGCACTTGAAATAAAACTGAATTGAATTGAAGACCCCTGATGTAGAATAAGCATATCGTTTTGTTATAGATTGCTGCTGACTATATACTGTATATATATATAAAAAAAGAAGAAGAAAAAGAAAACAACGACGGAAATGGGTTTGCCTCACTCACTCCACCCAGAACACATTGTTGGAGGGTCCACTCTCTCTACGTGCCCTGCACGGTCTATATTTACAGATATTACAGAGAGTGGGATCCATCTTCTCATCCAATTCTCGGCAACAAAGTGAATAAATGTATTTCCTGGAAATTCTAACTATTCTATTGAAGACAAAAAACTGCATATAAAGTTTATGAAATTGATATAAATGACACTATAGTTTAGCAGATTGAACAGAGGGTAATCTGAATTGACAATGTTCAAACTTTATTAATGTTAAATATCAATTGTTGCCATTTTATGCTCACAGATCAAGGCCATTGTCGAAATATTGCCTTTAATTGGTCGGGCCATTCAGTAACAAATACTGCAATGACGTTTAGGTCACTATGAAAACTAACTGCATACATTAGCCTGTTGAGCTAAGAGAGGAGAACAGTTTGAGCTGTCCAGTTTCCTAAAAAAACAAAACAAACACCTCACCTCGTCTTCCACTCTTCATCAGATTTGGAGCGGTTTTTACGAGCAGCTCTTTGTTTTTCCTCGAGCCTTTTCTTCTCCTCACTGGCGAGGTCTATTGGAATAATAACATTGTAGAGTTTCAGATTGCCGTTAGAGTATACTTATACTTATTTTCAGTTCCGGCATGTAACCAACAATTATTACCGATGTCACCGTTCTCCATGGCCCGTATGTCTGGCCTCAGCCTGCAGTCAGTCTGAGGGATGGCTCCCTCCATTTCTTTATGCAGCTCGTTCAGTTGCATTGCAAAGGACGTGAAGCTGTACATCTGCAATTACATGTCAAATTTTAATGACATTACAGACACATGCTGATTTTAAAGTGCTCATATTATGCTAATATTCTGGTTCATAATTGTATTCAGAGGTTATATCAGAATAGGTTTACATGGTTTCATTTTCAAAAAACACCATATTTTTGTTGTACAGCACGTTGCTGCAGCTCCTCTTTTCACCCTGTGTGTTGAGCTCTCTGTTTTAGCTACAGCTCCATCTTTGTTCGGAGTCGCACATGCTCAGTAGCTAGGTAAGGACTACTAGCCAGTCAGAAGCAGAGTATGAGGGCGTGCCACGCTAGCAGCTAGGCGAGCATTATAACGTGTGTTCCAAAGTGACCACGTTTGTCTCTGAAGTAAAGGCTGGACTACAACAGAGCTGTTTGGAGCTGTTTGTGAACAGTGTTTTCTGTTGGAGATGGTAAGTCCCTTTGGGGGGGACTTTGGGCTTTTTCACTTTGTAAACCTATAACGTGCACAAAAAAGATATATAACACAATAAAGGAAAGGGAAAAAGCCAAAAAGCACAATATGAGCACTTTAAGACTGCACTCTACTGAAAGCTTATTCATCAGTCAGACCTCGGCAGAGTTGGCCGGTCGGGGTGCGATTCTCCACAGCAGCTGGCTGCCAGGAATCATCTCCACAGTGTCTGCAGCTGGAGAGGGAACCTCCTCCTGATCCCCGCTGCAACCCTGAACACCGGCACAAGTGACAAACAGATGATTCATACATATTAAGCATGCTTTCTGCAAGTTCATTAATACAGCGTTTCTTGATAGAATAAAGTTATTTATATATGTTAGCAAAGATCTCATCATATTATCATTTTATTTGACTTGAAAAATACTAGGGATGCACCGAATACAGGATTCGGACGAATATTGGGCTTTTTGACGGGGTTTGGTTTCTGCCGAACTTTAGAATTTTTTTCCACCAAACCGAACTCTACGCTCGCACTACGCGCGCTACGCTGGTCGACGTAATGACGCCGCCATTGATTACGGGAAGGTGTTTACGTAGGCGGAGCGTTCAATGCAGCAGGCTGTCAGAAAGTGAAAATGGAACTGGTGAGCAGAAAAAGTTGTTGTTTGGCAGTACTTTCAGTCAAAAGAAGGCCATTCAAGTCCAGCTACATGTTCAATCTGCAATGCCGATTTGTCTCGTGGTGGCGGGGACCCTAAACTATACACAACATGGCCGCTGTTAAAACAATTGGTATGAAACATCTGAAAGAATACGAGTTGTGCATGAAGGAATCTACAGACAGCAGCCAAAACGCAGCAACTTCAGGTACAGCAAAGGAAGGACAGTCACACAGAGGATGAGAGTAGGATTCGGTATTCGGTTTCAGATTCGGCAGAATCTTAACCAGTGGATTCGGTATTTGGCCGAGCCCCAAAAATCTGGATTTGGTGCATCCCTGAAAAAATACTGATATTCGTCCATTAACTCAGTCATCAAACTGCATTATTCCAATCACACATGACAAATCACAAAAATAAACAGCTAATACCGCTTGGCTGCCTTTTTTCTCGCCTGCCCCTTTCTTGTCGCTTTTCTTATGCGCTTCAAAGGCGGCATGGTCAACAACATACACACACTCGGTCCACTTCCCGTAGAGAGCGCACAGCTTCTTTTTGCTGTGGGAAACACACAGATATAAATACCTTCAGGCACAAACACTAGATAATGATTTCAGTTAGTCAGTCAGTCAGTCAGAATATCTCGCGGTTACATATTTAGACTTGTTCTTGTGGTCATGACCATGGACTTGTCATTCATGCTGAGTCATTGGCTCTGTTGTGTTGGAAACGGCTTGTCCTCCTTTGATTGAGCCATCTGCTCCTCTTTGTTGTTTTTGTTTTACATTATCTGCTTCAGTGACGTGCTAGCTGCCTTTCTCCTCAGTCTTTTAAGCCCACGTCTATTAAGAGCTGCTTATGATGGGGGATGAATACATTTAATGCCAATTAGCATCATTATTTGATTTAGTAATGGGCTCATTTAAAGTTGGAAATGTTCTCAGGGGAGTCCCCCCGGCTACTTAACTTTGTTGGTCCTGATTTACAAATGAAGCCTATTTAAACAGCTTATTGAGTCATATTTGTTTTGCAATATGGGAGCAGAAAGGAGTATGTTTTGGAAGGCATAAGCCATATAAACTGTATACCGGTACCATATATTGCAATATGCAAAAAGTATTCACAGAGATGAATAATTCAGTGTGTGTCCACTATTTCCCCTCAACATTCAAGACAAGAATAATAAGTCTGGGTACCAAAGACTACTCATTATACGAATTACTTTTCAGAACATCATGTGTCAGTGTAAGCCGTACCTTTTATCCAGAATATAGCCTTCAACCTTGTGCAGTTCTTTGCCAAAAAGGCCACACGGTTTGAAATTCAGACAGCACCTTTCACCAGTTCTAGGTGAAAAGAAGAGAAAACCAGCATACAGTATAATCCTCTCACTCTCTGCTGGCTGAGTCATACAAAACTTCCTCATCTGCTCCGTCCATTTTTTCTTGTTGTTCAAACTTCCTCAAATTGTTTATATGAACTGTATCAGACGTGTTCTACTTGATAAATATGCAAAACATTACTCTATAATCTTTAAATAAGCATAGAGTCCAATACATATGTGCAAATACTTGCTGACTGTGGGTTATTTTTGTCCTCTTACCTGTGGTTGATCACCTCCACATTTCCATACTGCTCGATCCACAGCTGACCCACGATGATGTTGTGAACGCAACATGTAGGATTTGTCCATGTGTAGGCTTCATTGTACCTGGAGATAAAACAATGACTTAAAAGAGGATCTCTGCTGATTTCACACATCAAAATGTGTTCACAGGAGTACTGCTGCATATGTGAAAACAAGTTGTCTTAAGCCTTTAGGCAAGGCAAGGCAGCTTTATTTGTATAGCGCATTTCAGCAAAAAGGCAATTCAAAGTTCTTTACATAAAACATTAAAGAGCAGTTGAAAACAAATATAAAAACAGATGAAATACGAGATAAAAGTCACAGTGCAGTATAAGAAATGAACAATTGTTTAAAGAGAGGCAGCACCAAAAAGAAAGTTTTTCAGCCTTGATGTAGTGTCTCCAGAGGGAGCTCTGTGAAGTCTGATAAATGACCTCAAGTGATGTCACTTGAGTCAGCGTTGGTTGGGTCTGAACACTATAAGAAAATAAAAAGAAATCTGGGGGTGTGGAGTTAGAAAGAAGTGAGCTCACCAGACCTCTGTGCCCGCTCCTCATCTCTGCTCGAGGCTAGAGGATCAAGGTTACATTAGAGTTGCATTGTGGGTAATGTTGGTGCCAGGTTTGGACAAGAAAGAAGAATGTGTGGAAATAAAAAGACGGTAACTCTGTTCCTGCTGCTTTGACTTTTATCTCTTTTTTTTAACTGTCTGTTGTGAGTCAAAAATGAGTGCAATGCTAAATCAGTGGAGTACTAAAGTAAAGGAGAATGCACAAGTTCAAAATGGTAATGTGTGACAAAAGTCTACTCATACAGAAGAACACCAGAAGAGTTACAAACTGATTTATGTAAACAGTGTCACAGCTCTCATCAATCAGATTTATTTGTCTTTTTAGGAAGAGGAAGAGTTGATTGATATTGTATTTTTTAAAGAAAAGATGGTAAAACCCAAATAATGCCATCTTTTTATTTTAATCAAATAGAAGTTCTTACTTGGGCAGCTCCAGCGTGATGATGCCTTTGGGCTCCGCTTCCACACTCTTGCCCCAGAACTTGAGTTTGGGGTAGATGGATCCATGAAACACAAAGTCCTGCTTCAGGCCCTCGGCGTGGAAGGCGCTGACTGGAGGGTGGTGGCTCACCTGCTCCGATATGAGCCTGAAGCCCAGATCCTCTCTGGGACGCCAGGCATCACAGTGGGAAGCGTTAGAGGACAGACAAGTATTAAGTGTATAATCAGTGTTAAACAAGTGCTGTATAATCCCACTTACCTGACCAGTTCATAGGTTTCTCCCAGCAGAGGGTTGAATGGTTTACCAGTGCGCTCCCACTGGGAGGCCACAGCGGACACCGCAAACGCAGCCACGCACTGCCAAGGGCACATAAGCACACACTCCAAGTCATACACACGCAACTCAAAGGTATAATTCAGTTAAATATGGCTGTACTTGAGACAGTTTTAGTAATTTGCACATGATATGTACAGGATGTTCCAGAGCTGTGGCCAGCCTCAACATCTCCTCATGGCCTCTGCATCTTTTGTAGTTCTGATTTAGGTTTACATCTTGTGCGAAACTCACACACGTGCTCTTCATTCATACATACATTCCGTACACCACCGCCTCCTTCCATATCTCCACACTCCATCTTATTATACTATTAATTAAATAAATACATTTAGCTTTTGGACATTTTGTGTGGGTATGGACTCCCTTTTGTACCAAGCCTAAGCCGAGTTTGTAACAGAGCGTACTACCTTCATTCTCTCAATAGAGTCTGAGAAGGAGTTGGCCTGGTGGATGAGATAAGTGTGCTCCATGTACTCCGTCAGACGCTGCAAGAAGCTGAGTGGTTCGTTGAAAATCACTGGCATTGTAATCTTGGAGAGTTCCTAAAATCGACAAGAAGAGGACCGGGTTACATTACAGAGGGAAAGGAATTCTTTTCACACAGCAATCTTTGAAAGTGTAACATTTATGCAGTGTTAAAACTGTTAGAAAATATTGGTTTTCAAACATGTTGCAGCCTACTAGTGTCTGGATGTCATTTGTAAAGTATGTTGTATGTGTGGTATCTACTGTAATCTTCTTTGGTGCAAAATATAAAATGACCCTTCACAAAAGTTCAAATATAAGATTAATAAGAATAAAAGGTTTTTGACATTCCATATAAGGATTATGGTGTCTGAGCTCTTTCCTGGTCTAATCTGGAAGTATAGAAATGTACACGGTAATGCTTTACATGCTGCTCAACACATTACATCCATTTTTTTAAACGATCAAGTGAGACTGTACTTTGCTGTGAGAAAAACGCAAATGTAAGCACGGCAATCTGCTCACAATGGTATACATGCAGGTATGCTGTTTAAAGCTATAGTGCGTAGTTTCTGTCTCCCCCGTTAGGAATTCTAAGTGATGAGAACAATTCTGTCGGTGCATCCACATGTCACAAGTCGCCGGACGACACCAATTTCTAAACACAGCCATGGTGAGAAATCCAGACAGAGTTGTGTGGAGCTGATAGCCTTAATTAGCTTTGTAGCAACTCATTTGGCAATGGCTTGAATGTAACGGATGTTCATTAATATAAAAAAGTTACGCACTAAAGCGTTGACATGTTCACCATTTCAACCTGCAATAACTAATTGTTTGGCCACTTTGGGGCTGCAGAAGCAAGGGTTAGCCCTGACCACAGCGTTGACCTATTATCACCTTTGGCGTTCATATTGCGAACTTGTTAGCAAACAGTTGTTTATTTACACATCCAGCAGTTACGGAGGAGTATTATTATTCATTTGGAGACATGTTTCTGTCCATAATTTTAAAAAGTGAGATTTCCATTTATTTTTCTATTATAAAGCAGGTTGAGGTGCTACATAAATACTGTGAAAGTATCACAATGCTCAAGCTACAGAGAATTGCACACAGAATTCAGAATTCAGTATTCAGAAACGGTGCCTTTAAACGAGCCCCCGGGACTTCGGTACAGTTGTGTTGTCATAACTATTGTTTATAAAGTGCTGCTACAGTGCCGTTACAGTCATTTCCTTGCTGCAAGAGCGCATACGTTCAAATCAGAACAGACTGAACTTTTTCGGGAGGGGGGCTTAAAGAGACAGGCGCTAAATCAATCAGAAGGAGAATACAGGTATATTCAGACAGAAAGTATGAGAAAAATTAGTTTTTTGAACATAAAAGTAGCCTATGTAAACATGTTCTAGTGAAAAAAAAAAAATACAAGTATAAACCTGAAAATGAAGCATTATATGACCTTAAAGTCCAGTATTCACTCTTTGAAAGCTCTGTTTTTGGTCTCTACCAACCCCTGAGCGAAATATCTAAATGCTCCATTATGTTTACCACCTAGTCTCTAACTTTTTCTGTCTGCAGTTTGGTGTTGAGCAGGTAGTGTACAGTGGGTTTATACAGCTTTTTCACTCAAAACAGCTGTGAACTGTACAGCTAGCATGACTAATAAAACAATACATGATCATTCTCACCATTCCAATGCAGTTCCTCAGGATACTCCAAATACTGAAGTCATTTCTTGAAAACATTGGTGCAGGTAACCTGGTCCTAGAATCACACACACACACACACACACACACACACACACACACACACACACACACACACACACACACACACACACACACACACACACACACACACACACACACACACACACACACACACACACACACAGTGTTATTACTTATATAAGGTTTGTTTGAAACCTTGACTTTGTGCTGGACACTTTTCACATATCAGACATATAATAGCTACAGGCATCATATCTTATTCAAGTGAATATAGTCAACAAAAGCCTGTAGTGGATTATGTGACATACTGGAACAAAGCCCAGAGAGAAAATCAACACCGGTACAGTATCAATGGTGGTGAACAGCCTTGGGATCATCCATCAGCACTTCTCTAACTGCTCAGTAAGTCCAACAGAAACAACGGACCAACCACGTCAAACTATTTTAAAAGGTTTACAGGTTGGGGTTAGGATAATATACTTAATATCCCAAGAATATAGTATATAAGCCATGTAAAAAATAAGAAGAAGGGTAATATTATAATAAAATTTCGAAATGTATCCAAATAGACCGAATTGAACCCTGAAGCGGAGGGATTAGCCAACATGAGATCATACTGCAGACCTGATTATTGCATTACACTGTGACCTAATCAATATTTAACAGCTCCAACACAGAGCTCACTTCTTTCAATAACCCTCTTTCTTTTTCCCTCACCAGTCTGGCCCTGGCTAAATTATTCACACTACAGAGTGAAAAGACCTGAGAGAGGACATAAAAATAAAAAAACAAAGACCGTTCTCTCACAACAGGTTGGGAAATAAAACATCCAGACATGAATGATATACTACAGCAAGAAATAAACGGCAAGAATAGCAGTCTGCTAAGAGGAGAGGAGCGCTTTGTTGAATTTGTTTCTTTTGATGAAAGGTGGATTAAAGTGCAGGGGGTCAGCGGTCCATTTTACGAAACCGTGGGGGTGTACAGCACCGCTGACCTATGCTTTGTGATCCCGTTGGGTTGAGTCTCGTCCTTGTCGCCATGGTGATCCTCCTGGAACATGCTGGTGGGGCTGCTGCAAGGGCTGCTTAATAACATGACAGAGCCTTCGTCCTCGTCCTCGTCAAAGGAATGGCTGGCCACCGTCTCAAAGCCGCTCAGGGAGATCTCCGAGTCCGATTCTGAGATGGACACATGGAGGAAATTCATTCACTTTTCAAATTGGTAGTAAGAGGAAATGTTATAATGATCTGTAAAAGGGTATAAAATCAAGTATATATTATTATATTATATATAATAAGTAAGGGTGAAAGGTCCAATGTGTAGGAATTTCTCCCATCTAGCGTTGAGATCATATATCGCAACCAACTCTCTCGCGCCGCGCAGTTCAAAGTACGTATTAGCCTACAGCTACGGTAGCCTTCATGAAAGGCGGAGCAGTATGTCCTGTATGTCCCTTACCGGCTAACGTATTCCAAGATGGCGCATGAATATGGAGCGTCTTCCCCAGTTCATGCGAAAGCAAATGTAAAATTTGATGGTGGTGGTAAATATTCATGAAAAAGGTTTTTTAGACCATACATTTATATTTTCATGTGTTTTACTATCAAAATCGAAAGTTTTTTTCAAACAATAACTCTCACTGGTAACACCTGAGGGTTTGACTAACACCTGGAATAATCATTCCCATCCCAAAAGGTTCTTATGCAATGGAAACGTTGTTTACTGCTCCAGTAAATAGGACAGACCCTAGATACGACCTGACAACGGGAGATATTTCTAGCCCATTCAGCTCGTTGAACCCTTTGGCTCAGACAGCTACGAGCCGGAAAGCTAACGCTATGCTAGCAAGATTCAAAGTCAATAACATTGCATATGGTTGAAAATCAGTAAATTTGACAGTGTTTAAAAACAAGACAAGCTATCTCAAGCTTGTCAAGCTATTTCCATCCATGTTCTTGTCCCCAAATCAATAAAGACTTTCTCGAACAAATGACATGCCATGTGTACGGTCGGCCATAAAACCAGTGCCCACACATGCATGATAGCAATTAAACCTTGACAGATCAGCATATCAGGGTCGATATGTTGGCCCATATTACCTTAATGCTAGTCTCGCTTTGCCAGACCTTCCTCCACAGCGCTGCGGAGGAGGGTCTGGCTAGTCCACACAGCATTCCGGGATAGCAGAAAAAAGTGCTCTGGTTTATTGCCATTGCTCTAAACCAATCACAATCGTCATGGGCGGCGCTAAGCACAGGGTGCCGCTGCAAAAAAAAGCCTCAGGAAGGAACTTGTTTTGGTGGAACATGTGTACGTTCCAACCCAGTCTCACGGCAGTTCGTGAAATGGTCACGTAATTTAATATATTTGATTGGCGCAGTGGATATGACACATGCCTATGGTGTGGGAGACATGGGTTTGATTCCCACTTTGATACATCAACCAGTGTGTCCCTGAGCAAGACACTTAACCCCTAGTTGCTCCAGAGGCGTGTGACCTCTGATATATATAGCAATTGTAAGTCGCTTGAATAAAAGCGTCAGCTAAATGATATGTAATGTAATGTACACAAACACATTTATCTTGTTTTTTTCGTGATGGTCAGCACGTTTTTTTAAACTAATGTATTTCAATGGGAAGATGACGTAGCATTAAGAGTGGCTACGGTAGATAGTAGTATGAAAGCCTGAAAATTTGCAAAGAGAGGTTGGTTAGGGTGGTGAATGGGTCAAACGACACAGGACTTTCACCCAGGAGACCGGGGATCGTGTCCCGCATGTCACGTTTACTAAACTCAACAGTCGCTTTCTTCTTTTCCTAAACCCAACCCGTCCCGCTGTATACAGCTATGCAATTGTTGGTATTATAAAAAACGTGCTCACCATCACGAAAAAAAACGAGATAAACGTGTTTGTGTACACGAATCAAATAGATTAAATTACGTGACCATTTCACGAACTGCCGTGAGACTGTGCTGTACGTTCAAAGGTTGTTTTAGTCGTGCAACAGAAAACTCCGATTGGACAGATAGTCTAGCTAGATGTCTGGATTTACCCTGCAGAGATCTGAAGAGCCGTTAACCATAGTCCTCAGAAATCAGCTGGAGGTTAGAACGCCAACACAAAGAAAGAGGAAGGTACCACACAGACATGCACATAATGCAGTGTCAGTGTATTGAGTATGTCGGCCAACAAAAAGCAAGAAATTACAGTTCAAAAATACCAAAGATTTGTCTGTGAGATAATGTTGAAACTGTGTCACCATTTCATGGTTTGTCCACCAGCGAAAGGTGACAAGTTAAGTTTTCAACAGGAAAATCGCTCAGGAAACATCTTGGCCAGGGTAACAAGATCCATATCAAGATTGTTTATGTTAAAAACAAAAGTTACTATTGGCCGATATATTGTTATCGGATTTTTTAAACTCTCAAGTCAAGTCATATTGTGTAAAATATAAATAAAAAACTTGACTTTAAACTTTACAATATTTTAATGGGTTCAGTCTCAAAAACCCAGTATCATTCGGAGTGTAACAACAAGACTGTGTTAAAAGTGAGAAAAACATACAAGATATTTTCTCACTTCTACTTTAACATGATTAATGCATTTATTATTTATTTATTTACCTATTTTAGTATACATATACTATATATACACACATATACATATATATACTATATATATATATATATATATATATATATATATATATATATATTTGTTTGTTTGTTGTTTCTGTGATAATTAATGAATTGTGTACTGCTATAGAAATGAGCAAACAAATCTATAAAATATTATTCATCCAAAATTGTTCACAACAATCATGCTCTGCACCAATCAATGCGGATCTCCCGTGCAGCTCAGCCTCGACACATGCATCTAAACTGCCTTTCAACAATAGAACTGGTCACATAAGGTCTCAAGACAATAGCATCAAATTTTGTTGTTACAGATGAAGTTTAAATATATAGAAATAAAAAGTAGTAAGCCTACAAACTCCATTTTCAAAACAATCCTCAAGCATCAGTCAGTTTGAAAATGTTACTACACCGTGCAGGTTCCTCACCCCGAAACACTCATTCATGTGAAAAGGCTTCAAGTTATTTCAACACAACCAGGCAACACTTGCGCTTACGTCACACTTGAGGAGCGGCAAAACCAAATACCAAAGACATTGACCGGCAGGAGAAAAGTATTCCAGTGTCCTGTAGGTGAATGACAGAGCAGCCGGTGTGAGTGGGAGCTTGTCACAGAATCTCCTGCATCTCCCGAGGTGGTTTGAGAACTTGTCAACTCACCAGACACGGCGTCGTGGAACTCATCCTCGCTGAGGGCGCTCCGCGGCGAGGATCCCTTGACGACGGATTGCTCAAGTTCGTGGTGCTCTGTGGCGAGAGTCTGCAGCGCTTCGGAGAGGATCTTATTCTTCTCGACCTCCTGCTCCAATTTCAGACTGCGCACCTGCACACACAAACACCCACACAAACACCCACACACACACACACACACACACACAAACACCCACCCACACACACACACACACACACACAAACACACACACACACACACAAACAAAGAAAAAGAAAGAGACTAATCACTCATAGAAACATGTCATCTTCCACATTTGATAACAGACAAAGTGTTTTCATGGCTACCAACATTTTATTCTGACTCTCATCACAAACGGAAGAAGGCAAATGTGTGTGACTATCAGACTGTGATGCAAATTAACAGCACGCTGACTGACTGATCCTCCCATCTGCACCGTCCTATCATTATCAGACCCACAGAGAGGGACAAAGATGGAGCTGAGACGGACGAGCCATGTTTAACTGTAATGGAGGACAGCTGCCTTGACGCGGCCGTCTCAAATGGCCTGCCAGAGAACATGATCCCAGCGGAGGAGAGGGGCTCAAATGGCGGCTAATGGACTCAGGTATAAACCATTAGCCAAACCTCCCTTTTACACAGGACATTATTGTTTATAATATGAATATGTGATCATTTTTCAGCTGCACCTTTCTGAACATCTGCTTCCATTCAAAGTCTGACAATGTGTAAATAAATAGTACGTGTAGAGACCACAAAAAAGGCAGTGTTTTACTGTAGACTGTCAACAAGACAGAATAGGGACAATTGATGGTAAATGATAATCCACAAGATGGTAACCAGGACCAGAGCAGGCAAGGTGAAGTGTGGAGAAAGTGCTATATAATGACAGAATAAGCCATTATTGCAACACACTGAACTTTAAAGAGGAATTTCCTACACAATACAGTGCAAACCAGAGTTGCAGGAGCTTTAAGTGATTCAGTGTATTTCCTTCGCAGACCCCGCTGTTTCAATCATACTGCATACCATTGTGTGTAAACCCCAGATATACTGTACAAGTTTGCCTTATTCCTATAGAGACCAGGCCTATTCATGGCGAGTGCTCTGACATCCTGTGCAGCCTTTTAGCGTGCGCTCTGCCTTTGCAGATCACAGTTCAAAAGGCTACACAGCTGGGCGCTCGAGGCCTGGCACAGGTGTAAACCATGAAAGCACTGGCTGTTAAACTGAGAACATTCAAATGCTTTTTTTTCTTTGGCAGTCTCTGGGAACACCGGCAGCTTCCAAATATCCCCGCAACTATGTCGTTTTGTGAGGAAAAAAAGCTGTGTTAGTGAGCATGAGTGTGAGGAGAAAAGAGGACAGGAAGAAAAAGATTAAACATTGTAACGGAGACCGACTTCTGCCAATATCTACTGGTTTTGGCTTGGGAATTTTAACAATTTTGTTCATGTCTTTATGTCCATGTCTATGACTGAAAATGCAGAACGGCTGTGCATACCCCTTGATATACATATTCAACAACTCAAGTGTGCGTTCATCACTGCATACAAACACTGCACGGTGCTTCAAAAGCAGCTGCACTGCTACATATCACTTTGAACAATCAGCATTGGAGCAGATTGTAATAATTATTGTGATGGGATGTTCGTAAATAATAATTCTGCTTCAGAAAGTGCCAGTGCACCATAACTGTGATTGGTCATTATGCAAAATGAAAATGAAAAAACACTCTCACTTTTGGATTAGTGCTGGCAAACTAACTGTTACATCACCGCTGTTCATGTTTACAGTATGGCACTAATGCAAATTCACTACTTGCCTAAAAGAATTTCAAGTTCTGTATCCAACAGAATTACACTGAGCTTTAAGTTTACAAGCCACACAAAACCTCAGCAGGGCAGCCAGAGCCTCCTATGCTAAAAGCCAGAAATGGATCTTATGTGAATCACCGTTTAAACGCTCTGTTTAGTCATGTGCTGTTCTAAGTTTGACATTATTACAGTATTGATATGCAGGGTTGGCACTTGCTGTGTGCTATAAGAGGTGCCATCTATCTTTCTTCCTGGAGTGATGTAATCTATCCACTGAATCCTTCCATTATAATCAAATCAATTGAATCACACACAAAGAAAAAAAAACATCTGACAGCATGTAATCACTGTGCACCACTGGCTGCTTGGCTGCTTTCATAAGGACGTGTGAATTGTGTCGCCACTTTCTTATGAAACATGTTCTGTTTTTACATCTTATTCATTAAACAAAAAAAACGATACACTATATACCTGAGGGTCACGGATTGTAAGGATCTGGTTGATTACGACATTTACAGTCCGCACGCTTTTTTCAAAGGGTCAGGTCACTCAAATCAAAAAGAATGTATAATATAGGCATATTTTTTTCTTACTCAGCCCTCAGTTACACATGAAAAACTCAAGATGTATGTGTCTTTTAAGAAACAATGTCCACAGATACTCACCTCCGTTTGATTGAGTTGGCAGCAATAGTTTCAGAGCTGAATATCTTTAAATATCGACACATATTTGAGTGAACTTTTACTTTTATTTACCTGGGAAAGTCAGAGCCAAGGAGGGTTTTGTATAGTAGATAAACACGAACCAATTAATGTTACGACGGGTGTGTGAGGATGGCCAAATGACCGGAGGAATAAACAGACGGACAATGACAGAGGATTGTGCAGTGGTGTGTTTTTGAAAGAGGCATTTGTAGCAAACCGGACAGCAGAGTGATGTGGAGCATCAAGCTTCTGGAGTGCACTCTTGCACTCGTCACCACAGTCTTACACAGGGGTGTCAAACATACGGCTCGTGGGCCAGAACCGGCCCGCTAAACGGTCCAATCAGGGCCACTGGATGACTTTGCAAAGAGTGAAAAATTGCAGAGAAGTGATTGATTCGAATTCCAAATTTACCACTTTAATCTCAGAGAAGATCCGAGTTCTTCTTCTCTTAATATTACCCCTCTCTCCCAGGTCCGTAACATTGTTTTTTTCTTCCTACATCTGTCGTAGCAGAAGCAACTTGCGTTTGCCAACATCAAGCGGACAAGAAACTCTGTGGCAGATACAGTTTCTGATCTTTCTGGAGTAGTTTACTTGTATGGCCAACTTGAGATCAAAATACAGGTATGTGGCCCACGAACTAAAATGAGTTCAACACCCCTGGTCTAACATGAGAAGTATTGTCTTATATCTGTGTTCTGCTACGGGTTGTGGGGAGTAAAATGCTGAAAGTCAATGGTACAACTTGACCAGTAGCTGATAACAGGCATTCACACAACGACACAAATCTGTCCTGGGGAAGCTGACACGTACCCCTTCCTGTCTGGAGAGGAGGCTGAGACAGACACTGAGACTGGAACTGGTCTCCCTGGACAACTCACAGATTTCTTGCAATTTCTGCGGCAGGGCGGAGGGAAACCCTGAGGGGACAAACGCATCGATGAAGAATCATTAGCACAAAGTAATGAGTGAAATGGAAAAACTCAAACAAGCTGCTTAAAAAGCAGAAGAAACTAACATGAAGGTCAAGCTGTTTAGTGTTCATTTTGTCTCATGCTCTCAAGCGAGTCTCAGAAACAGATGGTGCGGAAAACTCTTAATTATGAGGATTTCAGACGTCAGTCTATCAATACTGTGCATTTAAATCCGCCTGCGATGCTTGTCATTTTAATCATACGCTTTTCATTTCCACTCTCGACTCGTTCGGCAACACTTAATAATAACTGCACAATATGAAGAATCATTAGGACCAATAAGTACGTTCCTCATTTACAAAGCATTGTTACCACGTTAATACGAATTAGTTTATAAATTATAAACACAGTTATACATGTTTTATTCTTAATTAATAAGCTCATCCATAATGTGTTTAATCTAAACTAAGTGGTACCATGTCAAACCTACGGCAAACTGAGGCTTTCTTCAGTTGAAAAATTATCCTTTAAAGTGCTCATATATTATGCTCATTTTCAGGTTCATAATTGTATTTAGAGGTTATAGCAGAATAGGTTTTGGACTTTGGGCTTTTTCACTTTGGAAACCTATAACGTGCACAAAAAAGATATATAAAATAAAGGAAAGGGGAAAAGCCAAAAAGCATAATATGAGCACTTTAAATTGACGTACATCATATTTGTAATCCATGGCTCAATTCAAATGGGATCATAAAATAATTTGTGTCTACACGTACTAATGCTTCAGTGCATTGCAGCGTGTAGTTATTATAAAGTGTTACTTGAGGTTTCTCCTCTGTTACGTATATTACAATTTATAGAAAACAAAACTTAATTGCCAATACTTTCTGCCAGCCCGTCATTTTTCAGCATGGACAGGAAAGCTTCCACTCCCTCCTCCAGTTTCCTCTGGCTGGCCTGGGCTGCCTGGTTTCAGAGAGAAAAGAGGAGACCGCAGATGAACAAAAGCAGCGCAGGGTGGGAGGACCGGAGGGCTTTCTGGTACAAACACTCCGGATCAGTATTCTGACAAGCTGATTATGGATTTTTTTTTTGTGTACAGCCACCTGTAGTGAGTCGTTTAGCTCCCCGAGCGAAATCCCTTCCTCCTCCTCCTCGTCCTTCTCGCTGCCCTGCTCTTGGGAGCAGTAGTGTGTGCTGTAAGCGGAGTGCTCTTCCAGTGCGTCCAGCCATGCCTGCAAAAAAAATAATAACCTTATTGATTTATCTGAAACGCTTCTACTTTAATTTCAAGAGTTTTTGAGATACTGACATTCAAAGTTTTCACAACCTAAATACCGTAGCAAAACTTAGAAAAGTTCTCTTTTATTAGTCAAAATAACAGACACCCTGAAGAAGGTATTCTAAATATATAATATCAAAAATCTATTTTCTAGATCAGGTGGATTGAAAATAAAACCTTTTTTTTTTTAAAGATTTTTTATCCCCGCCCCCCGCAAGCCATTAGTCTAGAGTGCTGTATATCTGACAATTGTGATTTCCACTGGATCAGAGTACTGTCACTTGGCTGCCTGTTCTGCCAACCTTCACAGCCCTTGTCACATGACCAATCAATGTTTCCATGGTGACTATCCAAAATGCGGATACCATGGAGCCATCACTGGAATCTTTTTTTTTAAGTGGCAGACTGAGCTTATAAAATAATGTTTATTGTATTTGGATATACAATTTCTTTAAAATAAAAAGTGACATTAAAAATGAATGTCATATTTTATGTTACATTTTATTTAGCAGAATTACATTGTTGTGTTATATCCTATCCAATAGTTCCTATATTTCTATCAGATTTTCTATGCTGCATTCTGAAAAAAATGGAGCTTGATTGGTTCTCGTGTTCATTCTGAGCACCGATTGGTGCTTTACAGGTGGAACATTCAAGAACCAAGTTAGAGAGTGACTTTGCAGATAAAGCCTGTTCAATTAATGCATACAAGTAAAAATAGACCTAGACAAAATGTTAATAACAGCCACAGGAGACATTAAACATACTTTTCTCGTTGCCTCTGGGTCGTTTTTAGGGGATACTTTGAAGTGATGCACGCTGTCATCGAAGCACTTGACGGTAAAAAAGCAGCTGTCTTTGGCTCGGACCTGGAAACAATGACATCAAAAACATTCGGTGGTGCAAAAGTTATACTCAGCCAAACTCAACACAACGGTAAAAAAAAAAGAAAAAATGGGAGTAATTATTTTTAAGTGCGCTTACCAAACACTGAGCATGTGTGAGGGACTTGCAGCTTTGTCTTCTGACGTTGGCATCTGCGTCTGATCTGCATGACGGAGACAGAGGCGAGGGCTTTTCTTTTGCGGGCTTACTTCAACGTTTGACACAATGGCACACTTTCAATCCTGTCACTTCCAGCACCTTTCTAATCAAAAGTGTGCAGTACTTCCATTTATCTGGTTCTGACATCTTATCACGTGTCCGATTCAAGGAGCACAAGCATAGCTAAGGTGAGTGACGGCGACCTACTGTTTGGAGTACCAGGATAAAACCCCATCCTGAACCACGACCCAGTAGGAGCGCCAGCCAAAAAATCTGGAGCTCTGCGGGATGAAGCACAAGAGAAGAATCAGCGGTCTGATTTTCATTGGTTTCTAATATTATTTAGTGTGCTCTGATTTCAATGGTGATTTGGGGAATTTATGTTATTTTCTCATTAGTTTAGTTTATAATTCATGGATTGGATGCTATTATGAAGTTGCACCGAATCCTTATACAAATTCGTTGTTAATTAATTAATAAGTGGTTTGTAAAAGCATCAAGTAACATTCATTTGGCCCCATTACATATTGTTTTGGTGATCTATAAAAGATATGATTATTTGATTATGTGTGCACTGTTAACCTTCCTGTTGTCCTCGGGTCAAGTCTGACCCATTTTCAAAAAGTTTCTATATCACAAATTTGGGTTTCTTTCAACCAAATTGTCAATTACATGGATGGTTCCATACAACGCTTTTTCACAAGTAACATAAATGATCAGTTCACTACTTTCATTGAATTTGGGTGTTTTGAGAAAAAAAAAAAATTGAGAAAAGAACATTGAAAAATCTGACAAAAATGTTGGAAAAAGCTTCAAAAAACATGGGGAAAAAACTAAAAAAGTCCCAAAAAAGCACATAAAAAAACATCGGAAAAAGTGACCAAAAACTTTGATGAAAGTGACCAAAACGTTTGGAAACGTGACAAAAACGTCGAAAAGAAGTGACAAAAACATCGGGAAGGAGGCCAAAACGTTAACAAATTGTTGGAATTTGAAATTCGGACCTACAAAAACTAAAACTTGCATGGTCGATGGTAGGACAACACAAGGGTTAATAGCTGTAATGCTATTAACCCTCTCTCAGCAGGCACACAGAATCACTCCCAGACTTCACCTTCCAGAGGAGTCCCTCGTACTTCTTGACATGGCGGGTCACACCCTGCAAGGAAAACAGATGGGAAACACGAAGGAAGTCAAAAACAAATCACGGAACAAATCAAAAATAACTTAAGGAAGCCGACTATCAGCTGGGCACTCACTCGATGACCGTTGCCCTCGAGGATCAGTTTGATTGCTGTATCACTAGCCAGGTCAAACACCGTCTGGCCTGTGAGTTATGTTGAGGCACACGAGACAAGTGGGGCTTTAGAACAACAGAACACACGTAAACAAAGGGAGAAATATACTGCTGGTATTCAAAAGGTCAGTGACAACTGTTATAAATTTCAAGCTGAAACATCCAAACCAGCCCCAGCTTGTGCCTCTCATGTAATCCTAGTTTTTACATTTCTTACATTGATAATCACGTTTGATTCACAGACATAACCACAGCGTTGGTAAAAAAATAATCAGAGGTTAAACTGAATTACTGCAGAGATGATAGCTGCTTACTCAGTCAGCTGCTATTACTGTTTGGGTGAACGAAGGGAGACGGTGTGAAATGAGTCAAAACTTAAAGCTATAGTGCGTAGTTTCCGTCGGCCACATGAGGAATTCTAAGTAATGACAACAAAACTGTCGGCGCGTCCACATGATACAAGCCTTCCGTGATCGCACACGCGCCCCCATGTAAGGGATGTTTATTAATATCAAAAAGTTACGCACTAAAGCTTTAACACCAGAGGAAATGTGTTTTAGTACAAGCAGCTGTCTTAGAAAAATGTGGAGATGTCTGGTTTGTTAAAGGATAACGCTAGAGTTATTTTATTTTCTTCTCACTGATATTGTTTTATTTTTATTGATTATTGTCAAAAATCCCATGAGAAGACTAAAACCAGCAATGTGTCAGTCTACTCTCCGTCTCTCACCCTCCAGACCATTGCAGCCAACTGTGAGGTTAATTGATGTGTTTGTGTTCGACAACAAAGGAGGTCAATGGCACAGAGAAATACGCTATATCAAGTTCTGGCTACACAGGCAATACTTGTTAGTAGGATCAATTCATTGTTGGTTTTCATGGGAATATGGGAATTCAGAATATTGCCAGCCGTATCCTTTACAGACCGGAGTCTTTCATGATTGCCAGCTCTGGCAAATAGACCTTTTTCACGGCAGACATGTTGACATAGTAGGAAAAGCACAGGTGTATTCAAAACCATTACTGATGGCTGCATTCCACTTAGGAGAGGTCCTGGTATTGTGCATGCTGACTCACTGAAATATCCTACTATGACAAGTCCAAATGTCTGCTGTGAGAAAGGTCCATAAGTCTTACCTTTCTTGTTCTTGATGTTGGGGTTGGCTCCACTTTTGAGCAGCTTCAGGGCACACTGCTTCTGGCCTCGATAGGCTGCCGAGTGCAGCGGAGTGTTACCCAGCAGGTCTGTGCAGTTGATGTCTGGGGTCTTCTTCCTGCTGAGCTGCAGCGAACACACGGGACAAAAACAAATGGGTTGTCTGTTGCCAAATGTCCCGCGGGTCTTTATTATTTTGCTAAAAACTCTTTGATTTCTCACTCTGTGTACAAGAGCTGGAATATTTAAGGCTGCTCAAAACTTTCCTGTCAGTGTCGATTGTTTTTTTCAGAGCCGTTTCCTAATGAGGTTTTCATGGACAATTGTGTTGTTGTCACTGAGATTTGAAGGCCGTAGTTGACCGTATAACTGTCTGGACTTGTAAATATGTGGTGATATCTGAGAATATATCATGCTAACATGCTAACACAGTGACCAACAAAGTGACAGGCTGACATTGCCATGCCTATAGCTCTGCCGCTAGCGTGGCTAATAACTCAGAATTGAACACATAGAAACAGTGTTGTAGTCAAGTCACCAACTGTTTAGTCCGAGCCCGGTCTTGAGTCCCTAGTGTTCGAGTCCGAGTCGAGTCACCATTACCTGCGTTCGAGTCTGAGTCGAGTCACGAGTCCAGAGAATAGCGACTTGAGTCAGACTCAAGTTTAAGTCCAGGACTCGAGTATGCTATCACTGCCTATTACACATAAAAGTAGTCAGAAACTTCATCTAACTTCCAAGTCCTATTTCATAAATTCCCGTGTCTGAGTCCAAGTCATCAGTGCGCGAGACCAAGTTTGAGCAACGAGTCCAGAGAATAGCGACTCGAGTCAGAGTCAAGTCACGAGTTCAGAGAACAGTGACTCGAGTCGGAGTCCAGGACTCGAGTACTCCATCAATGCATAGAAATATTCCCCTTTACCACCATAGTAACTGAAGAAATTAGCCCAGGTTAGCAGAGGACTTTCCACACTATTATTGGTCAAAATGTTTCCATGACTTCCACTCGATATCTTTGGCAGTATTTGAGCAGGTATCAGCATCTGGCACTCACCAGCTCAGTGAGAGTCGACATGTCTCCTTCTCGTGCAGCTTCCAAAAGTTCCTCCTCCAGTTTCCTCTCCTCCGTTCTCTCGGCCGCTGGGATCAGTAGGGCGATGCAATTTACAAGCGAAAATGGAGGATGATTTTACAATCTGTACATTATATAAACAACTTGTATGTAGATTGATACATTTATTTTATTTTTTCCGTGAAATTAGATAGACAACGCGTCTCCCTCACCTTCTAACATGCTTCTGATCTCGGCATTTTGAGTGACATCTTTGGGAATCTGTGCTGTCCCATTGATGACAGTAGCACATGCATCATAGTGCAGCAGCAGCATGACAACCTCCTGATCAATACGTGATTGATTGATTGATTGGTTGATTGAAAGACTGACTGAATGGATGAATAAATGCATGCACAAAACCATACTTTCAACAAAGAGACGAGAAGAGCAGAGAGAAACTAAAAATCGGAATGGTAAATAGAAGACGCATTGAGATACCTTTCTTCCTGTGAAGGCGGCTTTGTGCAGCGGTGTGTCTCCAACATTATTGGGCAAGTTAACATCCGCCCCGGCCTGCAGGGGGGTAACAACAGATGGGCAACACACACCTGTTAGCCATGCGGTTATTTAAAATCTAAAACAATCTTTTTTTTTAGATATATATTTTTTTAATAAACCCTACTTTTAGTAATTCCTCCACCACATCTTTGTGTCCAAAGTAACAGGCCAAGTGAAGAGGCGTCCATCCTAGGTTAAATTTCCTCTTACCTGAGAAAACAGGTTCATACTGCGTTACACCACACACACAATCAATCATTTGAAATGTTTTTTTTTTTGTAAAGTGTTACTCATGTACCTCTGCAGTTTATGTTGATGTGCGTCTCTTCCTTTATCTTGGACATGAGGAGCCTCTGAACGCCTGGCAGATCCCCGTTCCGGGCGAACAGCAGGAACTGCTCCTCTGGCTCCAGCTCCTCCATGGACCCCCTGCAGAGGAAACGCAGGAAAGAAGCAGCGACGGCGCAAAAAGATGCTTTTTATTTCTGTGACTCAACTGTATTAAAAAGATGCTTTCAGAAGGACACGTGCACTGACTCTCTGAAAAGAAACCCAGTGTCTATAGGAAGTTTATGCTTATTACCAATCATTTAGAGCTAAATCGCAAGAAAGCTGATGAGCCTGTAGGTTTCTCTGTAGAGGCAATTAGGCACTGAGAAAAAAAAAAACTTTACAAGCAAAACACAGCAAAACACTTATATATATGTATGTATGTATGTATATACTGTATATATATATATATATTCATATATATATATAAATATATATATATATATATGAAGATATGGATGGAAAACTGAAGCAGTGGAGGCCGAGATATCCTGAATTACAGTCAACAGTGTTGGTTGAGTATAATGGCAAAAAACAAGATTTTTCTTATATTCTTTTAACATTTTGTCTTAGACTTAGAGACTACAGGGGGAAACAGCTGAAATCGTAAACCTGGTGCCACTTGAAGGTTATTTTCTTTTTAGGGCCTTCATTCTGCCTTCCGTTTTAGTTTTAGCAGATAAGGGTTAAAGTATACCATGAACAAATGTGTGAACTGGGCCTCTTAGGCATATTCTTCATGTCCCTGGCAGCTGAGATTAACAGGTGTTGTGACTAGTTTTAGAAACAAGGGCAAAATGGAAGGTTGAAAAGATGCGAACTGTTTATGGTGTTTTTATTTGTTTGCTCCTACTAAATATATTCAAGGAGGAGTGACTTCTGACTGTATTCTAGAATATAAGAAGTGGGTGAACTATTAGCTCACTAGAAGACATTTTTCCTGCGGTGCTGACTGTACTTGAGAAAACTGTTTTCCTGCATTTGCAAATAAATAAAGTAAATTAATACTCAAAGACCAAACTTTTGGTTTCATTCACAACTAGTCT